>NC_045785.1:54783779-55123813 GCF_009873245.2 Balaenoptera musculus | reverse complement strand
GATTTCTGACAAAGGTACCAAAATAATTCAGGGAGAAAGGATAGTGTTTTGAACAAATGGTGAAAGAAAGAAAGAAAGAAAGAAAGAAAGAAAGAAAGAAAGAAAGAAAGAAAGAGGAAGAAAGAAAGAAAGGGAAAGAAAGAGGTAGAAGGGAAGGAGGAAAGGAAGGAAGGAAGGGGGGAGGGAGGGAGGAGGAAGGAAGGAAGGAAGGAAGGAAGGAAGGAAGGAAGGAAGGAGGTAGGGAGGAAGGAGGAAGGAACACACACACAACTTTGATCCATTCCTTGTACCATATACAAAAGTTAACTCAAAATGCATCATAGACCTAAATGTAAAACCTAAAACTGTTAAAATTTCTACAAGAAATAATAAGAGAAAATCTTTGTGACCTTGGGTTAGGCAAGAGTTTTTTAGACACAACACCAAAAGCACAATCTATAAAAGAAAAAAAAATATATGTTGGACTTTATCAAAATTAAAAATGTCTGCTGTTTGAAGACCCTGTTAGAGAATGAAAAAACAAGTGGCAGACTAGTTACTAGTTTGTTAATGATAAATCTGTAATTTATCTGAAAGAATTTGTATCCAGAATACATAAAGAACTCTCAAAACTTAATAACAGGGGAAAAAAAAAACAATAAAAAATGGGTAAAAGATTTGAACAGATACTTCATCAGAGAAGATATAAGGATGGCAAATAAGCACACGAAAAGATGCTTATCCTCATAGTCTTTAGGGAAATGCAAATTAAAACAACAATGAGATACCAATACACACCTTTTGGAATGACTAACATTCGAAAGACGGGGCATACCAAGAGTTGACCAGGATGTAGAGGAACTAGAACTCTCATACACTGCTGGTGGGAATGTAAAATAGTAAAATCCTTTTTTTTTTTTTTTTTTTTTTTTTAAATAAGCATTTATTTTATAGCTACTTTATTTATTTATTTATTTATTTTTGGCTGTGTTGGGTCTTCGGTTCGTGCGAGGGCTTTCTCCAGTTACGGCAAGTGGGGGCCACTCTTCATCGCGGTGCGGGGACCGCTCTTCATCGCAGTGCGCGGGCCTTTCACTATCGCGGCCCCTCCCTTTGCGGGGCACAGGCTCCAGACGCGCAGGCTCAGTAGTTGTGGCTCACGGGCCCAGCTGCTCCGTGGCATGTGGGATCTCCCCAGACCAGGGCTCGAACCCGTGTCCCCTGCATTAGCAGGCAGATTCTCAACCACTGCGCCACCAGGGAAGCCCCAAAATAGTAAAATCCTTTTGAAAAATAGTTGCTCATTTCTTAAAAACTTATACACCATATGACCCAGCCATTTCAATTTGAGGTATTTACCCAAGAGAAAATAAAGCATGTGTCCCTACAAGGATACATAAGTGTTTCTATAGGCTATATTAATCTTCTATTGCTGCATGACAAATGCCCACTAATTTTAGCAGCTTAAAAACAACATACACTTATCTCAGTTTCCATGAGTCAGGAGTCCAGTCATGGCTTAGCTGGATGCTCAGGATCTCACAAAGCTGCAACCAAGGTGTTGGTCATGCTGCAGTCCTTTCTGGAACTCAGGCATTTTTCCTAACTCACATGGTTGTTGACAGATTCAAATTTCTTGTGGTTTATAAGGCCAAGGTCACTATTTTATTGCTGGCTGTCACCCAGAGGCTACTCTCAGCTCCTAGAAGCAGTGAGCAGTTCCTGGCCATGCAGCCTCTTATTCTTACAACATGGCAGCTTACTTCCTCAAAGCCAGCAGGAGAATCTCTCTCCAGTCTGCTAAATGGAGTCCTATATAAATGTAACAATAATTGACAAAGGTGACTATCCAATCACCTTTGTCATATTCTATTGGCTAGAAAAAAGTCACAGGTTCTGTTCACACTCAAGGAGAAGGGATTATACAAGAGTATGACTCACTGTGTCATCTTAGGGTGAAATTCCACAGCAGTTTTTATATTTGTAACAGTCTCCAGTGGAAACAACTCAAATGTCCATTAACAGGTGAATGGATAAACAAACTGTGGTATATCTATATAGTAGAATACTACTCAACAATAAAGAAGAATGATATACACAAACATGAATCAATCTCAAAATAATTGTGCTGAGTAAAAGAAGCTAGAAAAAAACCAAGTATTTACAGTGTGATTCCATTTATATAAAAATCTGAAAAACACACACTATCTATAATGACAGAAGCAGATCAGGGATCATCCAGGAATGAGAATCAAGGGCAGGAAGTGCCCAGACAGGAGAGAGACATTACAAAGAGGAAGGAGGAAACTTTTGGGGGTGACAGATATATTCACAATCTGAATAGTAGTGATGATTACATGGCTGTATCATATATCAAAACTTATCAACTGTATACTTGATCCCGCATGCAGCAACTAAAAAAAAAAAAAAGATCCCGCACACTGCTACTAAGGATCCCGCAAGCGGCAGTGAAGATCCCACGTGCCTCAGCTAAGACTCAGCTAGCCAAATAAATAAAATATTAAATAAATAGTTCAATTAATTGTATGTCAACCATACCTTACTGAAGCTGTTTAAAAAACAAAACAAAAAACTCTAACATCTTCTTCAGAATCATTCTCTCAAGATATTCTGCTTGTTAATAAAAGCTTCCCTTTTTGTCACTTTAAAATTACCAATTTGCTAAGTTTTCCAAATTTATTTTTTACAGCAGATTCTAAGACAGTGAAACAGGAGCTTTTGTTTGAGGTGGAAAAATTGTGGCAACTGGTGCTATGTGGGTCTTATGAGATATCCGAAAATGGAGTCTATCTGGTTGGCTTATACTTTGAAGGTTTAGTGGGAGAGTCAGATGCGCAAATGGACAATTTCAAATATAATATAACTGCACACACCTACACACACTCTATGGAGAGCCTGGGGTGGGTATATGGTGTGCAGAGAAGACTTTGTGGAGACAGCGCCTGAATTAAGTTTCAGGGATGAATGGGAGTTGGCCAAGTGAAGAAGGGAAAAGGCATTCCAGGGTAGAGAAAATGGCATAAGCAACAGCAAGGAAGCAGGAAGGAGCATGTTACACGTGGGAAAGCAGAAGGAGTTTAGGCACAAGGTGGGGAGTTGTGGTGGATGCGGTTGGAGAGGGTGGGTGATGGCTGACATGACGGACATTATGATTTGGAACATTACCTTTCAGGCAGAAAATTTCAGCACTCTGAAGAATTTTAGGCAGGTAAATGATATCACCAAAGAAAAGAATAATCTCATCTGTGGACGAAAAGGACTTCGTATACACAGTGATGGTAAGGACGGGAATGAGAAGATGGATTTAAGACATCTAAAGGACTTACAATATTTTGTAAGTCCTCGTGATCAACTGGGCATAAGTGAAAGAGAGAAGTCTATAGTGATCCCCAAGGTTTTATCTTGGGGTCCTTCCATTAGCTGAAAAGAGGAGCACAAGAGGCACAAGGAGGTCTGCTGGGGTGGGATGAAGAGAAAGAAATGAGTTTAAGCTGGGCTTATTGAGTTTCAGATGCATCATGAAGTTGAAGCAAAGATGCCTTTTAAGGCAGGTACAAAAAGGTCAGAGAATGAGAATACGCGTGGGTGGTACAACTCTCATGGTGGCGGGACTGTCCCAGAAAAATGTGTATAGAAGAGCATTGGACTAGAGCCCAAAAAACCTTCCACCAAGGGCTAGGGGTAGAAGGGAAATCCCTACTGAAGACCCCCAATGAACGGCCAGAGATACAGTGAAGGTACTAAATTAACTATCCTGTTCTGTTAACTAATGTCTCATTCAAAAGACTTGTTCTCTCCCTACCTCCCCCCACCACGCACTTTTGCTCCCAGTCTTCTGGTTGCAGGAAAAGTCAGCAACAAATGTAACTTCTTGTCCTGAATGAAAAGATTAAATAGACAAGACAAAACTACAATATGAGGCAGCTGATACCACGGAAATATTTTTCGTTGACTGTTCTGGTCTCTTCGGGTTTGATGCCTCAGTGATTGCTATTTATCTGTTGACACTCCGCATGCTGTCCTCCTAGAAAAACCACCAGACGAGTCAGAGGCCCAGGCCTCTCTTGTTGTGACCATCAGCAAGATGCATCTTTGAGCTACAGTCTATTAGTTTCACTGAGGTACGAGACAGGCCATTCACAGTGGCTTCTTTTATTGGATGTAGGAAGAACTGTAACTGTTACCGAGCTGGGTGTGGGTGTGTGAAATTGGCTCTTGACTGTACTTTGACTCTGATAAAAGGAGGGGGAGATCCAAGATGGCTGCGGAGTTCTGACACTGATAAAGGAGGGGGAGATCCAAGATGGCTGCCAGAGTTTTGTGGTCCTGGTTGGGGAGGATAACATCTGTCCGGCAATACAACCTGTTGAGGCCTTATTTTCTGAACTAACACAGGCAGACTTGGAAATATCTACCAGCCAGGGAAGTGCCCAGACATCACAGTACGTATAACAGAGCTTCTGTCTTTTTTTTCATAAATACTAAAATCAGTTTCTCGGGAGAGACCTATTTAATACCTAGATCCAAGGTTGGATGGATGGATAGATAGATAAATTTGTGGTGTTTGTAGGGAGAACTGCGTGTGTAGGTAGGTAAGCCTCAAAATAAGTCTCTCTTAAGGCAAGGCCATAAACATTAAAAAAGAGAGAGAAAAGTGATCAATAATATCCAATATAGCCTAGAGGCCCAGTAAGATAAGGTATCTGTTGAACTGGGGCAATATGGAAGTTTTTGGTGATCATAGTGAATTTTAACCTAGTAGTATAAGCAGAAGATAGATTTTATTGTGCATTGGGTACAAACATGAAGTGAACTACACAAATAGAGAGAGCAAATGATAGATTACTATTAATCTGAGAAATTATGAATGATACAGTGTTGAAGGAAGTAGAAATGCAGGGTCAAAGGTAGAGACACAGTTTAGAATAGGAGAGAACCGAGTATATTTGCAGATTGGGGTAACACAGCAAAAAGAGAGGGAGAAAATAAAGATATGAGAATCGGAGTGGATGGTTAGCTAAGGTCGAAGAGAAAAATAGAGCATGGACTCTGGGAGAAACAGAAGAGGAACAATGGTGGACTGGACAGGTGACATCTCGTCCCTTGAATACAGAGGAAACAAGACACTAAACCAGGTACATGGAGATAAATGCATAGATCCCCTACTTGGGTAAATGTCCAGGCTCTGAAGCTCCTGAGTGCTCCCCTCCAATACCAGTCTCTTCCTCACCCAAGTTCTGCCTGCAAAAATGTGTGTCCAGTAGCCTAACAATGCTGGGTATAACACCACTGATTGGAAAACCACAATGAACACTGCTGCTTGGCTAACTTAGGGTCAACAATGAAGGAGAGCTCAAAAAATCCAAAACAACATATTCGCTGATTTGCACTTATATTTCTAATTTGTTCTTGCAGTGATAGGATGAGACCAACTTGAAAAAAATATGGAATCCAAGTTGCGAGAGCCTTCCAAAGTTGCTCCATGAAGCTGAGCTGTGGTTGAGGCTGTTAATTTTTTAAATCCTGGAGCAATCAGGCTTAGTCTTCCAAAGCATCTGTATCAAGAGTGTGGGTCCAGGCAACCAGATCTTCCACTTCTTCTTCCCATGGCTCATTTGTGCTAACATCATCTGGTAAACTTTTCTCTTCCACCGCTCCTTTGTTTCATCCGTCTTTGTGACGATATCTGTTTCAGTTTGTGAATCAGGAAAAGTATGAACTATAATGGGAAATACAAAAAACAGCAATTTAATAGACATGGCAGGAAAAACAGTAAAAAGAAGTGTCCCCTGCATTTGTAGCATAATGCCTAAGATCATCTAATGAATGCAAGTAACCTTTTTAAAGTTTCTAATTTCACATTTTGCAATGAACTTATTTGTCATGAATCATTCTTTCCCTTTTGGTCAATCTTTCTATGCTCATACATTTACTGAGCCCCTGCTAAGTGCCAGTAGATGTGTAAGGGAAAAGGTGTCCGTGAGTGATACGGCAGTACAAGGAGGGAATCACCATGTCTAAGTGAAAACAGACTTGGACTTTGACAGGGAAGGAGAAATTTGCTAAACAGAGAGGGGCAGAGAAGGGAGACGGGAGCGCTTTAGATCAAGGACATAGCACAGACCAAGGCACAAAGGCATGAGAGAACCTGACAGCTTTGTAGGTAATCAGAGTTGATGCTTCAGTATTTATGCTCTGCCAGGTGCTGTGCTAAGCATGTGCTACGTGTAAAATATAACTTAGACACAATGCTTATGATGGGCAGGTATTATTACCTTTATTTTAAAGATGAGGAAATTGAGACTGAGTAGCCTGCAGTAACTTGCCCAAGGACGTCCAGCTAATAACAGTTAATCCTAGGTCCATCAGATCCAAAATCACTGTGTTATAGTGCGTGGACAGTTCAGTGGAGCTGGCTAGTCAGGCTGAGCCCAGGTTAGGAAAGCCTCATATGTCACACAAAGAAGTTCATCTTTCTTGCATAGGTCTTGTAAACAGGGAAATAAATCGATTATCTTTTAAAAGAAGAATATAGATATAGTATCAATATTTCTCAATACTTCCACTCAGCGAGGAAAACTTGCTTTCTAGGGATGAACCCTAGTTGGTGCTATTTATGTTCTGCTACCCCTAAAACCCCACTGTACTCTCCTCTCCCTGCATAATTATTGCCACCTAATTCATTGCCCAGCACGCGGTCCAGGACAAATTCTGTTGGTTTCATATGTTTATTTCCCCAATTATGTACCAAATGAACTTTGTAATATCCATTGTCTTCCAGTTGTGCTATAGACAAGGGTTATGAATGAATTGTTCTCTCCGTCTCTTTGGTTTATGGAAAGATTTATGGAGGGATTTGAGTTTAGACAGCTGCCATCATCCTATAAGAGGCCTGAGGTCTCTAAAGATTGAGTTTTTATTTTTGTATTTTAATATTAATCTCTAGCTATTATTAATTTAAAATTAACTTCTGTCTTTCCCTTGAGAAAATCTTCTCTATGAACATATCATTGATGGACTAATGATACTTCTTTCTAACCATGTTTGAGCTGTTCTGAATTCATATGCTTTTGGTCACAAGAAATACAGAGCCCAATTCAAACCAGTTTAAACAACAGAGAAATGTCTTATCTCACAGAAGAAGGAGATCAGAGGTAGGGCAGGACTGAATGATACAGTGACTCAAACATGTCATTCAGGACAAGTTCTTTCCACTACTCTGCTTTACCATCTCTGGCATTGTCTTCATCTTCAGAGTCACAGCAAGAGAGATGTGGCCATTCTAGTACTCATATCAGACACAGCAACATCCAGAGGAATAAAGGGGTCTTTTCTCCAGGGTCTCATTTTTAAGAGTAGGAAAACTACCCCTGGAAGGACCTAGTATATTTCCTCTCAGGCTGGGTTGTGTCACACCATACTCCTAAACTAGTCACTGGCAAGGGAAATGGGATTACCATGATTGGGTAGTCAGTTGTTGGGGTGGAATGAATGTTGGGAGTCAATGACCTTGACCATTTGCCCTCTTAGTTCCTGTGCTGTTAAAACAAAACAAAACAAAACAAAAAACACTCCCAGGAAGCATAAAAAGAAATCTTAGCTAGATTAGCAGAGCATAATGCAAAACAAACATAAAAATATTTCCTCATGACATAGAAAAAGTAAACATTATTTTGAACCTTCTTCCTCCAGAAAATCTTAAGCATTATAAATTGTTCTGAGAAACCTTGGACTTACTGATTGGAATCAATAACAATAACTTTGTTACTATGTTAAAATAAGTTACAGAAGCACAAATTCTAATTGCCTTATGGTTTGTATGCCTTTCTTGGGATGGATCCTCAAAACCCTGCTTCTTAAAATTTTTTCTAATCCTAAAATAATTTAGTTAGTGAAGATACCATGTTCTGTTCTGATTGGTGGGCTCTGATTATTGCCCAGTGGTTTATTTCCATTCACTTCTGTATCAGTTTGAGGTCAGTTAGAAAAACAAAGCCCTGGAGGGCACAGTCAAGATGGTGGACTAGGAGGATGTGGAATTCGTGCCTCTGCACAACTAGGGCACCTACCAGGCACTGGTGGGGGACCACAGACACCTAAGGGGACAGGAGGAACACCCAACAAACAGTTGTTTCAATTATATTTTTATTTTTCCTAATATATTTTTTATCTTTCTAATTTTATTTTGTTTTTTATTCTTTGTTATTGTACTGCTCCTTTTTTGCTTTTTTTTTTTTTTTTTGCCTCACCACACGGCTTGCAGGATCTTGGTTCCCAGGCTGGAGGTAGGGCCTGAGCTCCTGTGGTGGGAGCTCCAAGCCCAAACCACTGGACTAACAGAGAACCTCAGACCCCAGGGAATATTAATTAGAGTGAGGCCTCCCAGAGGTTCTCACCTCGGCACCAAGACCTCGCTCTATCCAACTGTCTGCAAACTCCACTGCTGGACACCTCAGGCCAAACAACCAGTAAGACAGCAATACAGCCCTACCAATCAAAAAAAAAAAAAAAGAAATGACAAAAAAATACGTTACAGATGAAGGAGCAAGGTAAAAACCTACAAGACCAAATAAATGAAGATGAATAGGCAACCTACCTGAAAAAGAATTCAGAGTAATGATAGTAAAGATGATCCAAAATCTCGGAAACAGAGTGAAGAAAATACAAGAAATATTTAACAAGGATCTAGAAGAACTAAAGAGCAAACAAACAGTGATGAACAACACAATAACTGAAATTAAAAATACTCTAGAAAGAATCAACAGCAGAATAACTGAGGCAGAAGAACGGATAAGTGACCTGGAAGATAAAATGGTGGAAATAACTGCCAGGGAGCAAAATAAAGAAAAAAGAATGGAAAGAACTGAGGACAGTCTCAGAGACCTTGGGGACAACATTAAACACACCAACATTCGAATTATAGGGGTCCCAGAAGAAGAAGAGAAAAAGAAAAGGTGTAAGAAAATATTTGAAGAGATTATAGTCAGAAACTTCCCTAACATGGGAGAGGAAATAGTCAATCAAGTCTAGGAAGCGCAGAGAGGCCCATACAGGATAAACCCAAAGAGAAACACGTCGAGACACATATTAATCAAACTATCAAAAATTAAATACAAAGAAAAAATATTAAAAGCAGCAAGGGAAAAGCAACAAATAACATACAAGGGAATCCCCATGAGGTTAACAGCTGATCTTTCAGCAGAAACTCTGCAAGCCAGAAGGGAGTGGCAGGACATATTTAAAGTGATGAAAGGGAAAAATCTAGAACCAAGATTACTCTCCCCAGCAAGGATCTCATTCAGATTCGATGGAGAAATCAAAAGCTTTACAGACAAGCAAAAGTTATGAGAATTCAGCACCACCAAACCAGCTTTACAACAAATGCTAAAGGAACTTCTCTAAGTGGGAAACATAAGAGAAGAAAAAGGCCCACAAAAACAAACCCAAATCAATTAAGAAAATGGTAATAGGAACATACATATCGATAATCACCTTGAACATAAATGGATTAAATGCTCCAACCAAAAGACACAGACTGGCTGAATGGATACAAAAACAAGGCCTTTATATATGCTGTCTACAAGAAACCCCCTTCAGACCTAGGCACACATACAGACTGAAAGTGAGGGATGGAAAAAGCCATTCCATTCAAATGGAAATCACAAGAAAGCTGGAGTAGCAATACTCATATCAGATAAAATAGACTTTAAAATAAAGACTGTTACAAGAGATAAGGAAGGACACTACATAATGATCAAGGGATCAATCCAAGAAGAAAACATAACAATTATAAATATTTATGCACCCAACATAGAAGCACCTCGACACATAAGGCAAATGCTAACAGCCATAAAAGGAGAAATCGACAGTAACACAGTAATAGTGGGGGACTTTAACACCCCACTTATACCAACAGACAGATAATCCAGACAGAAAATAAATGAGGAAACACAAGCTTTAAATGACACAATAGATCTGATAGACTTAATTGATATTTTTATGACAATCCACCCGAAAGCGGAAAAATACACTTTCTTCTCAAGTGCACAAGGAACTTTCTCCAGAATAGAGCACATCTTGGGTCACAGATCCAACCTTGGAAAATTTAAGAAAACTGAAATCGTATCAAGCATCCTTTCCAACCACAACGCTATGAGATTAGAAATCAATTACAGGAAAAAAACAGTAAAAAACACAAATACATAGAGGCTAAACAGTGCTCTGCTAAATAACAAAGAGATCACTGAGGAACTCAAAGGGGAAATAAAAAAATACCTAGAAACAAATGACAACAAAAACACGATGATCCAAAACCTATGGGATGCAGCAAAAGCAGTTCTAAGAGGGAAGTTCATAGCAATTCAAGCTCACCTCAAGAAACAAGAAAAATCTCAAATAAACAAACTAACCTTACACCTAAAGCAATTAGAAAAAGAACAAAGGAAACCCAAAATTAGTAGAAGGAAAGAAATAAAAAAGATCAGAGCAGAAATAAATGAAATAGAAACAAAGAAAACAATAGCAAAGATCAATAAAACTAAAAGCTGGTTCTTTGAGAAGATAAACAAAATTGATAAACCTTTAGCCAGACTCATCAAGAAAAAAAGGGAGAGGACTCATATCAATAAAATTAGCAATGAAAAAGGAGAGAATACAACTGACACCACAGAAATACAAAAGGCCATAAGAGACTACTACAAGCAACTATATGCCAATAAAATGGACAACCTGGAAGAAATGGACAAATTCTTGGAAAAGTACAAGCTTCCAAGATTAAACCAGGAAGAATTAGAAAATATAAACAAACAAATCACAGGTAATGAAATTGAAACTGTGATTTAAAATCTTCCAACAAACAAAAGTCCAGGACTAGGTGGCCTCACAGGCAAATTCTATCAAACGTTTAGAGAAGAGTTAACACCTACCCTTCTCAAACTCTTCCAAAAAACTGTGGAGGGAGGAACACTCTCAAACTCATTCTACGAGGCCACCATCACCCTGATACCAAAACCAGGCAAAGATATCACAAAAAAAGAAAATTATAGACCAGTATCACTGATGAACATAGACACAAAAATCCTTAACAAAATACGAGCAAACAGAATCCAACAACACATTAAAAGGATCATACATCATGATCAAGTGGGATTTATCCCAGGGATGCAAGGATTCTTCAATATACACAAATCAATCAATGTGATATATCATATTAACAAATTAACAAATTTGTTATACAATTATTATACAATTAACACAGTGAAGAATAAAAACCATATGATCATCTCACTAGATGCAGAAAAAGCTTTTGACAAAATTCAGCACCCATTTATGATAAGAACCCTCCAGAAAGTGGGCAGAGAGGGAACCTACCTCAACATAATAAAAGCCATATGCGACAAACCACAGCAAACATCATTCTCAATGGTGAAAAACTGAAAGCATTTCCTCTAAGATCAGGAACAACACAAGGATGTCCACTCTCGCCACTATTATTCAACATAGTATTGGAAGTCTTAGCCACAGCAATCAGAGAAGAAAAAGAAAGGGAATACAAACTGGAAAAGAAGAAGTAAAACTGTCACTGTTTGCAGATGACATGATACTATACATAGAAAATCCCAAAGATGCCACCAGAAAGCTACTAGAACTAATCAATGAATTTGGTAAGGTTGCAGGATACAAAATTAATGCACAGAAATCTCTTGCATTCCTATACACTAACAACGAAAGATCAGAAAGAGAAATTAAGGAAACACTCCCATTTACCATCACAACAAAAAGAATAAAATACCTAGGAATAAACCTACCTAAGGAGGCAAAAGACCTGTATTCAGAAAACTATAAAACACTGATGAAAGAAATCAAAGGTAACATAAACAGATGAAGAGATATACCATGCTCCTGGATTGGAAGAATCAATATTGTAAAAATGGCTATACTACCCAAAGCAATCTACAGGTTCAGTGCAATCCCTATCAAATTACCAATGGCATTTTTCACAGAACTAGACCAAGAAATTTTACAATTTGTATGGAAACACAAAAGACCCCGAATAGCCAAAGCAATCTTGAGAAGGAAAATCGGAGCTGGAGGAATCAGACTCCCTGACTTCCGACTGTACTACAAAGCTACAGTATGGTACTGGCACAAAAACAGAAATATAGATCAATGGAACAGGATATAAAGCCCAGAGGTAAACCCATGCACCTATGGTCAACTAATGTATGACAAAGGAGGCAAGGATATACAATGGAGAAAGACAGTCTCTTCAATAAGTGGTGTGGGGAAAACTGGACAGCTACATGTAAAAGAATGAAATTAGAACACACCCTAACACCATACCCAAAAATAAACTCAAAATGGATTAAAGGCCTAAATGTAAGGCCAGACACTATAAAACTCTTAGAGGAAATCATAGTCAGAACACTCTATGACATAAATCACAGCAAGATCCTTTTTGACCCACCTCTGAGAGTAAGGGAAATAAAAACAAAAATAAACAAATGGGACCTAATGAAACTTAAAAGCTTTTGCACACCAAAGGAAACCATAAACAAGACGAAAAGAATGGGAGAAAATATTTGCAAATGAAGCAATGGACAAAGGATTAATCTCCAAAATATACAAGCAGCTCATGCAGCTCAATATCACAAAAACAAACAACCCTAACCAAAAATGGGCAGAAGACCTAAATAGACATTTCTCCAAAGAAGATATACAGATGGTCAATAAATGCATGAAAAGATGCTCAACATCACTAATCATTAGAGAAATGCAAATCAAAACTACAATGAGGTATCACCTCACACGGGTCAGAATGGCCATCATCAAAAAATCTACCAACAATAAATGCTGAAGAAGGTGTGGAGAAAAGGGAACCCTCCTGCACTGTTGGTGGGAATGTAAACTGATACAGCCACTATGGAGAACAGTATGGAGGTTCCTTAAAAAACTAACAATAGAACTACCATACGACCAAGCAATCCCACTACTGGGCATATACCCTGAGAAAACCATAATTCAAAAAGAGTCATGTACCACAGTATTCACTGCAGCACTATTTACAATAGCCAGGACATGGAAGCAACTTAAATGTCCATCGACAGATGAATGGATAAAGAAGATGTGGCACATGTATACAATGGAATATTACTCAGCCATAAAAAGGAACAAAATTGAGTTATTTGTAGTGAGGTGGATGGACCTAGAATCTGTCACACAGAGTGAAGTAAGTCAGAAAGAGAAAAACAAATACCATATGCTAACGCATATATATGGAATTTTTAAAAGCGGTACTGATGAACCTGGTGGCGGGGCAGGAATAAAGACGCAGACGTAGAGAACGGACTTGAGGGCATGGAGGGGAAGGGGAAGCTGGGATGAAGTGAGAGAGTAGCACTGACATCTATACACTACCAAATGTAAAATGGATGGCTAGTGGGAAGCTGCTACACAGCACAGGGAGATCAGCTTGGTGCTTTGTGATGACCTAGAGGGGTGGGATAGGGAGGGTGGGAGGGAGGCTCAAGAAGGAGGGGATATGGGGATATATGTATGCATATAGCTGATTCACTTTGTTGTACAGTAGAAACTAACACAGCATGGTAAGGCATTTATACTCCAATAAGATGTGAAAAAAAAGAAAAAGAAAAAGAAAAACAGAGCCCTTACAAGTAATATAAGAATGAGGGGTTCAATATATGAAACGAGAATTATACACGTGTGGGAAGACCTGGAGCAGTGAGGTCTGGAAGGCCATAGCTGGAGAACCAGAGGAATATCACTGCCTATGTTAGCCTGATGCACTGACATGAGTGGGAAAACCAGCACGAGATGCTGCACACATCCAACCACCCCAAGTGGGACAAACATTGTGAGCTCATGGAGATTTCTGTGAAGCCGTCACATCTGTAAAGTGAGTGCTTGTGAAGAGTTGCATGAAACTGCTGTGTCTGAGGAAGCTGCCATGTATGATACACACAACTTCTCAAGAATTACGGCCTTTTCTCCACTCCCACCTCCAAAATCTCAGCTGAATTTTTTCACATTGGCAAACTATGACATGCTAACCCTCTCTGCAAAAGGGAAGCACAGAGTTCATTCCTTTTCCAGCTGAGTCATATTTTCCTTTGGTATCCTGTACAAGTTCACTCTTGCTACATAATAAACAACCACAAGATCTCAGTGACATATGACAGCAAACATTTGTTTAGGTCACGCATCAGCAGGTCAGCTGCGGGTTAGTTTCTGTGGGTTGGGGATGGCTGGGAAGCTTGGCTGGGAAGCTTGGTGACCAGAGGGCTAGTCCAGGCATGTTCTTGTGATGATGGCAGGACTGAAAAAGAGCAAGCCAAATTGCACAAACCCTTCCCTTCCCGTATTCCATTGGTCAAAACAGTCACATGGCAGAGCTCAAAGTCAAGGGTCAAGGGAGTACATTTTGCCCATGGTGGTGGAACAGGATAGGGAGTGAATGTTTCTGAACACTAATCTAATTGGCCACAACCTCTTAGGTACAGTCTCTTCTCTCAGCAGTAAGATTAGACACAAAGGAGAGTCTATTCCAATTTCAAAGAGGACATGACTCAGAACTAGAAATCAAATGAGTTTCTGGACACTCCTTAAAATGTTCTCTCTTCCAGCTCACTTTTCTTACTTTTTCTCATTCATCATGAGTTTATCCCCCCTTTTTCCAAAATCACAGGGTTGCTGAAACAGTGACAACTCTACTCCATTCTATCATTCATTCACTCATTTTTTCATGAGCATTGAATGACTACTATACGCCAAGCACCATGCTGAGAGGTAAGCAGCCCCTTCCCTAAAGGAGGTCATGTTCTATTAAAGGAGACTGGCAGTAAAGAGACCACTATAACATAGCACGTGTGATGGACAGACTCTCAGCTGGCCTGTCATGATCCCCACATTCTGGTGTTCACACCTTTGTGTAATCCCCTCCCTTTTGAGTGTGGGTAGGACTTGCTATTTCCTTCTAATCAATCGAATGTGACAAAGGTAATGGAACCTCACTCCCATGATTATGTTATATAAGTTTCTACCTTACTATCAGACTTGTTCTAAAGAATTTCCTTGCTGGCTGGCTGAAGTAGGAGGCTACGCTGGGAAAGCCCACAAGGCGATGAACTGCAGGAAGCCTTAAGAGCCGAGCGAGGCCTCCAGTATACAGCCAGCAAGAAGCTGGGCCCTTGGTCCTAAAGACAAAAGGAAGTGAATTTTGTCAGCAACTTCAGTGAGCTTACAGCAAGCAAATTCTTCCCTGTTCCAGCCGCCAGATGAGAATGCAGCCCAGCTGATGCCTTGATCACAGCCTTATGAGATCCCAAGCAGAGGATCCTGCTACATCGTGCCTTGACTGTGGGCACATATAAACTGTGAAATAACAAGTATGTGTTGTTTTAAGCCATTTAGTGTGTGGTAATTTATTACATAGCAATAGAAAACTAATAGAGCATGATAAGACACGATAGAGTGCTATGATGGCTCACAGGGAAAGTTTTCTAGAGAAGGTAATACCTGAGCTGAATCTCAGGATGAGTAGGTACTAGAAAGGAAGAAAAAGGAGGGAATGATGTTGGGAACTGGGGGGTGGGGGTATGAGAAAACACAGAGCACCTCTCAAATTTTTTTGAAATGAAGGAGGGAATAAACAGCCATGACCTACTAGATCAGTGTGGTGTTTAGGGTGTAAGTAGGACAAAGAATTTTAGATTCGCTTAAAACATAAGCAGATTTGAGCTATAGAAAGCAGTCTGACAAAGCATGGACAGAAATTGTTGTAATCATCAACTTAATGAAATGATCTCTTCCACTGGTGAAGATGGGGGGTGGGGGGATGTTGGAGGAGAGAACTGCAGAGAGGAGTAGAGAATTCATGGAGGAAGCAGAGAGTAAGGCTGGAGAAAGCAACATTTCTTACCAATTCTTCCAGGTACCTTGAATCTGGAATAAGGCACAGTTGAATGGAGAAGACTCAGGTTGGTAATTTAGAGGATGAATCCGCGTGACACACCAAAACAAGTAGGAGCAAGAGAAGTAGATACTGAGCCAGGGAAAAGAAAGAGATGGGGGGCAGGACCTTGAACAATCACTGAATGAAGGTTAATGCCTGTGTCTGGCGTTTGTATGCTGTTGTGTTTCAAGGCCAGGCAACAGCAAAAGCAGCAAAGAATAGTTTAGAGGACTTCCCAGTTCACAAAGAATTTTTACCTCCATGGAGTCATTTAGTCACAAGAATTCTCTGACATAGGGAAGGATATTAGAAACAAATATTTACCGAACATCTTCCATGTGCCCAGTACTAGCTGAGGATGAAGAAACTGAAGCTCAGAGGTTAAGAGACTCTCCTATAATTACACAGACGTGGTATCTAAACCCAAGTTCTCTGACCCCGAATGTTTTGCTTTCCCTCCTATAGTAGCTGATTTCCATAAGTTACCAGCTCTCTCTTCCTGCTCAAGACCTACCCCCAATCTGTACCAAATGTTTCTTTGAAAAAATATTAATTCTAAAAATAGTACCAGAAACATCTCAACTAATATTATTCCTTTCTTTTCAACCATATTGCATGTATCTCTGAATTTAAAATGAGTTCTAGGAATTAATTTATTTAGTGTTTTGCTTATTTTTGCTGCTTTTATACATTTGAAACTTAGCCTTGGATTTTCAAATTGTGTATTCACCTATCAAAGGCTACAAAACTTGAAAGTATAACTAATTCATTTTTTTCAAAGCTCCAATTCTTATGTAAGTAACTTACTGAATTTACTTTGTCAGAAAGAGTTAAAGCAGCTTTAAAAAGGGAACACAGGATTAGGCCTCACATATCTAAAACTTATTTGAACTGAATAAAAATTTAAATTTATTATTATGACTAGTATTTCACTTCTAAAAACAAAGTAAAACAAATAGATTGAACTCAGTTTACCTGGAGTTGTGCAGAGATAACTTCTTTCAGTTGGATAACTGGTTTTGTGAGGCTTTTTATTTTCTCTAGCAATCCGAGCCATGGCAGCAGCATACCTAGAATAACAAAAAGAAGAAATTATCACTTGTGAATATAAATGGAAAGGCCAAACATAATTTTTAGAAAAATAATATAAAAAATCACATCACTGTTAAGTTTTGATGTCAATGTGTTGAATGAGTTAGTGAGTTTTTCCCCGTTTTCTCAAAGAGTATGTATAAGGTTTGAACAACCCATTCTTGAAAGTTAGGTAGAAAACACCTATTAAAAACATTCGTACTAGAAGAAGAAGAAAAAAGAAGAAGAAGAAGAAGAAGGAGAAGGAGAAGGAGAAGGAGAAGAAGAAGAAGAAGAAGAAGAAGAAGAAGAAGAAGAAGAAGAAGAAGAAGAAGAGGAGGAGGAGGAAGAGGAGGAGGAGGAAGAGGAGGAAGAGGAAGAGGAAGAAGAACAAGAGGAAGAGGAAGAAGAAGGAGGAGAAGGAGAAGCGGAAGAAGAAGAACGAATTTTGGGAAGTGTATATTACTTTTGAGAAAAATAAGGCAAATCAAACGAAACAGACAAGCAGAGAAATGGGCTTTGACAATGGTGCCATTCTCAGTATTGACTAATGCAATGGTAAACTGAAATTATTCCAATATGTGTTTTCCAACAGAATAGTACTTAGAAAAGTAAACAAATATGGTGTTAGATTAATATTTTAAGAGTAATAAAAACATCATTTGGTAGAGCAAGGTATGTTAGCTTCCTGGGAGTGCCGGAACAAATTACCACAAACATGGCAACTTAAAATAACAGAAATTTAATCTCTCCCAGTTTTGGAGGCTAAAGTCTAGACCCACGGTGTTGGCAGGACCATGCTTCCCCTGGAGGCTTTAGGGGAGAACACTTCTTTGGCTCTTCCTAGCTTCTACTGGCTCCCAGCAACCCTTGGTGCCCCTTGGCTTACAGCTTCGTCACTCCGATCTCGGCCTCCATTGCCACATGGCCTTCTTCCTGGTGTCTCCCTGCCCTCCTCTTCTTAGAAGGAAACCAGTTACTGGACTTAGGGCCCAACTTAATCTGCTATAGATCATCTTAACTAATTATATCTTCAAAGATACTATTTCAAAATAAGGTCATAATCTGAGGCTCTGGGTGGACACGAGTTTTGGGGGAACACTGCAACCCTTGCACAAGGGAAAAATTCTACCAGAAAAATTCATGACATATCCTGGAAAAAACCCACCACCTGGTAGGAGATATCAAGGAGCCCAAGTCAAGCTACAATAGCATTTCCTTAGAGAAGGAGTTCATATATGGAAATGAAAATTTTTACAAAAATTTCTTTTGAGGATGACTAAATTTTTTAATATATTATGACAAGAAAACTTTTGGTGAAAATATTGTTTATTGTAATTGAAATTAAGTGGAATAGAAATGCTTTTGTCTCACAGGTGTACCTCACTCACACAATACTTCTGAAAAGTTCATTCATTTGAAAAGTATTCATTGAGCACATACCTTGTGCCAGGCACTGTTCTAGGAGCTAATGCTACAGGAAGAACAAGACAGACAAGGTCCCTGGCCCCATTGAGAAGAGAAAGAAATAAGCGAATGTGAAAATCAAGATACATCAGTAGTGATATGTACTATGATTAAAATAAAACCTCCAATAACATGCTGTATGGAGGTGCTGAAAGCAGACATCCTTGCATTGCTCCTGACATTAGGGTCAAAACATTCAGTCTTTTATGATTACGCATGTTGGCTGTAGTATTTTCATAGATGTGCTTTAGCAGGTTGAGGACGTTCTTTCCTATTCTTAATTTACTGAGAGTTTGTTTGTTTGTTTTTTTAATCAGGATTTGGTGTTGAAATTTTCTTCACCTATTGAGACGATCATATGGTTCTTCTTTCTTATTCTATTTTACATTGTTTGAATTTTAAAAATATTAAACCAAGGTTATATTCCTAGTATAAACCTCACTTGGTCATGTATAATCATCATAATTATTTATTATAATTAATTGTGACCAAGTGGGCTTATACCAGGAATGTAACCTTGATTTAACATTTTTAAAAAATCAATATTTAAAATGTTTAAACCATGTTTAAAATGTATATGTTTACATTCAGTTTGCTAAATTGTTTTCATCTATGTATAGAAGGTGTATTGATTTGTAGTTTTCTTCATTTGTTTTTGCTTTTCTTATAGTGTCTTTGGTTTTGTTATTGAGGTAATGCTGACTTTATAACATGTATTAGGAAGTACTCCCTTCTCTTCCATTTTCTGAAAGAGCTTGTGTACACTGGTATTATGTTTTCCTTAAAATGTCTGGAAAATTCTCCAGTGAAGCCATCTGGCCTTGGACTTGTCTTTGTGTGAAGGCTTTTAGCTATCAACTCAATTTCCTTATTAGACATAGGATTATTTAGGTTATCCGTTTCTTTTTAAGTGAGCATTGGTAGATGTCAAGAAATTTGTTCATCTATGTGGTTGAATTTATTGGTATGAAAAAGTCTTTATCTTCCTTTTAGAGAGATTTTCACAGGGTATAAAACTCTAGGTTAACCATTTCTTTTACTTATTTATTTAACCATGGAAGAATGATGGCCTTTATTTTCTTCAGAAATAATTTCAAACTTACAAGCACGTTGCAAGAATACTACCAACTCCCATATGCCCTACACCCAGATTCCCCAATTGTTCTTTCTTTTAAGCACTTTAAAGTTGCCATCCATTATCTTTTGGCTTCCAAGTTTTCTGACATGAAGTTATTGGTTGCTCTTATCTTTGTTCCTCTACATGCAATGTGTGTGTGTTTTTATCCTTTATTGCTTTTGAGATTTTTCTCTTTATCACTGAGTTACAGCAATTTAATTACGATGTGCCTTGGAATGGTTTCTTTGTACTTCTGCTTCTTGGGACTTATTGAGCTTCTTGGTCTCTGAGTTTATATTTTTTATCAAATTTGGAAAATTTTCAGCCATAATTATTTTTTCATATATTTTTTTCTGTCAGTTTCTTTGGGACACCAATTACATGTATCTCACACATAAACTATGTCCCACAGCTCACTGAAGCTTTTTCTCTCTACGCTTATTTTCAAGAGTTTATATTGCTACATTTTCAAGTTCATGAGTCATTTCTTCTTCAGTATCTAACTTGCTGTTCTTTCCATACAGTGTGTATTTAAAACATTTTTTATTTATTTTATCCCTAGATGTTCCATCGGTCTTTTGTATATCTTCCATTACTTTTCATCACATTCATGACTTTCTTTAGATCCTTGAGTATATTTTATAAGATGTATAAAAGCTGCATTAAGGTCCATATCTACTAATTCTATCATCTCTATTATTTATAAATCTATTTATATTGATATATTTTCTTTTGGTTATGGATTATATTTTCCTGCTTTTTTGTATGACTGGCCATTTTTGATGGGGTGATGGACAATAAAAATTTTATGTCGCTGGGTGCTGAATTTTGTTATCCTCCTTTATATATAGTTGTCCATTATTCTGGTATGAAGCTCAGTATCCTACAAATCAGTTTAGTACTGCAAGATTTGTGTTTAGCCTTCCATATGGGTCTAAAATAGCCTTTATTTGGAGACAAATACAGCCCTACTCCTAAGGCATGACCCTTCTGAAGTCTCCATCCAATGCCCTTTGAATTAAGAGTTCTTGCCTCTCTAACTAGCAGGAACGCAAACTATTTCTAGCCTCTGTGAGCCTTGTGTGAATTCCAAACCAAACAAAATCATTAGAATCTTATTTTCCTCAAGGCAAACATGACTCTAGTTAGAAAACAACATAACTTGATCTATACCTTTTCTCCAGTGATAACTCTTTGTCCTCAAAAAACTACATACTATTGAAATTTCCTTTTTCATTCAAACATTTGCCTTTTTCTAACTGAAAACATAAATTATATAAACAAAACTGTTTATTGTCACAATTTTTAAATTGCAATTAAAATGACTATAAGGGAAGGTGCCATAATTATTAAGTTAAAAGTAAAAGAGAAAACCCTAATGCTTGTTCATATTAAATTCTCATACCATTTTGGTGGCTCTGTAAACTGCTACACGTTCTTGAGAAGTCACTCTATGAACATAACAAGCATCATAAAACTTATGGCATCTAGTAACCAGACTTTTGGTAACATGTTCTAAGGGAACTTCTTGGCCTCCTTTTTATTCTTCCCTTCAGGTAAAATATAATCTAATATGCCTATAGGGAACCTTAGCTCTCCTCACTCTCACCCCTGCTCAGACCAAGGCCTAAGCCAATCCATGTATCACATTTCTGTGGCCACGAGGAGTGGGAGGTGTCAGGGGAAATGGTGGGGGGGGAATGGGGTAGGTTGTTGCAGGGGTGGGCAAGGCGGAGAGGGAGAGAGAGCAAGAGACAGAGACCCCTCCCTCAAAAGAGTATTCTACGTGGGAGCAGAGCCAAAGAAGCGATTCCCTTGGTGGGGGGAAGTCCAGTATGTGTTTTTGACTCAAAACCCCTCATTCTGAAGAGAGATGTAAGGGGACCCAGCCTTAAGCCATGCTGTTGATAATAAAGGAGGATCCAGCAGATTCTGTGCTACAACCAGAAATCCATGGTAAAATGTGAGGGCAACATTCTGAGAGAAAAATTGATTAAATGAATCATATCCATAAGAGGGAAACAATAAAGAGTACTAAATTCATTAAAAAAATAGTTGAAAATGCTAAAGGAACTTCTCTAGGCAAGAAACACAAGAGAAGGAAAACACCTACAATAACAAACCCAAAATATTTAAGAAAATAATGGGAATAGGAACATACATATCGATAATTACCTTAAATGTAAATGGATTAAATGCTCCCACCAAAAGACACAGACTGGCTGAATGGATACAAAAACAAGACCCATATATATGCTGTCTACAAGAGACCCACTTCAGACCTAGAGACACATACAGACTGAAAGTGAGGGATTGGAAAAAGATATTCCATGCAAATGGAAATCAAAAGAAAGCTGGAGTAGCAATTCTCATATCAGACAAAATAGACTTTAAAATAAATACTATTACAAGAGACAAAGAAGGACACTATATAATGATCAAGGGATCGATCCAAGAGGAAGGTATAACAATTGTAAATATTTATGCACCCAACATAGGAGCACCTCAATACATAAGGCAAATACTAACAGCCATAAAAGGGGAAATCGACAGTAACACAATCATAGTAGGGGACTTTAACACCCCACTTTCACCAATGGACAGATCATCCAAAATGAAAATAAATAAGGAAACACAAGCTTTAAATGATACATTAAACAAGATGGACTTAATTGATATTTATAGGACATTCCACCCAAAAACAACAGAATACACATTTTTCTCAAGTGCTCATGGAATATTCTCCAGGATAGATCATATCCTGGGTCACAAATCAAGCCTTGGTAAATTTAAGAAAATTGAAATCGTATCAAGTATCTTTTCCGACCACAACGCTATGAGACTAGATATCAATTACAGGAAAAGATGTGTAAAAAATACAAACACATGGAGGCTACACAATACACTACTTAATAACGAAGTGATCACTGAAGAAATCAAAGGGGAAATCAAAAAATACCTAGAAACAAATGACAATGGAGACACGACGACCCAAAACCTATGGGATGCAGCAAAAGCAGTTCTAAGAGGGAAGTTTATAGCAATACAAGCCTGCATCAAGAAACAGGAAACATCTCGAATAAACAACCTAACCTTGCACCTAAAGCAATTAGAGAAAGAAGAGCAAAAAAACCCCAAAGCTAGCAGAAGGAAAGAAATCATAAAGATCAGATCAGAAATAAATGAAAAAGAAATGAAGGAAACAATAGCAAAAATCAATGAAACTAAAGGCTGGTTCTTCGAGAAGATAAACAAAATTGATAAGCCATTAGCCAGACTCATCAAGAGAAAAAGGGAGAAGACTCAAATCAATAGAATTAGAAATGAAAAAGGAGAAGTAACCACTGACACTGCAGAAATACAAACGATCATGAGAGATTACTACAAGCAACTCTATGCCAATAAAATGGACAACTTGGAAGAAATAGACAGATTCTTAGAAATGCACAACCTACCGAGACTGAACCAGGAAGAAATAGAAAATATGAACAGACCAATCACAAGTATTGAAATTGAAACTGTGATTAAAAATCTTCCAACAAACAAAAGCCCAGGACCAGATGGCTTCACAGGTGAATTCTATCAAACATTTAGAGAAGAGCTAACACCTATCCTTCTCAAACTCTTCCAAAATATTGCAGAGGCAGGAACACTCCCCAACTCATTCTACGAGGCCACCATCACCCTGATACCAAAACCAGACAAAGATGTCACAAAGAAAGAAAACTACAGGCCAATATCACTGATGAACATAGATGCAAAAATCCTCAACAAAATACTAGCAAACAGAATCCAACAGCACATTAAAAGGATTATACACCATGATCAAGTGGGGTTTATTCCAGGAATGCAAGGATTCTTCAATATACGCAAATCAATCAACGTGATACATCATATTAACAAATTGAAGGAGAAAAACCATATGATCATCTCAATAGACGCAGAGAAAGCTTTCGACAAAATTCAACACCCATTTATGATAAAAGCCCTGCAGAAAGTAGGCATAGAGGGAACTTTCCTCAACATAATAAAGGCCATATATGACAAACCCACAGCCAACATCATCCTCAATGGTGAAAAACTGAAACCATTTCCACTAAGATCAGGAACAAGACAATGTTGCCCACTCTCACCACTATTATTCAACATAGTTTTGGAAGTGTTAGCCACAGCAATCAGAGAAGAAAAAGAAATAAAAGGAATCCAAATCAGAAAAGAAGAAGTAAAGCTGTCACTGTTTGCAGATGACATGATACTATACATTAGAGAATCCTAAAACTGCCACCAGAAAACTACTAGAGCTAATCAATGAATTTGGTAAAGTAGCAGGATACAAAATTAATGCACAGAAATCTCTTGCATTCCTATATACTAATGATGAAAAATCTGAAAGTGAAATTAAGAAAACACTCCCGTTTACCATTGCAACAAAAAGAATAAAATATCTACGAATAAACCTACCTAAGGAGACAAAAGACCTGTATGCAGAAAATTATAGGACACTGATGAAAGAAATTAAAGATGATACAAATAGATGGAGAGATATACCATGTTCTTGGATTGGAAGAATCAATATTGTGAAAATGACTATACTACCCAAAGCAATCTACAGATTCAATGCAATCCCTATCAAACTACCACAGGCATTTTTCACAGAACTAGAACAAAAAATTTCACAATTTGTATGGAGACACAAAAGACCCCAAATAGCCAAAGCAATCTTGAGAACGAAAAATGGAGCTGGAGGAATCAGGCTCCCTGACTTCAGGCTATATTACAAAGCTACAGTAATCAAGACAGTTTGGTACTGGCACAAAAACAGAAATATAGATCAATGGAACAGGATAGAAAGCCCAGAGATAAACCCATGCACATATGGTCACCTTATCTTTGATAAAGGAGGCAAGCATATACAGTGGAGAAAAGACAGCCTCTTCAATAAGTGGTGCTGGGAAAATTGGACAGGTACATGTAAAAGTATGAAATTAGAACACTCCCTGACACCATACACAAAAATAAACTCAAAATGGATTAAAGACCTAAGTGTAAAGCCAGACACTATCAAACTCTTAGAGGAAAACATAGGCAGAACACTCTGTGACATAAATCGCAGCAAGATCCTTTTTGACCCAGCTCCTAGAGAAATGGAAATAAAAACACAAATAAACAAATGGGACCTAATGAAACTTAAAAGCTTTTGCACAGCAAAGGAAACCATAAACAAGACGAAAAGACAACCCTCAGAATGGGAGAAAATATTTGCAAATGAAGCAAATGACAAAGGATTAATCTCCAAGATTTACAAGCAGCTCATGCAGCTCAATAACAAAAATACAAACGACCCAATCCAAAAATGGGCAGAAGACCTAAATAGACATTTCTCCAAAGAAGATATACAGATGGCCAACAGACACATGAAAGAATGCTCAGCATCCTTAATCATTAGAGAAATGCAAATGAAAACTACAGTGAGGTATCACCTCACACCAGTCAGAATGGCCATCACCAAAAAATCTACAAACAATAAATGCTGGAGTGGGTGTGGAGAAAAGGGAACACTCTTGCACTGTTGGTGGGAATGTAAATTGATACAGCCACTACGGAGAACAGTATGGAGGTTCCTTAAGAAACTAAAAATAGAACTACCATATGATCCAGCAATCCCACTACTGGGCATATACCCTGAGAAAACCATAATTCAAAAAGAGTCATGTACCACAATGTTCATTGCAGCTCTATTTACAATAGCCAGGACATGGAAGCAACCTAAATGTCCATCATCGGATGAATGGATAAAGAAGATGTGGCACATATATACAATGGAATATTACTCAGCCGTAAAAAGAAATGAAATGGAGGTATTTGTAATGAGGTGGATGGAGTTAGAGTCTGTCATACAGAGTGAAGTAAGTCAGAAAGAGAAAAACAAATACAGTATGCTAACACATATATATGGAATCTAAGGAAAAAACAAAAAACAAAAAAAGGTCATGAAGAACCTAGTGGCAAGATGGGAATAAAGACACAGACCTACTAAAGAATGGACTTGAGGATATGGGGAGGGGGAGGGGTGAGATGTGACAGGGTGAGAGAGTGTCATGGACATATATACACTACCAAATGTAAAATAGATAGCTAGTGGGAAGCAGCCGCATAGCACAGGGAGATCAGCTCGGTGCTTTGTGACCACCTAGAGGGGTGGGATAGGGAGGGTGGGAGGGAGGGAGATGCAAGAGGGAAGAGATATGGGAACATATGTATATGTATAACTGATTCACTTTGTTATAAAGCAGAAACTAACACACCATTGTAAAGCAATTATACTTCAATAAAGATGTTAAAAAAAAAACAGAAGCAATATTGTAACAAATTCAATAAAGACTTTAGAAAAAAAAATAGTTGAGAGAACTGGGTGTGTTTATTCTAAAAATAGAAAACTTAAGAGGAGGTGGGAGAAAGACATGATGGCTATTTTCTGAGACTTAAAGGGCAAGTCCACAAAACAGAAGAGCCTTATTTGTGTTGTTTCCCAGGACAAGTGGCAGTACTTTCTTTTCTGCCACAGCAGCATCCCTTGAATCATATCTTCTACTCATATCCAAAGCCAAGCCTGGATCCTCAGTGTCTGAGCTGATTCTGGATCTAATCGAACAAAGCATTTGTTGTAGCATCTGGTAGGCCTGGATTTGAATTTCAGCTCTGTCACTTACTGAGTGTGTGACCTTAGGGAGTTTGTTTTTTAATTTTTTCTGTTAAAATATTCTTTATAAAATGGAGATAATTTCTCATTTTCTGGATGGTTTTGCAGACAAATGTAAAAGCACATGGTAGGTGTTCAAGAAAGTCTGTTAAATGAATGAAAGAAATCTGGAATGGTTGAATATCACAAGGTGCTAGATTTAAGCTAGAAATAAAGACGATTAGAGCTATTTGAATGTTCCTGAAGTACTGAGCTTCCTGTCTCTAAAAACATCTAAGCAGAGATTAAGCAAAACTATTTTTTAAAAGGAATTTTCCTCTTTGTCTAATTTTTTCCATGTCTTTATTTTATTTTTTTAACACCTTTATTTGAGTATAATTGCTTTACAATGGTGCGTTAGTTTCTGCTTTGTAACAAAGTGAATCAGCTATACATAAACATATATCTCCATATCCCCTCCCTCTTGCGGCTCCCTCCCATCCTCCCTATCCCACCCCTCTAGGTGGTCACAAAGCACCGAGCTGATCTCCCTGTGCTATGCGGCTGCTTCCCACTAGCTATCTATTTTACATTTGGTAGTGTATATATGTCCATGCCACTCTCACTTCATCCCAGCTTACCCTTCCCACTCCCTGTGTCCTCAATTCCACTCTCTACGTCTGCGTCTTTATTCCTGTCCTGCCTCTAGGTTCTTCAGAACCATTTTTTTTTTTAGATTCCATATATATGTGTTAGCATACGGTATTTGTTTTTCTCTTTCTGACTTACTACACTCTGTATGCATGTCTTTATTTTAAAAGGGACATTTCCCATACTCATTCTAATGCCAATTCTCTCTTTAACCACTAGATGGCATTCAAGGTTTAATCTTTGGGGAATAAAAAACTAGGATTTCTCCTTAAAAATGCATTAAATATATAATTATATAAACCTACAAAAACAATGTTTAACTTCAATAGCCCTGAAAGGATAGCATAAACATGCATTAAGTTAATGTACTCAGCATAAATATTTTCTATATAATTGGAGAAATTGGAATCAAACATAGTTATGCTAGAGGAAGATCACATATTTTTGTGAGTTAAAACACATACTCAAAAATCAGACACTACAGGAACTTAGAAATAATATATATTAACTCCTTAATTTAAAACACAGTACAACTAAGAGTTTATTTTATAAATATAAGAAAGTTTTATGTTGGTATTTGATATAATACATGCTAATTACTTTATATAGAAGGAAAAAGGAACTAACATTGTTTAATAATAGAATTTAAGATTGACTGAAAAAGTGCAAAACTTTTCCACAAAAGCAGACTTTATTTGTGCTAGCAACTGGGTAGGCAATATTTTTACATTTACCTGAAAAACTTAAGCTTTTAATAAGCACATATTAATGGCAGATAGGAAATAAAGTTTTAGTTTTCAAAAACAATATGTGTTTATCAATAACTGGGCAAGTTGGTTAATCTCTCTGTGCCTCATGTTTCTCTCATTAGTAAACTGCAGATAGAGCTACCTCTAGTTTTCCACAATTTCCGTACAGAAACCTAGGGGTGACAATCCAGTTGAAAAGGGAGGCTAGGAACCTTCTCTTGAAGCTATGTCTGTATAATAAGGGAAGTGGTCTGACTTGGAGTGTAGGTTGATTTGTTGTGTCTTTGAAGGAGGCTGATAGATAGTCTCGTGGGTTACACTTAGAGGTGTGTGCTTACACTTAGAGGATAACTGTCCACTACACAGTGTGGCCAGTATTACATTAGGAAATGAAGGGAGAATGCCTGGCACACAGTAGATGCTTCGCCATATTAGTTCTGGTTTCCTTTGTATAGATACTTCAAAGTAGGGACAAGGGCAATATTCTTTCCTGAAGCTACGTAGAATGTAAAACTTCTCCAGAATTGATAACTTTTATTTCGATAACTTGCTGCCTGACAAAGCTTAGACGACTGGCATAGTTCTTTCCATGACCACATTAGCAATCACTGGGTATAGAGTATGATGTAAAAGTAGTGTTATATGTGCTTAAGGATAGTCAAAAGAACAGCTTTCACTGCTTTCTGACTTTGTATCTTTCACTTTCTCCTGAGAAAATAAATATGAACTATTAATTAGATTCTAGATTCATATTCTTTCCCATGTCTTGGTAGAAATAAAGCATTTGCAGGAATAGCCAAAAGACCAGCAAGGCAATAGGAAAGAAAAAAAGGCCTTAGAAATGAACGCCAAACCAAATGATCAGTTCATGAATATTTATGAGTTGCTTATAATGCCAATGAGTTCCTATTAATACTAACTAAAAACATGTGTAAAACTTAAGAATTTGCATAAAATATTCATGACAGTCATTTATATTTCCAGTTTTCAATCACTGTTCTATGACTATACCCTTAGAATACCCAAAATATAACCATAATCTCTATATTAGAATGGGCACCTTCATTTTACTTTTCCTAAAAGTAACTGCCTTCACATTTAATCCTCCTATTAAGTGGGGAAACAGGGTAAGTATGCATCATTCAAGAAACACTAATTGAGTGCCAGGTACCAGGCTAAGTTCAGAGAATACAAAGCTTCAAGAACAGTCCTGCCCTGGTCACTCTGCATGAACAGATGAATCTCCCCACCACAGGCGCTGAAAGAGACAGGAACAGACTGCTACAGTAGGAGAGGATGGGGGGACATGGGAGCCTGAATCATGGACCATTCCACAAAACACAGTGGAGCTGGATCTTCATGCCATCCTTGTGGAGCACTTTGCCAGGCTGAAAAGACGACAGGACGGAGAAGGGAAAAGAACAAAGGGCATAATGGGGCTAAAATAAATGTGGTTATGATAGGTGTTGTTTTCTGGTTTCTAGACTGAGAAAATTTCACAATTTTTACATTTCTATTTTTATTCTCTAAAAACGTTGGGGGACATGGGCTTTTGTCAACCCCTCTCCTTGGGAACTAATATTTATTGAATGTCCATGTGCCAACACTATGTGGTTTATATATATATATATGATCTCACTCAAGAGATCAAATGCAAAACAAGTTTGCAAGGTAGGTAATATCTCCTTTTAACAGATAAGGAGACAAGCTCAGAGAGGGTAAGAATTTCTCCAAGATCTATCTGACACTACAGCCCATGCCCTTTCCCATGCTGCCTCCAAAGAAAGATTTTCCATGTGAGAACTGAACTAGGGCCACAGTAGGAAAAGCATGAATAATAGCGAACCTCGAGTACTTCCTATGTACCAGATACTGTTTGAAGCAATCTACGTGTATGTATTAGTGTATTTAATCCTCACAATCTCCTTGGGAGGTGGGTAGAGTTACTACTGCCATTTAACAGATAAGGGAACTGAGGGACAAAGCAGTCAGATAACATGCCCGAGGTCACAGAGCTGGTAATTGGCAGAGCCAGGATTCAGATGCAAAGAGTCTGGCTGCAGTGTCCCTGCATTTAAGCACCCCATGTTCCACCTTTTAACTCAGACTGAATCCTAACTTGAGACCCTGCTGGGAAAGATATCCCAGACAGAAAGCTCAAAGTGGTGAGAAGATCTTATGTTCCCAAACAATAGTGGGGGAAAAAAAAAAGAAATTAGGGTAGCTTAAGAATCGGGTCTTGATTGATGACAGTAGGAGGACAGTAGGAGGAGGGGTATGAGGCAGGAGAGATACGTCTCTCTTTTTCCGGAAGGCTCTGCAGATGAAAGGCTCTCAATTTGCATTTTCTGGGTTTTTTTAAAGGGGAATTTCAGCGCGAGGAAAGTTTTCTCTGTTTTCAAATATTAAAAACAGAGAGATGCAAAAGGTATCATATTGCATGTACACAGAGGCCAATTACTCACTTGCATAGATTCCCAAACATTTCCTACTTGAAAGTCTGAATTGACCACTTTGTTATACTTCATGTATTTTGATGAACATGAGACTTTTAAAAATTATTTAAAAAGAAGTTGATTCCACCATACTTTATATTTTTGCATGCTCAAATATTTATGCTGTAATAAAATTATGTAGATAAATGTAATATCTTTTAGACACTTTATTTAAATAATGTTTAAATCAATGTTTTGTTATCATCTGATCTAAATATATTCTCATCAACCACCAGATGGCATAAGGTGTGAGAGTTTTATTCTGACAGGGTCACCACACACATGATAATTTGACCTATAACTTCAAAATAATGTATTTAGGAAAATGTTCTAGCATTCAAACAGTTCACAATTATTTCAGCCATATGGAGAAGTGGGTGGATAAGTTGAAAATGACATGGTCCTACTTTTTTCTACATTTTGGGGTTCTGTGGGATGCTGGCCTTACATAATGAATCAATAATCAAACAAATAAAACAAAGCAGTTCTGTTAAAGGAAATCAAAAAGGAAGTCATGTCACAGCAAAATTAACCTTATATTCTAAGTAGGTTTCTTTAAATGAAACTTGAAACATGCCTTCAAGAAAAAAACCATGCTGACACTTCTTCAACTTCTGCTTCATAAAAACTTTTCTACTGCTTATAATTTACTCTGAAAGCAGAAAAGTATCTAATGCAAAAGCTTTCCTCCCCTTTGGCTTGAAGGAAAGTTGCTGCAGAAATCAACTGAAAAAAGAATATCTAACCAAAAAACCCAATCTGAACTATGATATTAAAGGATAGGAAAGTCTATTTTAAGAGCCTTGATTTCTACACGAATTCAAAATATAGCACATTGTTTTTATTAATCCTATTATTTTCATCTAGAAAAGAGGTCACAATGCTAACAAGGAGCTAATAAACATGATGTAAATACAAAAAATAGGAACTTTAATTCCCCTAGCTTTGTGGTAGCACATTCACTGAATGCTGTGCAATAAGCACTCCAGAATAAATGACCACTGCTAGGAGGCAAGAGACTGAAGATGAGATTAAGGTCCCTTCCTGAATGTGGTCCAAGAGTCAATCATTCCAAAAGATGTTGTAATAATTTATCTTTGTATTTAATTACAGACTTCCTCACTAGATTTAATATATTTGGTTCCTGAGTGAGAAATCCATCTGTGAAAGAGGAAAAGGTGTTTGGAACCATGAGAAAAATGAAATACTAACTGGTGATATGTAAACAGGTTGGTTTTTCTTTTTTCCTGTTTCTAAGTTCTATTTTGATAAGGTTAAGAATGGAAATAAGAAGATTAATAGGAAAGGTATTGTGAGATTCCTTCACTGTGGCTCATGTTCTATCCCCACCTTTGGCAGCCGGTAGATAGCAAAGCTGTTTCCCACCTGGGTTCATATGAAAGGACAATATGATACTTCTTATTTTTGTTCTTATGTTTAAAAGAAATCCAATGGGTTTCTTCTGATAGTTCAGTTAGTAGAAAGTGAATAATAGATATTTCAAGTTCATAGGATAATATTCTAGACAGTTAAAATTACTTACTTTAAACCCCATTCTTTAGGTCGTCTTAGCTCATTTTTCTTCCATTTGTAATACTCTCCAGTGAAATCTGGATCTTCAAGCACTGAAATTAGAATATTTTAAAAAGGAGCTATGCATACATTCTTTAATAATAGTTTAAAGTTTACAATAATTTATTTCCCCTTAAGTTAGTATGTGGCAATAACACGTACTATTATCGTTCAAGTCACATTACAATCCTCAGACACCAAATTTCTTCTTTTTATTTAGACTTTGTGATACTGGATATTGTTTGAAACAAACAGATTGTGACTTTGTAACTTATCATGATAATGATATTTGTTTATATATCATTTATAGAAACGAGGATAGTTTTAAAATAACTCATACAGAAACTGATACCATAGCTTAACAAAATTCTAATGCAGCCCTTCAAGTGAAAAAATAAAATCGTGGAGTTTGAAAGTGACATTACAGATCTTGATCTGCTACAAAGCAAGAATCTGCAACAGATGATCATCCAGCCTCTAAATGAATCCCTTGTCTCTTTGTTATTGGGAGACTGCCCGTTTCATTGACAGTTACCGAGGTCACAATGTCCTTCCTTAATCTGAGGGCTGTGAGTTTCCACTGCTCCTCCTTCTGACCTCCTCAGCAATTCTGAGTAAATTTATCCCTCCCCTATGGAAAGGATCCCTCTAATATTTGAAGATAGCTCTCAGGGCAGCCTCAGTTCCTTCAACTTTTTCTTAAGTCATGATTTTCTAGAGACCTAACCATCCTCATCCTGGTGGTGAACTTTGTTGATATTCCTATTAAAGTTTTCATCCAGAACCGGCTCAGAAACTTGATTTCCTATCAATAGCAAGATGCAGGTGGGATTGCTACCTCCCTCGATCTGTGTGCTGGACTTCTCTCAATTTGGCTCAGATATGCATTAGTATTTTCTGGAAATCACATTATACCACTGGCTCATATGTTTGTGGTGAATTATAAGCCTTATGCCTTCAATCAAATTCACATAAAATTTAAGGAAAACCTACTATGCTTAAGCACTGGTAGTTTTTACACAAAATACTATTAATCCAGATCATTCACACACGCACATATATATCCTTCCTTTTCTCCCCGCTCCCTCCCCCTGCTCGCTTGTGGGCTTTCTCTCTCTCTTTCTTTCTTTCTTCTTCTAATTGTCCTGGGTTTACAGTCCTGATGTATTTAACCAACCAGATGCTCCCCACCTGTCTTGTCCTTATCTGGAGCTTAACTTCTTAACAATGATTAATTAACCCCTTCCAGCTTGATGAAATTTGTCATTGATAGAGAAAATATTTAAACTGAATAATTCTCCTTTTCTTCTATTAATATTACATGATTTTCACCAGCGATGTTCCAATCTATTCTTTATCTTCTTCAAACACACACAAACACACATACATACATATTCTTATAGACTTCATTAATACTCTTTATTGTTATTTGGAATATATTCCTTCCTTCCTTTAAGGAAGCAAATCTGTACTCCCCAGAGTTCTTAGCAGGATTCATTATTTCCTTTAGATGATTATAATAATTAATAGAACTCTTACTATATATGGGGGTACTTGTAAAGTAGATATGCAGTGCTTACCATTATAATACCCACTTCACAGATGAACACACAGACACAGAAAGGTCGAGTAATGTCTTCTCACATGTACTATTCATTACTACCTAAACAAAATTTAAAATTTATTTGATGTTAAGTTCCCTGACCAGGTATTGAACCCAGGCCATAGTAGTGAAAGAGCCAAATCCTAACCACTAGGCCACCAGGGAACTCCTGAAATTTACTCGATGTTTCTATTCAAGGATAATCCATGTCTTTCCTTAAGTTTTTGGAATTGCCTTTCCTATATTTTCTATTTGAATATGTATGGCAGTCTCTTCCTTATTTATTATGAAACCCCAAATGGCATGATTATCTTTCCTGAATACAGTAAGTCCCCTACATACGAACCTTCAAGTTGGGAACTTTCAAAGATGCGAACATGCATTCACATGTCCAGTCACGTAAGTTAGTTCATGTGTCTGGTGTACACTGTCACATGTGTGCACACTCTACAAGTGGTTGTGCTTTTGTGTACTTTTGGCGTAGAGTACAGTAATACAGTATCTTTATTTCAAGCCCAGAATGTCTGGAGGCAAGCATAAAAGCAGCATTATGTGACTGACTGTGTTAGTTGGGTACCTAGGCTAACTTTGTTGGACTTACGAACAAATTGGACTTACGAACACGCTCTCGGAATGGAACTTGTTCGTATGTAGGGGACTTACTGTATTCTCATTTCTTTTATATTATTGACTCTTTTTCTCCAACGCTTTCTCTATTATCCAAGAGATGAAAGATGCCACAGTATCTGTACAAACTTTTAACACTTCCTATTTTATTCCCATAATTTTTTCACTCATCTGTCTCCTACCATCTGACTGTAAATGCCTCAAAAAGCTTATCATAATACTTATGTTCTTGTCTTCAACAAAGCCCATTGATAGACATAGAAGATGCTCAGTGGATGATGTTGATGGGAGGGAAATAATGAAGAAATGAGGAACAGTGAAATTTTGTCAGAACTTCTTGAAGTTAAAATCCCCCCCATCACTATCATACCTTGCCCTTGTGGCAGTTTTGTAATCTGTGTAGAAAAGCATCCTCTACTGCCTCCATAGTATATTTCTTCCTTCCTTTCCTTCTGAGGATTACTGGACATTGCTTCTACTCTGCTTTTTCTATGACACACCTATCGTCCAACATCTGTATAGGCTGATCTGAAAAATTTTTTTCCACTCTGGGACTGTTGTGTCCAAAGAAATATATAAGCACTAATTTACCTTGGCATGTTTTATTTTCACACGTACTATCTTATGCTAACCATAGAGGAACTTAAAATAGAGTAGAATATTTTTGTCAATGAATAGAAATGAAAAATGAGGTACAAAGACTAACCTAAATTAGGTTAAATGACTAACCTAAATTCACTTAACTGTGTCTGCAAAACTAGTATAAGGCTAGGAGTCTCTAATTTCTGATATCAGGTTCTTCCCACTAGGGCTTTTCCATTGGCTTGCACATTGTAACCACCTGGGCAGTTGTAAAAACTACTACCCCCTGGTCCTGCTCCCAAAGATCCTACTGTAATTGGTCTGGGGGTGCACCCTTTACATGGGAATTTTCACGAGCTCCTCTGGTGGTTCTAAGGAGCAGTCAAGACTGAGACCACTGCATCAGAAGTGATTGATACTGCTTCCTGAATCTAAATGCATTTTTGGAGACATTTGCCCTCACTGCTGGCTCAAAGACTCAAGGAATGAAAGTATCCTAAGGTGAAAGCAAGCATTCCCATGATGCTTCAGGCTGTTTGGTCTGTCCTGATGACAGCAAACAAACATCAGGAAGCCTCCGCTCACTATTACAGGATACACTGGTCTGAAGGAATTCTTTTCGTATAACATAAACATTTCCTTATGGGGATCATATTCTGTCATTAAGGTGCTGTTGCCCACAGCCAGATGTATTGGTTTGTTCTCTGCCAAACTTTTAATTTCCCATTCTATAGTGATGGACAGAGAAGAGTGGATCATCAGTACATTTTCCCATATGATTGTCTATGCTTATGAGCAAATAATTGTAATTATTGAAAATGTACTGCACATACTTCAGAGTTTGAATTTAAATTTCAAGTTATACAGAAATTACAATTTTATATCATATTATGGATGCAATATAATATAAAAGAAAGAACAAATATGGAGTCAGAGGATTTGGTTCAAGTCTTTGGGCCACAGCCCACTTGTACTAATAAATATTGGCCACACTTACTGAGCACTCACTATGCACTAGGCACTATTATAGTGCTTCAACGTTATGATGTATGTTCTGTGATTATTCTCATTTTACAGATGAGAGAACTGGGACACAGAGAGGTTAAGAAACTTATCCAAGGTCACACAGCTAGTAAATTGAAGAGCCAGGATTAAACCCTGGCAATATGCATCCAGAATTTACACTCTTACCAATATATGATATTCCATGTGTGACCTTAGGTAAATTACTTAGCTTCCCTTGGTCTTGGTTTTCTCAAGTGTAAAACAGAGTAATAATAATGCCGAGCTCATTGGGTTTATATACAACTCTGCATGACATATACTAGATGTTCAATAAATATTGGTTGATAAGTGAATAAAAGGACAATAAGATTGGGATGATTAAAAAAATACAGATTAAGGGCTTCCCTGGTGGTGCAGTGGTTGAGAGTCTGCCTGCCGATGCAGGGGACACGGGTTCGAGCCCTGGTCTGGGAGGATCCCACATGCCACGGAGCAACTGTGCCCGTGAACCACAACTACTGAGCCTGCGCGTCTGGAGCCTGTGCTCCGCAACAAGAGAGGCCGCGATAGTGAGAGGCCCGCGCACCGCGATGAAGAGCGGTCCCCGCACCGCGATGAAGAGTGGCCCCCGCTTGCCACAACTAGAGAAAGCCCTCGCACAGAAACGAAGACCCAACACAGCCATAAATAAATAAAAATAAATAAATTTAAGAATCCCTTCTACTTGCTCATCGAATAAAAAAATTAGAAAAAAAAATACAGATTAAGAGGTACAAACTACTATGCGCAAAATAAATAAGCTACAAGGATATATTGTACAACACAGGGAATATAGCCAATATTTTATAATAACTATAAATGGACCATAACCTTTAAGAATTGTGAATCACTATGTTGTATGCCTGAAACTTACATAATATTGTACATCAACTATAACTCAATTAAAAATAAACAGGGCTTCCCTGGTGGTGCAGTGGTTGAGAGTCTGCCTGCCAATGCAGAGGACACGGGTTTGAGCCCTGGTCTGGGAGGATCCCACATGCCGCGGAGCAGCTAGGCCCGTGAGCCACAATTACTGAGCCTGCGCATCTGGAGCCTGTGCTCCGCAACAAGAGAGGCCGCGACAGTGAGAGGCCCGCGCGCCGCGATGAAGAGTGGCCCCCACTTGCCATAACTAGGGAAAGCCCTCACACAGAAACGAAGACCCAACACAGCCATAAATAAATAAATAAAAATTAAAAAAATTAAAAAATAAACAAGAAAAACAATACGGAGTATACTCCGTAAACTGTGTTATACAAGAATAAACTTACTAGTATTATGGCATACATGACTATGTATAGATTTGTGGCACAAAGATATGCAATAGAGTTAATACTCAAAATCATAATATAACCTTACTCATTACTATTCATAAAATAAAAAGCTTTTAAAAATATGCACAAGAGTTTAATAATCTTTCCAGTGATAAAAATATAACTGTAGAAAATGAAGTTATTAGAAGTTCCCCTTTTATTTCTGAGTAGTTAAAGAAGCATTCTATAATCTAACAGCTTCATCTTTCTTATTGCCAGGAAATTAAGCCATTAAAAAAGATAGTATTGGATCTCATCCAGCTGAACTATCCAAAGACAAAATGGCCAGCAGCACATGTAAGGTTTACATTTAAATTTTTTAAATTAAGTGCTGGTTATTATTGAAGGAAAGCTTCTGAAACATTCTTATAACAAATCTCTGTAGGAAAGAGAGGCAGAGTGATTGTGAAATCTTGCACCAAGGGCTAGAATCAAAGTCTCAGGAATTCTTCTGGGCTAGAGGTAACCATTACCAGCTATTGCCTTCACAAAGAGAAATGAATTACATACTAGGTTAGTGACAGATGTAGAAACAAGAACCAACTTAAATATTTTGGTGTCAAACTCTTTTGAAGAAGAAATTGCAGCCAGTGATACTTCATTATTACTTCCATTTTAAAATTACTCTTTATTATAAGACAGTCATTTCTAAATTTCTTTGTTTGGGCATGTGCTTCTGTTTTTTTCCTAGAAGTTTGGAGTTTCCAAGAGCCTTCATATATTTACACGTTATTCCATAAAGCACCATCCTATAACAATCTGTTTGTTTTTTGGTTGAAGGAGTTGGACGCTGAATCATTCCCTGGAGCATGCCAACTGCCTCTTGACACCACATCTGTTAAGGGTTATCACCTCCTGGAACCCATCTGAGCTCCTCAGAGCCTCTTACATAGCAAGTACTCAAGATGTGTTTGCTGAATCGACTACGAAGCACTCAATCAAAATCTTTTAAATGAAGTACACATTCATGTAACCTGGTATCAAAATCAATAAAACTCTTTTACACTGATAGTGCTGCTAAAGACTACTTCTTAAAGCACCTTGAACAAGTTATTTTTCTTAATCACTAATCTATGAGTCAGTGAGGAAGATAATGTGTAATCACAAAATAACTAATAACCAACATCCTGAAAGAACAAGTAATTTCTTAGAAATTATTGACCTCACATTTTTATATTTATTAAGCTTAGTACTCCTTTTTGCTCTAATTTGTGTCTTAAAACTAGATATGCTTTTTTTTCTGGGTGATATTTTGTTCTCTTAAAACCAATGAGTAGACTATCACAATGATGAGATGAAACACGATGAGACCACAAATTAAGGCAGTGGTCATGGAGGTGGAGTAGAGGGGAAACATTTGTAATGTTGCAGGAGATAAAATCAATAAGGCTTAATAAGGGAGATAAGGAGGACTAGGAAATGTCTATGATTCTGGCTTGGCAAGTAAATGCAAGAATGGTGATCTACCACTAACCAAGAGAGGTAATGAAGGAGGGAGAATAGGTTTTGGAGCAACATAATGAATTCACTTTGGGACATCTTGGGTATGAGGTGCCTTATTACACAGTTGTAAATATGCATTCAGAATGCAGAAGAGAGCCTGGCTAGAGATGAGGCTTTAGGAATTACTGGCATGTGGGCTAATGAAAACCATAGCGATGGATGAGGTCTCTCAAAGAGAGCTGAGCAGAGAATACTGAATGAAGAAGGTATTGCTAAGGAAAGAAGCAGAGGAGCGCTTAGGAAGGTAAGAGGAAAACCATGGATACATGGTGTCTTCTAACTCAAGGAGAGCATAGCCAATAGGATTTCAAGTAAGATAAGGACTAAAAAAATGTAATCACTGAATCTGGGAATTCGGAAGTCACTGATAACTTCAGAATGTGCCATTTTGCAGGATAGCTGAAGCAAAGTCGTATTTCAGTAAATGTGTGCAGACTGGCTAACCTACTTTGATACAAATAATGAAACAGTACTCTAAAGATTAGATTAAATGGGACCAAAAAGTTGTCCAGCTCTCCTATTCCGTCTTTCTAGTTCTCAGTGTATGATGGTAACAGATGATTTTTCTTTTCCTTCGACTGATATAATTGAGCATCCCCAGGTTTTCTTGCCGTCTTTCTACTTAATAATATCTCTGGCTTTGGGGATAATTGTGTTTAGAACCAAAAAGTTTCCTCATGCTATGAAGGTTTCCTTCTGGGGTAAAGGGCGTATGGTAAACCTCAAAAGACCGAGAACTTTGTCTTTTATTCCTCCAATTGCCTATCTTTCCTTTGGGCTTCTAATCAGACTTCAGTCCAGGACTCTTTACAAAAGAGGGACTAAATGAACAGTTGTTGAATGATTAGTATATAGAGCCAACAAAGAAGTTTATCACCCTCAAATTCCAAATATGTGTCAATTAGTCTTTGAAAGCAAGACAAGCTGAGAATGTTGAAATTAATATACCACCCCCCTTCCTGCAAAAATAAGACAAGGTTAGATCACCTTACATGGAGTTCTGTAATATTCTGTGGCTTTTGATGTGGCTATTCCAGACCATGTCTTGTAGTAATCATTAAATGAGACTGATTTAATTGATCTGAAAATACAAAATAAGATCAGACAGTGAGTAGCATGAAAGTTTGCTTTTTAAAATTATTTTTACCAGAGTGGACTCTTTCAGATACCTTGTCACAATTCATTAGGCTGATCTGCAAATTCTCACATAGTTATTTCTAACAAATGAATCTAACATAATTTTCCACTAATACATGCAAATCACAAAAAAAGGTCCATCCAAACCAGTTTTCTATAATAAGTGTAAACGTGCATCCATGTGTATATTATAAAAAGAAAAATATAGGTTTAAGATAACTGTGCCTTTCGTGACTAACATTGAAAAGAACTTTAAATAAAACATCATAGCTGTACATTTTCTCTTTCTATGATAAACAACTTTCTTACATTTCTATGCCAAATTTTAGTAAAATCACCTTTATTTTCTTTTTATTATGAGGAGAAGTGAAACACCAGAATTGAGATTAGTTTAATTTTTACACAGAATCTGGCCACTTTCAATGAGGGAAAATAAACAACTCTTTTCCAATATTACTGCCAGCACATTTCCTTCCCTGTGCTAATATTACCAAATCCTAATGGGAGAGCAAAGACTGTTACAAAGTATTAAACGGGACCTATGAAACAGTCTCTTACTCTTAAATAACTGCACTTCCAATTTTTTTCTTACAATCTTCTTGAGTGCAGAGATTCTCAACACTCCACAAACAAAACATTACTTTCAGATATTTTTCAGACATGTGAAATCATCTATTAACTGACTTAAACAGATACTTAAACATCAAATGTAAAAGACTTTATGTCTCTTTTAATTTTAAGTTCCTAGCTCTTTGGAGGAAGAAGCAAATTTTCAGTTATAACAGGTTATTAGCATTAATTTTTATAGGTAAATCATAGGTGCCTTAATATTTGACTCAATTTTGAAATTAATGGGGGCAATATCTAAGTGTATTAATGCATTCATTTATTTAAATGATAATTATGGACACCTAATTTTAAGACTAACATTTTTCAAGTGTGTTATTGCTTTTGTAATCACACTTAAGTAGAAATCTGAAACTTGGTAAAGATAAATTAATCACTACTATTATTGCTTCCAGAGCTACATGTGTGCTTTATAGTACTAAATGATATACTAAACTAACATTAATTTGCCAGTGAAATGTTTCAGCATTTGGCAACGGAGGTAACAAAATGAAAGGCTGCATTATATCTCCTGCATGAAAAAACTTGTGATCAATTTGCTGTCACAGATCATTTAGCAGACAACAATGACCCAAGAGGAAGGAAACTGTCAACATACTGTCTCGTGAAAAAAAAATACACCATCTTCAGGCACAATCGTCTCCATTGTTTTTTGTCTGTTTGACGACGACCCATGACCCTCTCCCTTCCCAACAGTGTCCTGTTCAATTTCAAGCTGTTAGCCTTCAGGGGCTTTCTTTTTTTCCCCTAGAATAATTAAAAATATTACCCTAAAAGGTATAACTTTAGTATAGTTTGAATATACAAAACAGAATGCCTCAAACATTTGGGAATATCTGCACTTTCAATTCTATAAAGGAAATAGCCTCTTAAAATAAGAGAACAGTAACTATTTACTATTATTCGGATAAACTACGAAGGGATGTATACAGCATAAAAAAAATACATGTGTTTATAGTTTCAACCAATAACAGGAATTTATTGAGTATTATTGTTGGCATTATGAATATGAAAAAGTAGAAGACATAATTTTAAACTGAACATCACAGCTTTTTATTATCCTGTTGGGAAAATAAGATATATATCTGAACTAGTAAATAGAATAGCTTTATATATTAACATAATAAACTGTTACATCATTTAACATAGACATTTGGAGACTACAATGACAGATACTTCTTTGGCAGTGGCAATAAGCAAAAAAAATTTGGAGAAAGGAGCTATAACTTTGTTTTGGAGCCATTAGGGAAAGAGTCACTTGGATATGGACCTGGGACAAAGGAAGGAGGCATTTTAGGCCAGGGAAGCAGTATTAGCAATAGCTGAGATGGCAAGGAGCATGGTGTGTGCATGCCTACATACAGAGGATGTTGGGGGAAGAGATGAGAGTAACAAGATAATTGACTAGAGTGGAGAGTTCCAATTTCAGAGGAATTGGAATTTGACAAAAATAGGTGAAACTAGGCAATGCTGGGTCTTCAAATTTAGGCAGGGAATGGATTAGAGTCGATTCAGTAACCTTGATTTATTAGGTGATAGACAGTAATCAGAAGTTCTCAAATAAGGCAAGTAAACTATGAAATCAGTGATTGAGTAAGAGTTTTCTCTGGCATTAGCAGGCAGAGAGGATTATATGAGAGATTAAATGTAGGGGGACCAGTTAGGAAATAAATTCAGTAACGCAGGCAAGAGATTCTGCGAGCTAATACTAGGGTGGGAGCAAAGATCAGGAAGGGGAGGAGATGAATCTACGAGAATGCTAAAGAATTGACTGAACCAGTTGCCTGATAGGGTGTGAAAAGTGAAGGAATTTGAGGGTCAAATATTCTCCTAAAGCCCAGAAGACCACTTAGTTTTGCTATTAATAGAAAGCGTCTAGAGAAACCGAAGTAAAATATGAGTTTAATTTTAAACATGGGTTGTAGGTGATGACCTTTAGGAGTGTGACTGAGAAATTGGGACTGGAAATAAGAAATTTAGGTCAAATCAACACAGAGGTTGATAGATGACGCCATTAGGGAAAACAAACTCCAAAAGAGTAAGTAAGTGTTTAGAAAAGAGTGAGCAGAAACCAATTCACAGTTAAGGGGGGCTTGTGAAAGAAACCAAAAGGATCATTAAGGGAAGAAGAGAAACATGGCAGCGCTATTTCATGGAAGCAACATCCCAACCATTGCCAAAGCCTAATGACTAAATTCTTAAATATCTCTGGATATTTAGTCACGTATTCAACAGTATCATGACTAAGAGCACAGGCTCTGGAATCAGCTGGCCTGGGTTAAAACACTCTGGCACCATTTCTTTTTTCTTTTTTTTAAAAATTAATTAATTAATTAATAATTTATTTATGGCTGTGTTGGGTCTTCGTTTCTGGGCGAGGGCTTTCTCCAGTTGCAGCGAGCGGGGGCCACTCTTCATCGCGGTGCGCGGGCCTCTCACTGTCGCGGCCTCTCTTGTTGCGGAGCACAGGCTCCAGACGCGCAGGCTCAGCAGTTGTGGCTCACGGGCCCAGTTGCTCCGCGGCATGTGGGATCCTCCCAGACCAGGGCTCGAACCCGTGTCCCCTGCATTGGCAGGCGGACTCTCAACCACTGCACCACCAGGGAAGCCCCTGGCACCATTTCTTATTAGCTGTGTAACTCCGGGCAAGTAGCCTAACCTCTCCACGTTTCCAGAGATAGAACTTTCTCCGGTGGTGGTTGTGAACATGCATAAAAACAGCCAAGGAAGGGTTTAGCATCCCTCAGCACTCAGTGTCAGCTGGTCTCCTCAACTGCCTTGGATAAGTACCTCATCATTTTTCTCCTGTAAACTCTAAACAGCTTCCTAATTGTTCATCTACCTCAGTCTCTCCCTATTCCAGGTTATCATGGCTCTGCTTGAAAGCCACAGTTGGTAAATACTTCTATAGGATGACATATAAACAACTTTTAAATAGAACTTGAGGTTCTTCATCATCTGGCCATTTCCAACCTTTTCTTCCGTCATTCATCTCCACATCCAGAGGCTCCATCACATGGAACTTCCTGGTGATCCTGAGTGTACCACAAGATTACATTTCCATGTCTGTGCAAGCAGTTCTATTAGAGACTCTTTTGCCCTCTGTGCCTGTCAAAGTCTTACTTATTAAGGTTCAGGTACAATAAAAATAATACAGACATGAAGGTTGTCACAGTGGATACTGTGGTTGCCTCCCCAATAGCTGTTCCATTCTTCTCCCATTCTGTACATGCCCTGTGGTCTGATGGGACTGACCCCACCCCTGGCTCTAAGTCAGTTGAGTGATAACTAGTTTAGGGACAGGAATCTGACCTAAATAGCTCCAATCAGAGTGAAACTTATTCTAGCTTTCTAATACATCTTGATCTCTGAGAGTGTTGATCCTCTTTGTTCTTCTTCAAGATTGCCTTGTTATTCTAAACGCTTTGCATTTCTAGATACATTTTAGACCACCTTGTCAGTTTTCAGAAAAAAATAAGGCTGCTGAGATTTTGACTGAGACTGAATTGAATCTATAATTTGGGAAGAGTTGACACTGTAAGAGTACTGAGTCTTTCCCAAGCCACAAACTTTGTATATCTCTATTTCTTTATGTCTTTTAGAATTTCTCTCAGATATATTTTGTGATTTTTCAGTATGGATGCCTTATTCATCTTTTGTTACATTTTGATGCTGTTGTAATGGTATTTTTTAAATATCATTTTCTATGTGTTGATTGCTAGTATATAAAAATATAGTTGATTTTTAAATATTCATCTTGTATCCAGGATCCTTGCTAAATTTCCTTATTAATTTTCAAACTTTCAAGCTTTGTATATTCATTTGGATTTTACTATGTATATAGTTGTGTTATCTGTGAATAAAGATGGTTTACTTTACCCTTTCCACATTTTCTAACTTGTTTTTTTTCCTTCCCTCATTGCACTGGCTAGGACTCCAGTACAATGTCGGATAGAAATGGTGATAATGGGCATATTTGTATTGTTCCTAAACTCAGGAGAAAAGCACTCAACATTTCACATTTAAGTGTGAGGTTAGCTGTTGGATTTCTGTAGACTCCTTTTACTGAAATAAGGAAATTCTCTTCTATTCTTAGTTTGCTGAGAATTTTTATCATGAATGGGTGTTAAATGTGTCTCCTGGATTCACCTAGATAAGTCTATGGCTTTTTTCCCTTTATTTGGTTAACTAGGTGAGTTACAAGGATTGATTTTCAAATTTTAAACCAACCTGGCTTTCCTGAAATAAAGCCCACTTAGTCATGATGTACTATCCCTTTTTATATATCAGTGGGTTCAATTTGCTAATATTTTGGTTAGGATTTATACATTTCAGATTTATGAGGTACTGACCTATAATTTTCCTTTCTTGTAATGATCTCTGATTTTAGAATCAGAGTTTGGAAGTTCGGTAGCATACTCACTGTCTCTATTTACTGGAAGAGTTTGAATGCCTTTTTAAAAAAGACTTTATTTGAAATAAATTTAGATTTCTAAAAGAGTTGTAAAGTTAGTTGAATATCTTCAAAAATCAACTTTGTTAAAGTTTAATTTACATTCAATAAAATGTATAGGTTGAGTACAGATTGATGAGTTTTAATAAAAGCAGACCCCTGCATAACCATAAGCCCAAACAAGATATAGAATATTTTCATTAGTCCTGAAAGTTCCCTACTGCCCCTTCCCAGTCAGTCTCCCTTGACACTTTAGGTAATCCCTGATCCAATCTCTATCACCATAGATTAGTTTTGCCTGCCTTAGAACTTCATATACATTGAATTGTACAGCACGTACTCTTTTATAACTCTGGGGTTTTTTTTCTCAACATAATGTCTGCATTATTTTTTTTTAATTTATTAATTTATTTATTTTTGGCTGTGTTGGGTCTTCGTTTCTGTGCGAGGGCTTTCTCTAGTCGCGGCAAGTGGGGGCCACTCTTCATCGCGGTGCGCGGGCCTCTCACCATCGCGGCCCCTCTCGTTGCAGAGCACAGGCTCCAGATGTGCAGGCTCAGCAGTTGTGGCTCACGGGCCCAGTCACTCCGCGGCATGCGGGATCTTCCCAGACCAGGGCTCGAACCCGTGTCCCCTGCATTGGCAGGCAGACTCTCAACCACTGCGCCACCAGGGAAGCCCCTGTCTGCATTATTATTCCATGTTGTTGCATGTATCAACAGTTCTATTGCTGAGAGTATTCAACTTGTAACTATAACACAATTCATTTATATATTCGACTGTTGAATATATAATGTTGATTGTTGATGGACATTTTAGTTGTTTTCAGTTTGGGATATTATGAATAAAGCTCCTATGAACATTTGTGCTCAAGTCTTTTGGTGAATATATACTTTGATTTCTCTAAGATAAATACTTTAGGCGTGGGTTAGAGGGCAGGCGAATGTTTGACATTATAAGAAACTGCTAAACTGTGCTCCAGACTGGCTGTGGGCATGTCAAATGGTACAACAATGTACACAGCAATGTAGGAGAGCTACAGTGCCATCACAGCCTCATCAATAACTGGGATTGTTAGTTTCAGCCAGCGGTGTGATCTTCCAATCTCTCCCATCTCAGTAAGTCACTGCAGTACCCATCCAGTTCAAACTACAATCTAGTAATAACCCTTGGTTCCACTTTCTCTCATTCCCCACATCAATCAAACTAAGTCTTGAATCCATCCAATTCATCCACTTATCTCCCTCTCCATATCTATGCCCTCAGCCCTAGCTCAAACCACCCCACCTCTCCCCTGGTCTACTAAAATAACCCAATAATTCTTCTCCTTGCTTCCGCCTTAGATCCTTCACAACTGATTCCCCACATGGCAGTTAAAGTAGTCCTTTTAAAATGTAAATCTGATTATGTCTTTCCTCTTCTTAAAAGCTGTCCAGCTGTGTCCTGATTCCCACTGCAAGGTTAATGAAATGCAAATTCCTTACCTGGTTTATAAAGCTCTAAGTGATCTGGCCCTGTCTACATCTATTACTCTATCCCCTATCCATCTCTTCTTTCCCCCTTGCTGTGTTCCAGCTGCAGTGGCCTTCTTTCCGAGCCTCTAACACACCACTCTCACATCCAATTTAGGATCAATACCCTAGTTACTCCCTCTGCCCAGAATCTCACTGTACCTGTTAAGACATCACTCTCTCCTAACTTTTCACCCCCTTCTTTTTCCTTTCATTGTCACAAATCTTGATTTTTCAAGATAACACCATTTACAAGTTTATCTCACCATGGCTCTCGAGTTGTTTCTAAAGTTATAGTTAAAGTCTTTCTCCCAAACCCCCGATTTTATAGTCCTGTGATCAGTGCTGGATCCTTATGGTGCTGTCTGGTTACCTTGCTGCCTGTCTGATGAGGGGCTCATTGCCCCAGACAAAGAAGCAAAGGGCCAAAGTTTTCTCCCTGTAATGGGGTTTACCCTTCTTCCTGCTCCTGCCTGAGACAGACCCCACCACTGCTACTGGCTGGTCTTCATCTGAGGGCTAGGGGACAGACAAGGTCAACGCTCTTCCTGTCAGGTCCCAATTAATCATTCTGTCGGTTTTTCTGGGTCTTCTAATTCTGAGCTTCTAACACTTCCAGGCACAGAGCCCCTTGACATAACATTGTCTCACATTCTGGGACAGAGCCCCGATCTGAGGGTTCCTTTTGATTTCAGTCCTTTGGGAACATTTTACTATTATTAATCCACAAAGAGGATCCTTGTTTTGGAGCATGTACAGTATAAAACCAAGATAGATCAAGTATTATGTCAACACTAGTAAGCTGGCTGTTTTCTGCATCTGATTAACTATCAAAATAAGGCTGATGGAAATGCTAGAGAAGCTGAATGCTGCAGAACCTACACCTTGTCCAGGTGTTCAAGGCTGAATTGATGTCACATTGTCAGGTGGTCTCCCAAGTGTACAATGGCTTTAGCCCTCTCACCATTTTCCTCCAGGACTTTATCTTCTCCTAAATTGCTTGGATTTTTGTGATCTATAATGGTTGGATCTATAATGTAGACAACATTTTTTTTCCTTTTCAGAAATAAAAACTAAAAACTAAAAGAATAGGCAACTAACATAGTTACATCAATTTTAATTCAATAGACTAGAAAGAATTCAAGATTCTCCATATTCTTCCTGAAAAGATCATTTTTATAAGGTATTGGAAGGGAAAATATATTTAAATGAAAAATAATTTTTCTAAGTTAAAAAAATGAAAATACAATTATGATAGAAAACACAGTTTAAATCAATAGTTCTTTTAGTGTATAAATTGGCAAAAAATTGTATAAAGAAAAACTTACCTGTTAAATTTATCTGGCTCTTTAGGTGACTCAGAACTGTCATCTTTTGCTGTAAAGAAAAATATGAAAAGATTCTGGTTTACTCGGAAGACTGAATATATGGCCGTATGTGCATTCTTTCCAAAGCCTCAATAAGATGGTAAGAAAGGAATAAAAATAAGGTATAAAACCTCAAGGAGAGCAAAAGAAAGATGGCAAGAAAAATTTTCAAGATGGAAAGCAGATGTCAAGTGGTAACTATCTTAACAGGCCATAGAAATTTGAAACCTAACGACCTGATGAGGGGAGGCGAATAAAAAGCAAGCAGATTTACACTTCAGAACTTGAGAAACACTCAGGAATTGGAGGTACCAGATACCTCTGAAAAGTGACAGGTATAGCATGGACACCAAAGACATAGCCTTCATCCTATGCAACCAGAAGACCACCACCGCCCAGGCAGGAGGGAGTATGTCTAATTCTGGAGAAACTGAACCAGAGAGACTCAGGAGATAGCAGAACAAGAGTATGGCAAGGGACTGAAGGCAGGGAATAAATCAAATAAATCGTATTGGGTAAGAAAGATTCCTTATTCTCGCTCTTTGTCCAGCTCCTAGAGTGTAAGTCATTAACATCTCTCTCTTCAGGCATAAGACTGGAGAATTCATCTCAGAAAAAATAGTCAAGCCTAGCTAAAGGCAAGGTCAGGTCTCCACTGAATAACCCTATAATGAAACAAAACCATCAACAAGTCCAATCTGTATCCAAAATTTCCAACCTTTTCAATGAATGACTTTCATTCATCGTGTGTCCATCATACAGATGCATAGTCAAAGATCAGTAGATAGGGCTTCCCTGGTGGCGCAGTGGTTGAGAATCTGCCTGCCAATGCAGGGGACACGGGTTCGAGCCCTGGTCTGGGAAGATCCCACATGCCGCGGGGCAACTAGGCCCGTGAGCCACGACTACTGAGCCTGCGCGTCTGGAGCCTGTGCTCCGCAACAAGAGAGGCCGCGATAGTGAGAGGCCTGCGCACCGCGATGAAGAGTGGCCCCCGCTTGCCACAACTAGAGAAAGCCCTCGCACAGAAACGAAGACCCAACACAGCCAAAAATAAATAAATTAAAAAAAAAAAAAAAAGAAGAAGAACCTCTGCTTTGCTGCAGCTGTGAGGAAGAGGGAATATTTATAAAAAAAAAAGATCAGTAGATATCTGAGTAAAGTCATTATCATGAATGATGACAACCAAAACAAATAAGCAGGAAGAAAACAGGGACTAGGAGCATACTTTTCTGGACATTTTCCAGAATACAGAACAAAAAAACAAAGAGAAGGATAATAAGAGAAAATAGATTTTAAAAAATCAGAGTAACAGATCAGTGGATCCCACATCTAAATCTTTGGAGATTTAGAAGAGAGAACAGGGAAACTGGAGGGGACAGGTATTATAAAAGAAATCATATAAGAAAAAAGTCCAGAACTAAAGAATTAGAGTTTGAGATTTAAACAGCCTATGAAATGCCCTACATGATGAATGAGGAGGAAAAAAATTTTCAGACTAAAGTTTAACCAAATTATGAACATATGAGAGTGGAAAAAATACATTTTTAGGCATGTGAAGTAATAAAAGATTTAGCTCTCATGTACTTGGAAGCTCCTGGAGGAAGTGTTCCAACAAAATGAAGGAGCAAACCAACCAAGAGGAAAAGGAGGGATCAAGCAAGAGCTCCAATCCAAGAGGCAGACCAAAAGGTCACCCCAGGATCCCTACGAGAGAACTGCCAATTCAGAAAAGGAGGAGGAGCATGAGTGCCTCAGCAAAGACGTCTTCCAGGGGAAAAAATGAAACTCACTCAATACCTGGTGTGTGTGTTTTGTTTGTTTGTTTGTTTGTCTTTACAGCTTTGTCAGAAAGTTTAGGGGAAAAATAAATGGTAGATATTTTTTAAAAGAACAAATAAAAATCCAAAAAACACAAACAAGGGAATGAAAAAACAGGCCATTTGTACAAGAAAAATAATCATTCGTGGATCACCTATGACAAATATTTACTAAGTCATATCAATGTAAACAAACAATACTAGGAGAATGGGGGAGAGAAAACGTGAGTGGAAATGGCACATAAAAGCTAAATCTTTATCTTTCAGAAGAAGCCCATAAGTAATATCTAAACTGAAAACCCCAGAAATTTAGTACAGAATAAACTTAGAAATACAGTGGTGAATTCCAAAAGAAACAGATAAACGTGTTGAAAGCTGTTGGTACCTTGTCGGGGTGGGGATGGCTCTCAGCCATGGAAGGTGTGGCTTCCAAGGTCTGCTATATTTCCTTAAAAACCGATTGGTGTTATCTGTCCTTTAAAGCTATGCACAAATATTTCTTTGATAGAAAATAAATACTTAACATCTTTAGTTAAAACAACTTAGAGACTTTGCTGAAAAGTTCCTGGAACATCTGGTGCAATGAAATACAAAAAAGGACAAAAGAGGTCTGTAACTCCAGCAAACAGATCCACACAGGCCATCCTGTTAAAGTCAGGTTTTCCACATCTCCTGACATCTGTAGACAGCAGAATATCTGGAATAATACTGTAATCATCAACAACAAAACTGGCTCTGAATGATGGTGCTAAAGCTCATGTTCTTTAATGAGAAGCTACTGGGCTAAATTTCTCTTTCTCCTGACATCAAGGAAGAATATTTTCCAAAGGAAAGGGTATTCCTATACCTAACAACCAGTACTCCCTTTAAGAGAAAAAAACCCAACACCTGAAATCCTATGAGACATCACCTGCTTCAACTGTAGAAACAAGTTCCTCTAAAATTGTTCTATTGTTAAGAGAACTTAAAAAAAAACAAAAAAAGTGAACAAATTGAGAACTTAAATTGAAGAAGAATCAAATGCTTATCACAATATCTTCTTAATTGCAAACAGAATGGGATGGATTTGCACAATCATCAGGGTTTTTTTTAAAGTACCTTATGTGAATTAGTTGCATAATCTCCCTAATATTTTTATAATTCTTCTCTATTCTTGTATTTTGACTGTCATAATATCTGTCAGGAATTATATTATGGTTTTATTTAGATAAGAATCTGAAACTTAGCAGAATGATTCTCCTTTAACAAAAGCTATAGGAATATACACATGGTTAAGAGAAAAATTATTACCTTAGGCTTGGCTACCATTATTCAGTTTCATTATTTTTATATTCTTGTATTTTCTTTCAACCAAAGTTTTTAAAATTATGTGAACCCTATGTTTTAAATATCAAAACAAACCTGATAGACAGAAAATAATATAATTTGACCATATAACCATATAGAAATAAAAATTCACTAGGACAAACTAGAAAAAAGAAAAGATGTATGAGTTTACAGTAGTTCCCCCAGCCTCCCAGTGGGTGCCTAAAACCACATAGAGTACCAAACCCTATATATACTATGTTTTTTTTCCTATACGTACATACCTATGATGAAGTTTAATTTGTAACTTAGGCACAGTTAAGAGATTAACAACAATAACTAATAATAAAATAGAACAATTTTAACAACATACTGTCATAAAAGTTATGGGAATGTGGTCTCTTTCTTTCTCAAAATATCTTGTACAAATTCAATGCCTTTTCCATCTTAACTAAGCTCTTAGGCATTGTGGCCATATCTTTTGCAGTCTGAGGTACAAAAGCAAATCTAGCACAAATTTCTTTTTCTTTCTTCACAGTTTCATGGATAGAAGATTCGTTCTTACAACCTCAGATATGATTTTTTTCTTTCCTTATTGAGAACTTTCACCTTTTCACTTAAAGGAAGAACTTGTGGCTTCTCATTGGCATATCTGAATGGCCAGTGGCACCACTTTTGTGCTTTGGGGTCATGATTAAGTAAGATAAGGGTCACTTGAACACAAGCACTGCAATACTTCAGATATCGGACAGTTTATTTGATAATCCAGATGGCTACTAAGTGACTAACAAGCAGGGGATGATGGACAAAGAGATGATTCACGTGCCAGGCAGGATGAAGCTGGATGGCAAGAGATTCTACCACACTACTCAGAATGGTGCACAACTTAAAACTCATGAATTGTTTATTTCTGGAATTTTCCAATTAATGCTTTCAGACCATGGTTGATCACAAGTAACTGAAAACTCGGAAAGTAAAATTGCAGTTAAGAGGGTACATGAAATCCCTTTGTAACAAATTAGGAAGTAGCAATACTCAGAATCTAGGAGGCAAAACAGTTGTTATGCACTGTCTCCTCCCAGACCTCCAAGTTTTCATAAACAGATTGAAGTATAACTTGGAGGCACTTGAAAGAGCCCCTTGTCCAACTCCTAACACTGGGCAAAAAGTTCTTTGACAACATCCCTGAACAAGTCATTAAGCTCTGCCAAATGAACACTAGTTATGAAAGCACACCTTTAGTGATAGGGTGTTTACCACCTGCCAATGTGGCCTTGCCCATTCTTAAGTGACTTGAATTGTTGGAAAATCCTTTCTCATGTTTGGTCAGCTGGGACCTCGAAGGACTTTACCATTAGTGATGCTGCAACTACAGTGGCATTTGCTTCTAGAAAAGATCAGTTACCCCAACTGACTATTATATAATTTATTGTCCAAACTGGAACACAGAATGAAAGGGAAATAATTATACCAGGCCTGTCCCAGGCAGTCTGGTATGTGTGAGCACCCAAACTATAAGTAAGGGAGTCAGGGTCCAGGCCACAGGAGAAGAGGCTTGCAAGACATGGGAAGGTCATCAGGACCTCCACCAATTGTGTGTTTTTTTTTTTTTTTTTTTGCTGTGTCGGGTCTTCACTGCTGCACACGGGGTTCCTCTAGTTGTGGTGAGCAGGGGCTTATTCTTCATTGCGGTGCATGGGCTTCTCATTGCGGTGGCTTCTCTTGTTGTGGAGCATGGGCTCTAGGAGTGTGGGCTTCAGTAGTTGTGGCACGTGGGCTCAGTAGTTGTGGCTCGTGGGCTCTAGAGTGCAGGCTCAGTAATTGTGGCACATGGGCTTAGTTACTCCGCCGCATGTGGGATCTTCCCGGACCAGGGATTGAACCCATGTCCCCTGCATTGGCTGGCGGATTCTTAACCACTGCGCCACCAGGGAAGTCCCCACCAATCGGGTTTGAACTCAGAGCTTGTGCATTCTTGTCAACAGGCCAAGGAAAAGGCTGGTATTCCAGAGAAGGGCCCACCAAACCAGAGTCAGGTAGTTACCATTTTGCACATGCTTGGTAGAAGGGCACTTGCTTTTCACATTAAGCTTGTGTTCAAATAGCTTCCCAAGAATTTTTCATAGACTAAAGGTCTGCTATGAAGTCAGGTCTCTTCTCTTCTGTACTTGGAAATTTTAATTCTTTGATCCCAAATGAATGACTTTATGTTCACCTCATTAAATTGGAGGCAGGGTGGCAGGGGGAATGATCACGGTGGATCTCTGGCCCTGTAGCTTGCTCTGTGTGGCCTTGGGCTAATCCCTTCATCGCTGATCCCCAGCTGCCTCAGGGGAAGAGGCTAAGGATCAGATGAATAAATGTATGTGAAAGCATTTTGTAAACTATGAAGTAAAATCAGGATCTAAGTTTATATATATTTTTTCATTCATTCAATCTACAAATTTTTATTCAATACTTATAGCCAGAGACTGCTACCTGGGCACTGAGGATATTGCTGTAGCCTAAAATTAATGCCTACGGATATGATACAATTACCTGCCTCTTGAGTTTCTCATGTATACAAGTAACTATCTGTTCCACTTTTGTGTTATCCTAAAATGGGATAATTTCTCCTTTGCATTTTCCAGACCTCTTTATTAATATATTAAACGTATATGAAAGCTGATTCTTGCAGCACTGTAGTGGAGACCTTTTTTTTTCAAGTTGTTACAGGAAATTAATTCTCATTGGATGCAGTTTTTCACAGAAAACCCCATGGTACTATACTACCATCTAATTTAGAGTGAACGCATTTTTCTGCACTTCATTTCCCACCATAGCAGTTGCCTCTGCTGTATCACGGCACTCTTTCCCTATGAAGCTGCAGAAAATCATTTTCTTCCTGGCACTATAGGTACCACCACAGTCCTGCTGTGATGGCAGGCAAACTGAAAACTATTTACTGTCTTGGATTCCCACATATTTCACCAACACAAATAAAGCATATAGTGAAAACCTACCAAAGCACTATTTGCTTTGTCACTCATTTGTTGGGTGATTTGGCAACTTGGACAGCTTTCCTGTCTGGTTTGTTGGCAAAGCAGGAGGACTGAAAGGAGTGAAGGGTGATGTCAGCCTGAGAGAAAAGAAGAAAAGAGGAAAAGAAAGGGCCAACTTGTCTTCCGGTTTCTTCTCATCCTTCTCTCTGCCGGGCAAAACCAAAGTCATTTACCATAGAAAATTCTTTAAAACCAGTTTTTAAATGTCCATTCACCAGAATATGGACATAGCTTTGTACAGAATATTTCTGTGTAATGACAGTATTGTAGTGCATGACAAAAGGTTAAGGGATACGTATCATTCATTTGCTCATTCCACAAACACTTCCTGAGTGCAGAGGATACAGGGGGGGATGCTACAGTATTCTGGTTGGTCAGAAATATGATCAGAGTGAAGTGGTACCGTTCCTCTGTGGACAAACCAGCCTCAAAACTGTCAGGGAATTTTGAGGAACTCTGCGACAATCATGACATATTTGAAGATACTGGAAAAGATGCCTGATCAATATTGCATCTGACCCAGATGCCCTGTGGAGGAGGACTTGAACTTGGCCACAAATTGTACAGACCTGACTAATGGGCTGGCAGGTCCTAGAAGGGGATGGAAGAAGAGATCGTGGACATCTAATGGAGAGAAAAAGCACAAGAGACATCAGTTTGGCAGAGTGAGTCTGAACAGCAAGGCCTGCTAATTGGGGAGCTAATAATGCCGGTTACTGTGTGAGGCTGCTGTGCACTGCAGAAGGGAGGGGCAGAATGTAAAGGAAAGAGCTACGTCACTAGGATCCCAACCTTCACTTGTGGCAAACCCCTCTGGGCATAAGGAGCCAACAGCATTGCTCTGCTAACTGCAGAGAGAGCACAGGAGCAATAGAGGCGATGGAATTAAGAGTCAAGAAAAGGTTGCTGGCAGGATGAGAGTGAGCAGACTGAGGGTATCAGAAAAGCATTGGTCAATAGAACAGAAAGACTGAAAAGCCTCAGATGTCATTTCCACATGGATTCTTTGAAGGAATACCTGGAGGAAGAACTCTCCAGAAAGAAAAATGCTGAAAGCTTTCCTAATCAAGGGGAAAGGAGTCCCAGATCAGTAAGATCTGGGGGGTGCTAAAGGTGAAGTCTGAGAAATATCCATTACAGACCAGAGAGTTAAAACTGATGTCATATCTTTATGATGGGTAGACTAGTTTTGATCAGCACCATTCACCCATATGACCATTACTTTTAAAGATACTAAGCCTATGATTTCTGGTAATCTTTTAAAAAGGACCACACTAAACCAGCCAGAGAAAGACAAATATCTTATGATATTGCTTATATGTTGAATCTAAAAAAAATGATAGAAATGAACTTACATACAAAACAGAAGTAGACCCACAGACATAGAGAACAAACTTATGGTTACCAAAGGGGAAAGGGGGCGGGCAGGGGTAAATTAGGAGTTTGGGATTAACATGTACACACTACTATATATAAAATAGACAACAAGGACCTACTGTATAGCACAGGGAACTCTACTCAATATTTTGTAATAACCTATAAGGGAAAAGGATCTGATAAAATAGATATATAAGTATGTATAACTGAATCACTTTGCTGTACACCTGAAACTAACACAACATTGTAAATCAACTATTTTTCAATTAGGAAAAAAAAAAGGGATCACACTGATGGATTTGAAAAAGAGGTACAGTAGGAGAGATCTTAGTATGATTTCATTACTGAAAATGGATACAGAAAATATTGCCGTATACAAGTTACTTGCTAGATCATTTACTTGCTATAAATAATTAATAACTGGCAAATAACAATATGTAGGCACTTCTTACATTGTAATGGCTGGTGGAAAAGTCTTAGAATTATTTGCCTGTACAGAGTTTCATCTTTAATCAGTATATGGGCTGCTTCCAAATTCACTGGATTTTCTAGCACTGGATTAGAAAGCATAACCTATAGGAAAACATATAGAACATAGAGTTTTTAAAGTAACTTTTTTCTTAGAGCAAAAAGACAAACCAATACATACAACATTCAAGAAGCATTCATTAAATGCCTACAATGTATCCACCTGGAGATAGAGACAAAGACAAAAGAGACATGGTCCCTACTCTCAAGAAACACTTGATCTATCTTGGTTTTATACTGTACATTCATGAGCCAAACATTAGGATCAAAGCAAGTTACAAGGTCCTTCCTGTAACTTATTTCTTCCTATCACATAAATTTAAATTGATTTTTTGTGTAAAGGGAAGTAAACATTAGAAAACGTTGAAACATTTCTATTACAAAATACATTACATTTTAACATGAGATCATGTTTAGATCATGAATAAACAAACACATGTATTAAAAAGTTGCATGCAATTCAATATCCCTCCAGATCACTGAATGCTTAACTTGGTATCTGTAGTAGTTTTCTATTGCTGCTATAACAAATTACCACAAATTTAGCAACTAAATCAACACAAATTTATTATCTCACATTTCTACAAGTAGGAAGTCGGGGTTGATTGGGCTGGTTTTTCTTTTCCAGACTGAACAAGACTGAAATCAAGTTGTCGGTTGGCTGGGCTCTTACCAGAGGCTCTAGGAAGAACATGCCTCCCAACTCATTCAGGCTGTCTGTTAGCTGAATTCAGTTCCTGAATTCAGTATTTGTAGAACTGAGTTTCCTGTTTCTTTCCTGGTGATTAACCGGGGGCTACCCTCAACCCTGAGATGTCTCTCGCCAGTCCTTACACTTGGACCCCTACGTGTCAGAGGCAAAGGTGTGAAAAATCTTTCTTGTGTTTGCTCCCCTCCTGTCATATATTTTCTCTGTCTTTACTGCATTTCTCTGAGTGACTCTTCTGTCTTCCGTTTCTGTTGTTAAGGGCTCATGTGATTACTTTGGGCCCCCCTGCATATTTCAGGAATAACCTTTCTATTTTAAGGTGAGCTGATTAGTAACCATAGTTCCATCTGCAAAGTTCCTTCACACCTAGATTAGTGTTTGATTGAGTAACCAGAGAATGGGAGTCTTGGGGGACATCTTCAAAATTCTGCCTACAATAGTATTTGCACATCTGGACGAAATAGGTGACCAGTAGTAACCAAAACTTAATAGTTCTGCTAGACCATGATCTTGTTTATCTGGCATCTCAAAATTAATATTAGCCCAAATTTGAAAAATTTATTCAATAATTCAGTATATTGAATCTTACATTATAACATACAAATAAGGTAATAAAATACAGCCAAAAGAATAACGACCAGAATGTCTTAAGTGTAGATACAGGTCAGAGTGGATTACTGTGGCTTAAGAGTCATGGAAATGATGGCAATCTTTCACTAATAAAAGCAATAATCTGACATCTGATATTTCAAAACCAACAAGAATTTTCTGCTGTTTTTTTTTTTTTTTTTCCTATTTGGAAAACACATTGGGATATATTTTCCAGAATATTATAATTGCTTAAATAAGGATTGCAGTATATCTTTCGAAGTGGGTGGGAAGCAGATGAAACTTTTCTTCACGAGCAAGCTTTTGCTCTTTGGCTGGAGAGATAATCTTACTCAGAGAGGCACATCTGGTAAAGTTTATTCAATAGTCTTTGCATTGACCACTGTGCCTAAGACCTTTTCATATAATATATACACAAGCTATTAAGTATATTTAATGATTTTTTAAGAACTAGAATGTAAGGAATAATTAAAATATACAAATCAGACATTCTGCTAAAATAGTAAAAAAATAAAATAACAGTCCAACTTTTAAAGTCACCATGTGATAGTATGAAATAATATAAAAAGCCATCTGGAGGATAAATACAAAAATCTGAAGCATCAATAAACAACTGTACCAGTGGGTACATTTTGTAATATCCAATTAGTTATAGCCCATGAAATTGGAATTTCTTCTGTGGATGAGTGTTGGTACTTACTTTTGCGTTGTATATGGAAGTACAAGTTTTCAAAGAAATCAAGATTATAAAAATTTTAGGAGGAGATGATTAGCATATTTAGACTTTAAAATATTTTAAACACCATTTCAAGTACCACCCCCTTGTATAACAATGTGATAATTATAAATGTGTCTCACCTGTTACTCAAAAGGTAGTAGTCAGAAAGCAATCTAAATTTAAATTACTTAAATAAAATGAAAAACTCAGTTCCTCAGTTACAGTAGCCACATTTCAAGTGCTCAGTAGAACATGAGACTAGAGGCTACTATGTCGGACAGCACAGATACTGAACGTTTCCGTAAGCACGGAAAGTTCTATTGGGTAGCACTGACCTTCCAAGTACTATTAAATAGCCATTAAAATATTAATTGTAGCAATCTGGAAATTACTTGAGATAAAATGTTAAGTGAAAAAGAAATAGGCTATATAATTTGAACACATATACCATCATTGCAATGATGTAAAAATTCAGATTTGTTGCTTCAATCATGTTACTTAGTACCTATCACACAAATTAGACTTGTTTCCTGACCTCAGGGAGCTTATAGTCCAATAGGGGAAGACAGATAAGGAAACAGTATACGCATTAGAGCATTATAGTGCTCTCATAGAGATTTGCTTAGGGTACCACTTTGCAAAGAAAACCTCCTTCCCCCCAAAACCAAAGCCATCAATTTCACCTAGGAAAGGAAATCAGGAAAGGCATTGCAGAGGAGGGCTCTTTTGACCCGACTCTTACAATATGAGCAGCCGCTTGCTGAACAGACTGAGAAAGAGGGAATAAAATGGGTTGCTAGTCAGATGGGGAACTGGACTGAGCACTTTTTAAGGTGCAAGACTGACTTGGGTTTGTAACTTTAGAGTTTAGAACTCTATAAATGCTTTTTAACCTGAATTGAACCAAGCACTGTGAGTGAAAAAAAAAGAAGATATGAATAGGAGCAGGATCCCACAGTGTGTTTGGGAGAGTTAAAGCCGAGGTGTGAGAAGTAGATCATCATTTGTCAGGCAACAGAATTTGGGCTTGACCCTGCAGGAAATGTGGAACTGAAGATTTAAAACCGAAACACAGGAGACAAAATTAGAAGAAAATGCTAATAACAATAGGGTAAGGAATTTTCTTTATGATTACCAGTGATTTTCTTTTCCTTTCCACTATCTTAAAAATCTTCTCTAATGTGGGCATATTTGTTTTATAAATCTATTTGAAAAATAAAAACAACTGTGTAATCTACTGGCTTTCCATGATATATTTGGCAACACTTTGTTGTCATTTTGTATTACAGGTTAAAACTAAGAACAATCAAAATATTAACTAGATTTTATTGAATTCTTTTCTTGGACAACTCATGGTTCTAAGTACTTTACATGTATTTATTCATTTAGTCCTCACAAGTTATATGAGGTAGCTACTAACAGCCCCATTTTACTGATGAAGAAACTGAGGCAATGAGAAGTAAAGAAACTTGTCCAACATTGCAAAGGTATTAAGTGGCAGAACCAAGATGTGAAGCCAAGCTATCTAAACTTACAGCCCCCAATGTACCTTTTATTAAATTATTCTGCTATTCAAAATTTTCACCATTTCATTCTGGTTTGCCCTCACTCATTACATTCCTGAGAACATTCATTTTTACTATTTTTAAGGCCAATCCTATTTGGGTGGAAGAGATAGGATGACTCAGTTTGAAGGAATCCAAAAGATCAACCACAAATCTCTGCACAACATGCTCACTTACTTCCTCAAAGTTCTTGCTCCAATCACTCTCCCAACATGGCCTGGCACTGCTATATATGCTCAACACATATTTGTAGAATGAATAAATAAATAAATAAATTGAACATTGAATTTTTAAAAATATTAAATTTTACTCAGCATACTAAGATGACTAGACAGAAAGTTAATGATTAGTTTTATTTTCAAAAACAAGAAATGGGAGAGATGAAATTTGTGTTATAATTCTATGTTACAGAGAAAATTCAATTAAGCCAGAATACTTTATTCTCCAGGTATTTCAGATGATCAAAATTTAATAGTTTATCTCCACATATTATCAATGATAAATAGATAGAATATCGTGGACAGAATCTAGTGGATAGAATCTCGCTGAGCCAGATATAAGTGGTCAAAGCAAGTGCCACTCAAATCATTTATCTTAGCATTTCAGGATGAGAAGGGAGGCTCTTTGTGGGTCGGGAATAACACAACACTGAGGCATGCTTCTAAAGACCATGGATCTAGGAGGTGAAGGGTGCATTCTAGAAACAGGCATCTACTGAGGAGAGGAGGAAATTCCTGGTTTAATTGTTCACTGGGTTTGATATGAAAGCTTATAAAAGCAGGTCTCTCGTACTGTCAGAAACAAAGGATAAAGCTGAACATTTTACATTGTAGTCACTCGATTCACCTCTCGGAGGAAGGCAAGGTTCATGAATGCAGAAAGATCCAAAAGGCCTGTTCAACATTATAAAGTGAAGTTAGGAGCCAAAAGCAAACCCAAGACTGTATTTCCAGAGTTGAAACCATCCAAACAGTTCTTTTCTTCTTTTATAAAATACATATTCTTTGGTTGGAAAGGGCCTAATCTATCGATTTCACTTTAAAAATAATAGTTTTTATAATTCAAGTTCCATTTTACAGTCTTGATATAGAAATGTTATTGATTTATATAAGCTTACTCAAATCCTTTAAACATTTAACTATGCATTGTACATTTTATTCATTATACTTTGAGTAATTGGGGTAATTAAAAGTATTAAAGACAGCATTATATTAATCTGTTCTTACCTGGAGGGTAAGTAAGATGCTGCTCAATGTATAGGTTCTATTCCACTTATGAGTGTTGTCCAAAAAATCTATACAGGGACGGCCAGTATGTGGGTCTACTGTATTAAAATAATACATTAATATTAATACATAAAATTATTATTTAAAACTTATGAACATCAACATGTCATAGCAAAGTTAGAAAGCAAATGACAAAGCAGGAAAATTATTTGCATTGAATGTGACAGACACTTAATACAGAGCAGCTGTTAGAGCATGGACTTTGGTGTCAGACACACAGATTTGACAGTTGACCCCTCCACTTATCAGCTGTGTGACGTTGAGCAATTAACTTTACCTCTCTAGGTCTCACTTGCTTAGTATATGAAATGGGGATATGACTGAAGTACCTACTTTCACTGAAAAGAATTTAAAAAATAAAGCCCTTAATAGAGTACCTGGCACATAGCGGATCCTCAAAAAATGACAGCTATCATTATTAATAATACTTTTATTAATGTATAAATAATTTTTGTAAATGAATAAGAAAAACATTTATATTCCAATAGAAAAATCTTGCAATAAAAAGGTAAGACCTGGGAAGAAAATTTTGAAAAGGTGAAAAGAGGGGTGTTTGATTTGGTACATTGTATTGTAAAACTACAATAATAGTAACAGCACAATGGACACAAGATTTGAGTGAACAATGCGATAAAAGAATTTAGAAACAAATCCTAGTTGGTATTAAAACTGTTGTAAGTTACAAGTGAAATTATGACTCAGTAGTGAAAGAAAAGATGATGGTATAAAAAGTTTTGTGCACACTATTCATGGTCCTCCAGTATTTGCTCTTCCTTTCCTCCATTTCTTCTCTCTATAATAAGAAACTTGATGCCTGCCCCATCCCCATTCCCCCATGTGGTTTTAGAAGAATACATAGTTGCCCACATTTTCCCAGCCTTTCCTCTAACAAGATGTGGCTGTGTGACTACGTCTTAATCATGAGACATCGGCAGAAGTAAAGTGTGCACCTTCTGGATCATATTTTCTTAAGGAAGCTGTTCTGCCCTCTTCTTTTTTTCTCTCCCTTTACCACTGGCTGGAAATAGTGACAGAGTAAATGTCTTAGGTCCAGAAATGGAACCCACACATTGAGGATGGCAAAACCTCCCTGCCAGCTTTGTTCCATTACATCAATATATAAATTGGAAAGATATATGAAAGGTTGGCCTATGCCCTAACACAGTTAATTAACTAAGTCAGTATTTGGAAAAAAATACACTCACACACACACACACACACGTGTGTGTGTGTGTGTGTGTGTGTGTAGTTTTTGGGGTTTTTTATTAAATAGAATTATATTTTACATTTTATTCTTCAAAGTATTTTTTCATTTAATAGTAAATTGTCAATGTATTTCTGGACATGTTTATTCAAAAAATATTTGAGCACTAACAATATGCCAGGTAGTGAAGATTCTAGGGCACAAGAATGACCAAAGAGTAAAGTCTTCATATATCTTCCTTGCTATGTTTAAAAGCAATGTATATAGCTGTAAGATATTTTACTTAAAAATTCCTATATTAATGGACATTGGAGTTATTTCTCTTTTCCCTATTTCTAACATTGTTGCTGGAAACAAAATCTTTATTAATTAAATATTAATAAGAATATTAAGCATATTCTTTATATAGATCCCTAAAGTCTCCACCCCAAAACTATTAGAACTAGTAAATGAATTCGGCAAGGTTGCAGGATAAAAGATTAATATACAGAAATCTATTGCATTTCTATACACTGATGATGTAAATATCAGAAAGAGAAAGTAAAAAAGAAAAAAAATCCCATTTAAAATAGCAGCAAGAAAAACCCCTAGAAATAAATTTAACCAAAGAGGTAAAGGACCAATACCCTGAAAACTATGAAACACTGACGAAGGAAAATGAAGATGATTCAAAGAAATGGAACAATATCCCATGCCCTTGGATTGCAAGAATTAATATTGTTAAAATGGCCATACTACCCAAAGCAATCTACAGATTTAATGCAATCCCTATCAAAATACCCTGGACATTTTTCACAGAACTAGAACAAATAATCCTAAAATTCATATGGAGCCACAAAGCAATCTTGAGAAAAAAGAACAAAGCTGGAAGTATAACCCTCCCAGACTTTAGGCTATACTAGAAAGCTACAGTAATCAAAACATCATGGTATTGACACAAAAACAGACACATAAATCAATGGAACAGAACAGAGAGCCCAAAAATAAATCCATGCACTATGGTCAATTCATCTACAACAAAGGAGACAAGAATATACAATGAAGAAAAGGCAGTTTCTTCAACAAGTGGTGCTGGGAAAACTGGGTAGCCACATGCAAAACAATGAGATTAGAACATTCCCTCACACCATATACAAATTAAATTCAAGATGGTTTAAAGAGCTAAATGTAAGACCAGAAACTGTAAAACTCCTAGAACATAGGTGGAATACTCTTTGAAATAAATTATAGTAATATTTTCTTGGATCGGTCTCCTAAGGCAAAAGAAATAAGAGCAAAAATAAACAAATGGGACCTAATTAAACTTAAAAGCTTTTGCATAGCAAAGGAAACACTGACAAAATGAAAAGACAACCTACGGAATCAGAGAAAATATTTGCAAATGATGTTACCAACAAGGGGTTGATACCTACAATATACAAACAGTTCACACGATTCAATATCAAAAACAAACAAAGCAATCAAAAAATGGGCAGAAGACCTGAACAGACATCTTTTCAAAGAAGACATACAAATGGTTAACAGGCACATGAAAAGATGTTCAAATCACTAATTATTAGAGAAATGCAAATCAAAACAACAAGATATCACCTCACATCTGTCAGAATGGCTATCATCAAGTCTACAAATCACAAATGTTGGCAAGGATGTGGAGAAAAGAGAACCTTTATACACTGTTGGTGGGAATGTAAATTGGTACAGCCACTATGGAAAACAGTACGAAGTTTCCTCACAAAACTAAAAACAGACCTACCATATGATCCAGCAATTCTACTCCTGGGTATATATCCAGAAAAAATGAAAACACTAATTCAAAAAGATACACGCACTCCAATATTCACAGCAGCACTATTTACAATAGCCAAGATACAGAAGCAATCCAAGTGTCCATCAACAGCCTCACCCACCAGGGCGTGGACACCAGAAACAAGAAAACAATGATGCAGCAGCCTGCGGAACTGAGTCCACAAATGCAAGTCAGAAACTACCCTGGGACCAGCTGGTCCCTGGCCCTTGGAAAACAAGAGGGGAGTGTACTTCTGGGATACAAAGGACATCCCTTACAGAGGGCCACTTTTCCAAGGTCGAGAAACATAACCAACCTTCCACATACATAAAAATAGAAATAGAAATTTAGACAAAATGAGACAGCAGAGGAAGAGGTTCCAGATGAAAGCAAAAGATAAAACCCCAGAAGAAGAATTAAGTGACATGGAGATAGGCAATCTACGCAAGGAAGAGTTCAGAGTAATGATCACAAACACGATCCAAGAGCTCAGGAAAAGAATGGATGCACAGAGTGAGAAGTTACAGGAAGGTTTTAACAAAGAATTAGAAAATATAAAGAACAACCAAGAAGAATACAATATTGTATTGAAGAATACAATAACTGAAATGGAAAATACACTAGAAGGAATCAATAGCAGAATAAATGAGGCAGAAGAACAGATAAGTGAGCTGGAAGACAGAGTGGTGGAAATCACTGCCACAGAACAGAATAAAGAAAAAAGAATGAAAAGAAATGAGGACAGTTTAAGAGACCTCTAGAACAATGTCAAACGCACCAACATTCACATTATAGGGGTCCTAGAAGAAGAGAGAGAATAAGGGACTGAGAAAATATTTGAAGAGATAGCAACTGAAAAACTTCCCTAATATGGGAAAGGAAACAGCACCCAAGTCCAGGAAGCGCAGAGGCCCATATAGGATTAACTCAAGGAGAAATACACCAAGACACATAGTAATCAAACTGACCAAAATTAAAGATAAAGAGAAAATATTAAAAGCAACAAGGAAAGGAAACAGCACCCAAGTCCAGGAAGCGCAGAGGCCCATACAGGATTAACTCAAGGAGAAATACACCAAGACACATAGTAATCAAACTGACCAAAATTAAAGATAAAGAGAAAATATTAAAAGCAACAAGGGAATCCCCATAAGGTTGAGCTGACTGTTCAGCAGAAACTCTGCAGGCCAGAAGGGAGTGGCACAATATATTTAAAGTGTTGAAAGGGGAAAACCTACAACCAAGAATACTCTACCCAGCAAGGCTCTTGTTCAGATTTGACTGAGAAATCAAAAGCTTTACAGACAAGCAAAAGCTAAAAGAATTCAGTACCACCAAACCAGGTTTAAAACAAATCCTAAAGAAACTTCTCTAGGTGGAAAAGAAAAGACCACAACTAGAAACAAGAAAATTACAAAATGGGAAAGCTCACCCATAAAAGCAAACATACAGTAAAGATAGGAAATCATCCACACACAAATATGATCTCTAAACTAGTAATCATGAGAGAAGAAGAGTACAAATGCAAGATATTTGAAATGCATTTGAAATTAGGAGATCAGCAACTTAAAATAATCATGTATATGTATAGAATGCTATATCAAAACCTCATGGAACCACAAACCAAAAATCTATAATATATATATATACAAAAAATAAGATAACCAAACATAACACTAAAGATAATCAAATCACAAGGGAAGAGAACAAAAGAAGAAAGAAAATAAAGAACACGGTCCTATTGTATAGCACTGGGAACTATATTCAATATCTTGTGATAAACCATAATAGAAAACAGTAAGCAAAAGAATATATAAATGCATAACTGAATAATTTTGCTGTACAGCAGAAATTAACACAACATTTAAATCAACTATACTTCAATAAAATATTTTAAAAAAAGAGTAAAGGAAGAAAGAAGACCTATAAAAACAAATGCAAAACAATTAACAAAATGACAATAAGAACATACATACTGACAATTACCTTAAATGTAAATGGATTAAATGCTCCAGCCAAAAGACACAGACTGGCTGAATGGGTACAAAAACAAGACTCAAATATATGCTGTCTATAAGACACTCACTTCAGATCTAGGGACTCATACAGACTGAAAATGAGGGGATGAAAAAAGGTATTCCATGCAAATGGAAATCAAAAGAAAGTTGGAGTTGCAACACTTATATCAGACAAAATAGACTTTAAGATAAAGACTGTTATAAGAGACAAAGAAGGACAGTACATAATGACCAAAGGAACAATCCAAGAAGAAGATATAACAATTGTATATATATATATGCATCCAACACAGGAGCACCTCAATATATAAGGCAAATGTTAACAGACATAAAAGGAGAACTTGACAGTAACATAATAATAGTGGGAGAGCTTAACACCCCACTTACATAAATGGACAGATCATCCAGATAGAAAATCAATAAGGAAACACAGGCCTTAAATGACACATTAGGCCGATGGACTTAATTGATATTTATAGAGCATTCCATCTGAAAGCAGCAGAATACACAGTCTTTTCAAGTACACATGGAACCATCTCCAGGATAGATCACTTGCTGGGGCACAAAGCAAGTCTTGGTAAATTTAAGAAAACTGAAATCATATCAAGCATCTTTTTCGACCAGAAGACTATGAGATTAGAAATCAACTACAAGAAAATAACTTCAAAAAAACATAAACATGTGGAGGCTAAACAATATTCTACTAAACAACCAATGGATCACTGAAGAAAACAAAGAGGAAATCAAAAAAGTACCTAGAGATAAATGAAAACAAAAACACAATGATCCAAAACCTATGGAATGTAGCAAAAACAGTTCTAAGAGGGAAATTTACAGTGATACAACCTGAGCTCAGGAAACAAGAAAAATCTCAAATAAACAACCTAACCTTACACCTAAAGCAGCTAAAGAAAGAAGAACAAACAAAACCCGAAATTAGCAGAAGGAAAGAAATCATAAAGATCAGAGCAGAAATAAATGGAATAGTAACTAAGAAAACAGTAGAAAAGATCAATGAAACTAAAATCTGGTTCTTTGAAAAGATAAATAAAATGGATAAACCTTTAGTCAGACTCATAAGGAAAAAAGGGAGAGGGCCCAAATCAATAAAATCAGAAAAGAAAAAGGAGAAGTTACAACCGACACCACAGCAATACAAAGCACCATAAGAGACTACTACAAGCAACTATACGCCAATAAAATGGACAACCTAGAAGAAACATACAAATCTTAGAAAGGTATGATCTCCCAAGACTGAACCAGGAAGAAATAGAAAATATGAATAGACCAATTACAAGTACTGAAATTGAAACTGTGACTTAAAAACTCCCAACAAACAAAAGTCCAGGACCAGATGGCTTCACAGGCGAAGTCTATTAAACACTTACAGAAGAGTTAACACCTTTCCTTTTGAAACTATTCCAAAAGTTGCAGAGGAAGGAACACTTCCAAACTCATTCTATGAGGCCACCATCACTGTGACACCAAAACCAGGCAAAGATTTCACAAAAAAAGAAAATTACAGGCCAATATCACTGATGAACCTAGATGCAAAAATCCTTAACAAAATACTGGCAAATTGAATCCAACAATACATTATAAAAATTATACACACTGGATCAAGTGGGATTTATCCCAGGGATGCAAGGATTTTTCAATACCCACAAATCATTCAGTGTGATACACCACATCAACAAATTGAAGAATAAAAACCATATAATCATATCAATAGATGCAGAAAAAGCTTTTGATAAAATTCAACATCGAATTATGATAAAAACTCTCCATAAAGTGGGCATAGAGGGAACCTACCTCAACATAATAATGGCCATATATAACAAACCCACAGCTAACATCATACTCAGCCATGAAAAGCTGAAAGCATTTCCTCTAAGATCAGGAACAAGACAAGGATGTCCACTCTCGCCACTTTTAGTCAACATAGTTTTGGAAGTTCTAGCCACGACAATCAGAGAAGAAAAAGAAATAAAAGGAATACAAATTGGAAAAGAAGAAGTAAAACTGTCAGTGTTTGCAGATGACATGATGCTATACATAAAAAATCCTGAAGACACTACCAGAAAACTACTAGAGCTCATCAATGAATTCAGTAAAGTTGCAGGATACAAAATGTATACACCAAAATCTGTTGCATTTCTATTCACTAACAATGAAATATCAGACAGAAGCTAATGAAATAATCCCATTTACCATCACATCAAAAAGGATAAAATACCTAGGAATAAACCTACCTAAGGAGGCAAAAGACCTGTACTCTGAAAACTATAAGACGCTGATGAAAGAAATTGAAGATGACACAAACAGATGTGTTCTTGGACTGGAAGAATCAATACTGTCAAAATGACTATACTACCCAAGGCAGTCTACAGATTTAATGCAATCCCTATCAAATTACTAATGGCATTTTTCGCAGAACTAGAACAAAAAATTTTTAAATTTGTATGGAAACACAAGAGACCCCAAATAGCCAAAGCAATCTTGAGAAAGAAAAACAGAGGTGGAGGAATCAGGCTCCCTGACTTCAGACTATACTACAAAGCTACAATCATCAAAACAGTATCAGACTGGCACAAAAACAGAAATACAGATCAGTGGAACAGGATAGAAAGCCCAGAAATAAACCCACACACATATGGTCAATTAATCTATGACAAAGGAGTCAAGAATATACAATGGAGAAAAGATAGTCTCTTCAATAAGTGGTGCTTGGAAAACTGGACAGCTACATGTAAAAGAATCAAATTAGAACACTCTCTAACACCATACACAAAAATAAAGTCAAAATGGATTAAAGACCTAATGTAAAACTGGATACTCTAAAACTCCTAGAGGAAAACATAGGCAGAATACTCTTTGACATAAATCTCAGCAATATCTTTTTGGATCTGTCTTCTAGAGTAATGGAAATAAAAACAAAAATAAACAAATGGGACCTAATTAAACTTAAAGGCTTTTGCACAGCAAAGGAAACCATAAGCAAAACAAAAAGAGAACCTACAGAATGGGAGAAAATTTTGCAAATGATGTGAGCAAAAAGGGATTAATCATAAAAGTATACAAACAGCTCTACAGTTCAACATCAAAAAAACAAACAACCCAATCAAAAAATGGGCATGAGATCTAAATAGACAGTTCTCCAAAGAAGACTTATATATGGCCAACACGCACATGAAAACTGCTCCACATTGCTAATTATTAGAGATATGCAAATCAAAGCTACGTTGAGGTATCACCTCACACCAGTCAGAATGACCACCATGAAAAAGTGTACAAACAATAAATGCTGGAGAAGGTGTGGAGAAAACGGAGCCCTCCTACACTGTTGTTGGGAATGTACATTGATACAGCAACTATGGAGAAATGTATGCTGCTTCCTTAAAAAACTAAAAATAGAGCTACCATATGACCCTGTAATCCCACTCCTGGGCATATACCCAGAGAAAACTATAATTCAAAAAGATACATGCACCCCAATGTTCACTGCAGCACTATTTACAATAGCCAAGACATTGAAGTAACCTAAATGTCCATCAAGAGATGAATGGATAAGAAAAAAAAAAAAAAAAGAGAGATGAATGGATAAAGAAGATGTGGCATACATATACAATAGAATACTACTCAGCCATTAAAAAAGAATGAAATAATGCCATTTGCAGCAACATGGATGGACCTAGAGATCATCATACTACGTGAAGTAAGCAAGACAGAGAAAGACAAATATCATATGATATCACTTATATGTGGAATCTTAAAAAAAAATGGTACAAATGAACTTATATTCAAAACAGAAATAGACCCATAGACATAGAAAACAAACTTATAGTTACCAAAAGGGAAAGCAGGGGGAGGGACAAATTAGGCATTTGGGATTAACATATACACACTACTGTATATAAAACAGATAACCAACAAGGACCTACCATATAGTGCAGAGAACTATATTCGATATTTTGTAATAACATATAAGGGAAAAGAATCTGAAAAAGACTACATATATAACAGAAACACTTTACTGTACACCTGAAACTAACACAAAATTGTAAATCAACTATACTTAAATACAAAAAAAACCACACTAAGAAAACAAAAGTGCTTGTTTATAACCTTTGTCCATTCTTCTGTTGCTTTCTGTTTTTTCTTACTGATCCACAAGTGGTCTTTACATATTATAAATATTCTATTTTATGCATTGCAAATATTTTCCCTCTGTTTGCAAAAGTCAGTGTATTTTTATCTCTGGTTATAATGTTGTTAGCTATAGAGAAGTCTTAAAAAGTTTATGTAGTTTAATGTGTCATGCTTTTCTCATGGTTTCTAGGATTTGTTGTTTTTAGAAAAGCCTTCCTCACCACACCCATAAAAGTTCTATTAGATTTTCTTTTTAGCATTAAAATTTTTTGCATTTGTAATCGATCAAGAATTTACTTCGCATATGACTTGAAGTAGCAATCTAACTTATTTCTTTCTAAAATGTTAATTTGTCTGTGCATTATTTTTATAGTAAAATATTAGATCCAACTAAAATATTGAACAATACAGGAATTAAGTTTATCATTCAGTCATTAAAAATTATATTTTGAAGAATGTTTAATATTGCAGAAATAAATGTATTATGTCATTTTAAGTAAAAATATATAAAACTTTGTGTAATAACTCAACTATGTAGATAAAATGCATACATAGAAGAAGGAAATAAATTTGGTTAAATATAGAGAAGAGTATCTCTCTGAATTAGGATTCAGGTGATAATTTTTTTCTGCCTTTTAATATTTTCCCCTATAAGCATGCTTACTTTTATAATCGTAACAAAGTAATTAAAAAGAAACATTATTAAACACTAACAAAGAACAAGGTTAATGGGGACAGAACCCGTGATGATAAAAATTTCATTTGTTCCTTACCATTTGGATGAAAAGGAATTGTTCTAAATTTCACAACCGGAGGGACAAAATTATACTCCGATGTAAAATTTATTCTCAGTTGGAAGAATGATCCTGTGATACAAAAAGAAACATTTTCACTGAAGTGTCATGTTGAACTGATTAACTGTAACCTAACACTGAAGTTTATTCCTACAGTTGAGCCTCCCCAAGGTCCCTAGAGTTTTATTGTATTAATAAGTAAATTGGATTATAGGATGCCTAGACTCCTCTAGATGGTGTAATAGACTCCTCACAATCTAATTCCATGTTTTCAGCCACATTCCCACCAGTCCTTTCTACCCACTGACTCTGTCCCCCTAACACCCGGCCCCTTCACTGTGTATCTCATCTTTACTGAACTCACTGCTCCAGAACCCTCTCTTGCCACCTCATGTAAGGCTGTTTACTCTGCCTGGATTTCCTTCTGATTCTAAACCTGGTGAATTCTCACACATTCTTTAGGACCCAACTCAAGTGTCACTTCCTTGGGAAGCTGTTCCTGACTCTCCAAGGCAAAATTAACTAATCACTGCCTCCTCGGTATTCCATTCAAAATCCATAATAGAACATGTTATATTTTATTGTAATTATCCACTTACATGTTTTTCTCCCCTACCTCACTAAACAAATATATCTTGTTAATCCGCAACTGTAAGAGTGTGTGGTCATTAAAGTTTATAGTGGCCTAGTCTGCTTGAGAATTTGATTTATGGAAATTTGTGGGAAAATCATAGAGGAAAAACATGAGACATAATTGTGGGATTTTTCTGCCAATAGGCATTCTGTTAGCTATTCTCTGATTTCATGGAAGACTGTTAGATGATATTCTCAATTGATATGCTTTCCTGTGTGTGCTTCTTAAAAACATGGTAACATTAAGATTGGGCATAAAGAAAAATTCAGACCTGAAATTTCCATCCATGTTGACAAATGGCAAAAAATTAAGCCATATAATGAAAAAATTACATGTAAATACTTTAGGAATTCTAGAAAATTTATACAATGCAACCTTAAAGAAAATAGGCTAATAATACAGACTTTTAAAAAAGTAAATTGGTTTTGAAAGCACAAACCATGCCAAACTGTATTCTGTAGACCTTCAATATCAACTTCCCATTGCATCATATCTTCACTTACAGGAAAGCCAGTAATACCCTTTAATTAAGAAAAATTAAAGCAGAAAAAAGATTAAATATTTATTGCAGCTTGGAAAATCAGATATTAGATTACAATGAATTCCAAAAGCTCTACGTTTTCTTTTTCTGATAAATATTTTTTATTTTGGGAAGGTGTTATATATTGCCTTATTACACAGAAGTTAAGATAGATTCCAGAAAACACGTGCAATAGCAAATTTTAAATAAATCCGTAGTGTGCAAATCACAAGTGGGACGGTAAGGTCAAGACTAGAATGTGTGGCTTATGTAAGACAATAGACAATGTAAGACTCAAATTCAAAATGAAAGAAATAGTTGGAAAGCATGCATTTCTTCAAAGATTTTAAAAACCATATGGATGCTATATAAGGCATGAACTAAAAAAATTTTCATTAAGAAAAACACAACTCTAAAATTACGCTCATATATAAAAATAAAATATTCCTACACTTGAGGTATTATTCCAAAGGAGGGACAAGAATGTATTTCATAGAATAAGGTTATTGGTTATGCTGAGGAATACACTTAAATATAGTCAATAAATACTTCTGAGCAACCACATAGTTATTAGGTATGTTAAGTGCTAGTCTGGATAAACATTACATCTCTATTATCTACATTATCTATATTTACCTAACACTTCTCCCTTCAACAGATTTTCTTTCAACAGAAAGCCACAAAATTCAGGTGGAGCAGAAAGAACATCAAATGTTACTTTCATACCTCTCGGATGTTTGTTGTTGAACTCAATAATCGTTCCCGACATCTCCTGTTAAGGCAATACTTCTATGGCAGGAGTGGAAACAGAGCAATGCCATTGAACTACACCTTATGCAGCTGTTGGTAAGCATGTTACACCCTCTTTCTATGCACAGCTTTCTATTCTTTCTAAGTACACCCTAGCCCCTTCCATTTTTAAATTCTCCATATTGTATGTGATGAAACAGCCTATGGCAACCACTGAACAGCCTATGAACACTGAAACCTCATTGGTGGCACTCGGGGCAAAGCCTTCCTCTGTGTTAAAATTATAAGGGAAAGGCGCTTCTGTGTTATATGTAACAGAAGTTGGCAAAAAGTGCACTAGACAGGAAGTAGTAGAAAACCCTGTGATGGAATCCTGTGGCCAAATATTTACTGAACCTTTCTGAGGCTTAGGTTTCTGGTAGGTAAAACAAAACATTACGAACTTATTTTATAGTATTGTAATTAATGAGTGCAACCCTGGACCTACTAGTCACTTACTACCTGATAGACCCTGATATTCAGGGCTTAAATGCCCATAAATTACTCAGCATAGTGTGCTCAATATTGTTAACTATTATTATGAAGTACAAATAGTTGTTATTATTATGAAGTAGATTATTATACTGAAATAGGTTCATTAAACAAGTCTGTAGTGGCAACTTATGTTTAACTAAATTATGCCTTATAGAATAAACACAGATTAAACTGCTTTTAAAAATTGGTACTCCAATGAAACACACCCTCCAGGTCTCCAGTACTCACCTCATAATTGTTCTTCTTCAACTCTTGGAATTCTCTTTGCAGCAAGATGTAAGCTCTGCTGTACATGATAAGGCAGCAAAGAGTCTGGCACTTGTCCCCGCACTCCTAGGGTTCGCTCTGAGGCAGGTGTCTGAGGTTATGGGTCACCTTCCCGCACCTAGTTAACTGACATAAATTACTTGCTTTCTCGACCGAGCCTCAGAACGCTGTGTGCTCCCAAGGTAAGTGGCTCTAAGTTGGACATATAACGGTGACTTTTTTTCTCCTCTGACTCTTCTGAAGGACTTCAGAAGGAAGACTTGAGCACTTTCTCGACTGCGGTGCGTCACTGCAGGACCAGCCCACAGCCCACCTGAAGGCAAACTTGGACGAGCTACTGGGACCACCCGTGTTGCTTGTGCGTGAAGTGGGCGTGAGAGGCGTAAGCGTAGGGCGGTCGTAGACGGTTGTTGTCTCCGCTTCACAGGTGTAACTCACTGGGTGCCGGCTCGGCCGGAGGATGCCAATCGGTTGCCAAGCAACTGGACCGAGGGGGACTAGAGTGAAGGAGGTGGGCGCTTCGCCGCTCCTCATCCAATCAGCGACATGGGGCGGCCTCTGGAAACCTCCGCAGCCAATCGTCCAACCGGTTCAGTTTGAAAGGCCAATGAGAGCCGTTGTTGAGGCCCCCCTCCACCCCCGCGCCCCGTGCGCCAGCGAGGTCCACCAACTTTGGACTCTACCCAGCTGGGGTGGGGGGGAGGAGGGGTGAAGTCAGAGGATCTAGCATTAAGTCCGTAAGTCAGAGAAGCCTTCACTCGAAGTCCTTCTCCGAAATAATCTTTTCTTTTTCTTTGAATATCAGAAACCATCAGGTAATAAGTGACCAGTAGTACAGGTCTGCGCTTATTTATAATAACTTATATGGCACGTTAGCGTTCACGATATGATCGCGTACCTTATTATGTCATCGAATCCTACAGTTACTCTGGGAGAATGCTCCACAACAGGGAACTACTTAAAATTTCTCAGATTCCCATCTCTTGCCGGAGAGTTTTGCACCTGCTGTCCCTTCTGTCTAGACATTTACCACGTTCCTTCCATCCTTCCTCCCCACATTTTTCCTTCACTCATCGTTCAGATTTACCTTTGCCTATGATTCCTTATGGAATCCCCTAAGACAAGATTAGGCTCCTTTCTTGTGATGCTAGAGGACCCTGTTAGTATTTATCAGGCTGTATCACAATTGCCCATTGCATTCTCCAGCCCACTGTGAGCTACTTAAAGGCTTTAACCTGACGGTGTCAACTACAGAAACTGGCATCCTTGCTCAGAGTGCTTTTTTTTTTCTTGCTATTTATTTACTAATTTTATGGAAACAGGACATCAGTTCAATGAGTTCATTCATTCCACAAATATTTATTTAGCACCTCTCACGTGCTATGGAACGATAAAGATGAAGTGACTGCCCTTTTGGCTCCAGTATTCAGTAAGTAAATATACAAAACCAAAACAAGTGTACGAAACAAAATCATAATTTCAGGTCACAAGTGTATATAGACAATAAAACAGTAATGTGATAGAGAGTAGGTAGTTAAGGGTTAGAAATGGTGGTCAGGGAAGGCCTTGGTCAGGAGTGGACTTTGAGGTGATACATAAAAGATAAGATGAGAAGGAGCCAGCTATAAGAAATGCTGAGGGCAAAGAGTTCCGGGAAGAGGAAAACACAATAGTTCGCAGTCGGGAAAAAGCTAGGCTTCAAAAGGGAACCAGGGAGGGCCTGAGAGAACATGGCGGAGATGTGATTAGGATGGAGCCCTACACGGTGCGAAGTTTGGGTTTTATTTGAATAGAAATGGGAATCATTGAATGGCTTTAAGCATGAGAGTGTCATGCTCTGCTTTACATTTACAAAGTTACTCTGGCTGCCTTGTGGAGAATGGATTGTGCAGGAGACCATTTAGAAGGCTCCCTTCGTCAATTTCATGTCCAGGTAGGGTAGCTTAGAAATTCCCAACAGCATCTTAACTTTACTAACATTTGGCACAATAAAATGATTTGATTCTGTGTTTCATAGAACTGAATACAAAGGATTTTTTTCTAGTTGATATTAAAATGTCAACTAGGACCTGAGATTGAATTTTGGGGGGCTCTCCTTCAGATGCCATCAGATTTTCACTTGGATTTATGTAGGACTGGCAATGTATGGTGAAAGAGAAGAAAGGGCTGCTTCTGTGAGAAAGTAATGGACCCAATTTGGGGATATTAGCTAGGTTTCTTGATGATACTGTGGTGGCCCTGTGGTCCTTCCTTCTACTCTGATAGGGGAACACTGTGATAAAAAATGCAGACTCCTTTGTTTTTTGTGTAAAATTTTACTCTAGGAGAAATTAAGTTAAAGTAAGAGAGAAAGATAAAATTAAAGCATTCTTTGTTCTGAAGTTTTAGAAATTGGTATATATATGGTACTTTAGTGCAGTGAAAATCAAGCTGGTATATTCTCCTACGACCCCTCAAATCTATTGCTAGCTTTGCCCTCTCCTTGGGACTTCAGGCTAGTATACCCAGCTGCCTGGTTCTCACCAGGCTGTCTCAAGGACATTTCAAACTCAAAATATGCAAAAATAAACTCATTACCTTCCATCCTCTCAAGCAGCCTTCTATCCTGTTTGTTTTACCCAGTTTCTCAAGCTGGAAACTTGAAATTTGCTCTGACTCCTCATCTTCCTCATGACTTACATTTAATCACTTACCAAGACCTGATGCTTTTCTAGCTTCTTCTCACACTTTACCACCAGTGCCCAAGAGCACAGCCTTGCGATCTCTTGCTAGAACACAGAACATCTTTATACTATATTCCCTGTCTCCACACTTGCCTGTCATATAACTTGACAGTAATTATTTAAACTAAACATGTGATCATGTAATTCTCTGCTTAAAATACTTCAAGGAATCCCCTTCATCTCTCCAGCTTATTCTGCCTCCATCTACAGAGTTTTAAATGTGGATTGACTTCTCAGGGTGTGGGTAGGGTGGCTGAAATTGTGGACAACTTTGTATGTGTCTGTCTGTATATCTATGTGTATGTGTGTGCACATAGACTTTTCTTTTTGGGTAGAACAGGGGCCATGGAATTCATTAATTTTAATAATAGCCTGTGATGTAAAAAGCTTAAGAAACTATGCACTACAGTACAAAGGATTGAAAAGAGAAATGTTGCATTATATTTTTTATGGTAGGCAGAATTCTAAGATGACCTCCAAGAGCTCCACCCCCTGCATAATCCTCAGGACTGTGAATATGATAGATTTTTCTCCTGTGATTAAGTTGACTTATGTGGCATAGTTGACTTTAAGAAAGGGAGATTATCCTGGGTGAGCCTGACCTAATCTGGTGAGCCCTTCAGTGGGACTGGGCTCTTCCTAAGGCGAGTAATTGAAAGCATGAGAGGGATTCCACGTGAGGGAGATCCTCTGTTGACACTTTTGAAACTGGAAGGGGCCAGGAGGCAAGGAATTTGGGCAGCCTCTAGGAGCTGAGAGTGGCTGCTGGCTAACAGCCCCCAAGAGAATCAGGGCCCCAGTCCTACAACCATAGCAACTGAACTGTGGGACAAACACATGAGCTTGGAAGAGGACCTGAACTTCAAATTAGAACATGACCTGGCCAATACTTGTGAGACCCTGAGCAGACAATTCAGTCGTGCCATACCGAGATCTGACCGAGAGAACTGTGGGCTAATAAATGGTATTGTTTTAAGATATTAAGTCTGTGGTATTTTGTTATGTAGCAATAGCTAACTTATACTACTTCTTACCCAGAGTGCACAGCTACTGACCAAGACAAGCTTTGTGGCACAAGGTCAGTCACTTACTGAGCTGGATTTACCTGATTTAGTGTGGAAAGAACTTGGGACCAGTTGATAGACATTAACATATGGCTTTAGACAGGGTTAGGGGATAACATGGGTATGGCATCCTGAAAAATGAAGTGAACCAAGGCTCATGCACAAGTTTTCATCATCCTCGGTGAGCAAGGCACCTGACAGTCTATTTTATTAAACATTTGCAAAGTTACTGAGGCCATCTCCAGCTTTAACAACCAAGAATCCCCTCCCCCTCTTTTTAAAAACAATTCTTTCCCTCAGGAGTGGAACAGATGTTTTCGTTTTTACTTAAACTAAAAGACTGTTTTTCTCATCCACCAGGAATATGTACCAGTACAAAGTGTTAACCTCATTTGGATCTGAACCCCCATCCTCAAGAGCAAAAGGGGGCTGAGGATCGCCAAATGTCAGCTCAGCTGTGAGAAGCGTTTTAAATCATATTTTGACGTATGTTACACTGTTAACCAGAAAATGAAGTGCAGCACACATGCTTCTAGTAACTCTGGTTTCAAATCATATGATCCCTTCTTTGTCTTGAAGACCTTTTGATGTGTGTTCCCAATATTGAGTTTCTCTGCTTTTAATAATCTTATATTCCTTCCTCAATATAAATGTCATGAAAAATACTGAATGCTAATCTTCAAAGATCAAACAGGAAGAAAGAGGTAGGCAGCATAGTTCAGTGACTTGAATTCCTGAAATTTCTCATTTAAAAATTTTATTTTAGCTTATAAAAGTCTAGGCTCAAAGAAACGCTTGGTTCCCCTTTGTAAAGTTGAAGTTGCAGGCTCCCCCAAATTTCAGAATTGTGTTAGCTGTAACATAATTTGGTCTCTCCCTGTCAGGCACCTGAGATGCAGGGGCCCCTTGATCACTATTTATATCTATATTTGTGTCTGCCTAACAGAGGGGGACTCAAAATCAATACATGCTGGCTTTTATTTCACCTTCTTTGCTTTAGCTAGGGCGACCCAGAGTCCAGGTTTGCCTGGGACTGGGGGAATTCATAGGAAAAAGGACTTTCAGGGCTAAAACTGGCATAATCCCTGGTAAACTGGCACCACTGGCTACCCTAGCTTGGGCTTCAAGAACCTTTTCAGGGTGGGAGTTGTATAGACAACTTGGTAACAGCTGTTTGTTTTTGGAGTTGGTGTTTAAAGGTTTGTGTCTGTTTGTTTTTCATGGCAGGCTGGTGCCCAGACCTCGTAATCATAGTTCTGAAACATCATGCCCAGAATTACATCAGGAGAGGATTTTAGCGATGCCTGTGATGAAGGAATGCAGTGCCTGCTTGGGTACTTTACTTGCGCTGAAGTGTTTTAGGAGAATCATGTCTCCTTTCACTTTGTTCCCAACATGGGAACCAATCACTGAGAGATACTGCATTTCATAATATCTAAGTACGACTGTGACAAGTGTGTGTGTGTGTGTTGGGGGCAGGGGGACTGGTTAAAGGATACAATTATTCTAGGCTTCTTTCACGTATATCTCTACAAAGGGGGACCAAGCTTTTAATATACCTTTGCATAGTGCTCTCAGTTGCCCCCCGGGGAGTTCCAGAATTTCAACATGGGAGAAGCTTTGAGGTGGCAATCAGCTTGGAGGGGGTGTAAGGGATGACATATGGTTTAGGGATAGCTTAGCGATGTGTCTTGAAGCTGTTTTTACTTAGTGTGTGTTTATTAGGGGTGGTTTGAAGGGAGATGATGAAACATTCATGGGTTAAGCCCACTCCCACTTCACTGGCACCAGTATGGAGTGTTCTACGTTATGGCATGTGCATGAATAATTAAGTAGGATATTTGTGCTCTCAATATTTTACCACATTAGAAAATAATGTATCGCTTTATAAAAACTGTTTAAAACACATGGAATAATGATAGCAACATTGTCACTTTTTGAGCACCTCCTATGTGCCAGATACTTCTCATATATTTGTATATGTTCTCATTAAATGTTTATATCAACTCTGAAAGACAGGTATTAGAGAAAACTGATAAAATTGTATATACTGTGTTTTTGAGAACTTTTGTGTCAGGCGCTCTTCTCTGCAACTCATTTACATTACTTAGCTTCAATTCTATGAAGTGGATACATTTTCAGATGAAGAAACAGCAGTTCAGTAACTTGTGTAAATTCACATGGTTACCAAAAGGTGAAGAGGAGATTTAAACCCAGGCAGTCTGACATTAGAACCTTTACTCTCAACCTCTATGCTACATTTATACCATTTTACAGATAAGGAAGTAGAGATTGCTTTACTTACTCGAGGTCATTTGGATCACGTGCAGGAGCCATTGAAAAGTACATGTGCCTGCGCCATTCTCCTCATCCAGGGTCCATGAAGCGGGGGGCGGGCGGTGGACACATAGTGTCGGATGCTATGTCTGAGGAATTTATAGATTTTATGGTCACTTTTATGGCACATTCTGGGGTGGTCTTGAGAACTTAGAATTTTTAACATCTCCCCAGACAATTGTGATAATGACCGGGTTTGGCAACTATTGCCCTATTGTAGGGCTGGCTAATAAGTTTCATTCCTGGTGCTATTCTTGACTGATCAGTAGGTTATCTAGAGCAGTATGTTGAAACTGTTAAGGCGAAATCTGAGCTCAGCTGGGAAGAGCATGTTAGTGATTAGCCACAAACACAAGAGAGAAGGGCGCTCGTGCCCTGGGTTTGCTATACTGGCTCTATGTACTCAGGGCTTCAGCTGGGCTGGGGATTGTGTTATTGTTCCCAACTATTCACCCCCTTCCCTGGAAGAAGGTTCTACCTCCTTGCCCCTGATTGTGACGGTGTGGCTTGCAGTGTCTCTCAGTAAGTCAAGATTCATCCATGTCCTACGGTCAGCTTTGGCCTCAGAATTTACGTTGACCAAGAGAACGTGAGAGGTGGACGTGGTATACAGCATGTCTGAGCGCAAGTTTTATGAGTGACTGTTTCAGTTCTGCCTCTTGCTCCTTTCCCTGTGCCATGAGAACAGTGTGTCCTGCAGGGACCCGGGAGCAGCTACAGCAGCTGACCCACCTCTGCTGACTGACATGAGTGAGAAATGAACATTGGCTCCTGCAAGGCAAGCTGCTGAGATCTTGCAATTATTACTGCAGCCAGGCTGACCAATACGACTAATACACTCCATTTCCAGAGTGAACTCTGGAAGTACAATTCAGTCCTAAACTGTCATTTAGCCTTAATATTAGTTTTAGTCTTATCAGGTTGACTCTTAGTAAACTACCTAGATCATGCCATTGGGGAGTTTCAGCTCCTTTCAAGTGATTCTAAGGGGCCCAGACTCAAAAGAAACCTTTCAGGGAACTGTGTTAGGATGGACCCCAATGATAACTGGAGTTACATTCCTAATGCCCAAGGGCTGCAATGGCTGAGGAGCACCTGTCATAGAATGGAGCCTGATCTCCACCTATTTCTGATGCAAATTACATGTGCCTCTACGGCCATGGAGAGCTTGAGCATTAATCTATGTCTCTGTGCAGCCAGTTCTGTAGTTTCGTGTGTGTCTTTGAATTTACATTCAAGAACATAGGTCCATGAAGATTGACCTTTAGAACCACTTTCCTGCAAATTGAATATCCCCTTAACTTTATTTCAGCATGTTGACCTCTTGAGATATTGACCTTTTAACAAGTGTAAGTACATGTAAGTACAGTAATGCCCTATCTGATCTTAGGAGTCGTTCTCCTAATTTAACCATTTTTGGATAAGAATAGCTACTAACCTGGTCACTTGGGTGAGGATCAGTGTCATGTCGGGCCTGGTCAGCAAATGTCATAGTCCTCGTGTGAATAAGCAATTCATAGGTGCTTAGGATTCAAGTGGTCATAAATATGTCAGCAGACCTTCTCCCTGTACGTCTCTATGTTTTGAAGCCTTCCCAGCCTAATTTCCCAGAGGATTATGCTGACCTTGGGTGCTTTGATGGTTTGTAAGGCTCTCCTTCCTCTGAGTTACCAGCTTCCTAATACTCTTGGCATTTATGGTAACAAACGTCAGGCGCAGTCATCTTTTAGCTGCAAAACTTTTCCTCTTATGTGCGTGCTCCCTCTCTCCTTCTGCTCCTCTAACATAGCATTTCCTCCTTAGCGTTTGAACTCTTGGTTGAAAAAAATGCTCTATAAATTAAGAGTCTGAGCTTCCTCTCGTACCTCCCCCAGAGTTTTCCGCCCTCCAGAGGCAGTGGGGAGCACAGCGGAGCAGAGGAGCACTCAAGGCCAGCCAGTGGGGACTGACAGACTGCAGCTGGCAAAGGAACACAGTGGGACCGGCCACAGGTGACTGCATGCAGCCAACTGGGTCAGGTTGTCACAGGAAGCTCAGGGGAGGTGGGCAGCCTCTGCAGCTGCTTCTGCTTGATGCTTACTGGGAGCTGGGCCTTCCCCCCTCCCAAGAAAGACTAGCCTATCCTTGACCTCAAGTTGCAAAGCAGAGGAGAGTTCCTTTAGTTGTGTTAATCAGCAATGCAAGGAGTCAAGAAAAAAGGTACACAAAGAGACCAACTCTTTTGAGCTTGTCCATATGAAAGAAAAAGCTTTTGGTTACCTTCCAAGAATGTGGTCTTGAGTGAACTAGACAAGGAGTATATTCTTGGCAAATCTAGGTGCTGTTACTTTTCTATCCAAGTGAACAACTACAGAAAATATAACCAATTGCCAAATGGTTAATGCAAAATTTTTAGCGTTGAAGTTTTTTTTTTTTTTTTTTTTTTAAGTGTTGAATTTTTGATGAAGTAAAACTTGACTACCTTTAAGGGGACTAAAGTGGCTGAAATGTTCTTAAATGTTTATATACACATTGCTGAGGATGTAGATGACCATCCTCCCACCTTCCAACCCCAGGCCTTTAGGCTGGCCTGTAATTCTCACTTATTGCTGGATCCCACCCCAGAATTTCTGATTCAGTACTTTGAAGTGAGGCCTGAGAATCTGCATGTCTAACAAGTTCCAAATCTGCTGGTCTGAGGACCACACTTTGAGAACCCCTGAGATAGGTAACCATCTTTGAAGGTGTGTAGATAATAGAGCCCGTCTTTAATCAGTACTGAGTGGTTTGTAGGCGGTATTATCCGAGGTGGTGCTGTGAGCCTGCAGATGTTGGTGATTAAGGAATTAAGGGTAAGTCCCCAATCACAGAGTTGAAGGAATTGGGGATGGTGGGAGGGGAAGAGCCTGGAGACATAAGAAGGAAATGGGAGTGAAGGGCAGATTGAGGAATTCAAGTGAGAGGGAGAAACCCAGCCTGACACCGATCTCACTGCCATGTGAAGTGATTGCTTTATTGAGTTTGATCGCTGAGGCGGTGACAAGAGCTGTACCTAAAACAGATGGATAAGGCCCTGAAGGTTTTATTGTATCCCCTTCTGTATTAAATAGCAGAAATGGACAAGTTCTTTGAACTTTCATAATGATACTCATTTTCCTTGACAGTGTGTATTAATCGCCAGATGGGGAGCACTTTCTTTTGGGCAAATAAGGTCATAAAGATAAGCTGTGACAATTAAATGGCCACATTTCTTTTATTTTATCAATATGGTTGGAGTCTAAGTTGAACATAAGATGTACACAGCTTTTTCTTCTTCAGAATTCTAAGATGATTTTTGATGTCTAAGTTCACATGGAAACATCAAGGCAGAAAAAGATGCAACTTTAAAAACCAATTTTCACATTACATTTGATTGTCAAGTAATTATTCAATATATTATTTTGATTTTAAAAATTAGAATCTTGCCATATATAGGTGGGTGATATATGGTCATAAAGTCATTGGGATTCTGCCTTCCACCTATGGTCACTAGCAAAAGAATGTCCAAGTCTATTTTAAAAGCTTACTTAAAAATAATCATTTCAATGAAATAGCAGTAAATAGGAATTATGATTCCTCTTTCTATGAAATGTCAAACATTAGGAGAGATAATATTAAAGTTCCCAAATACCTCCATGATAGCAATATTCAGGAAATAATATTTTATGGTAAACATTTTTAATAAACAGCAGCATAAAATAATCAGTGTTTAATATCATCTCTGGTGTGTGAAATACAAATGCATATATCCTCAATATAAAATAAGCTTCTTGTCATTACAATTCCATGCTTGTCTATTTGAAATGCCCATAATAACAAATCAAACATTAAGTAATACAGTGATTAAATGCATGCAGTGAAGATAAGGAAAGATATGATAGGGCGAGATATCTGAATACTGCCATTATATATTTGAAGAAAATCTATATCGAGTTAAAAACAAACAAAGGAAACAAGGAAACAGACCAGATATAAAAATGCAGAGATATATTTCACTTCTGTGATACAAACCATAAACATAGTTTTGTGCAAAAAAGAGAAAAGATCTGAAAATAAAGTCATCTTACAAAACATTGTCCACAAAGCAAAAGATATTTTTCAGTCTGTGAAAAAAATACTATTTTAATACAAAAGGGGCTGTGTTATGTAGTATCACAGTGCTATTATAAAATACATTATTACAAGTGGTTTTGAAATTTAGTTTGCTCACCTTAATGACTTCAGTAATTATAAAATGTTTAAAATAAATGTTATAGTTCTTTATAAAAAACTAATTTGAATTTATTTTTTACCCATAGTAATGTTTTTCCAGAGTAGATATCTTACTGGCTCATGGAATGCTACTTTCCCTTTAAGGGACTCCTAGAAAAACTCAGGTTCGCTGAAATTGTGTTTACTTAAAATAATAAATATTCTTGGAAAACAATTGATTGTCCTATGATATACAAAACTGTGGTTTGAATCTTCATCATTAAACAGTTGCATAGCAACAAAAGGATACAAATATTCTCCTCTACCTAAAGTTAAGAAATGTAACTTCTGAATCAGCTTATTTATGCCATAAAAATGTGTCTTAATTTATTTCTGAATAAATCTGAATATAGCCAATTCTTTGTGTTCACAGTACCTATAAGTCCACATTTGTTGTCTGAAGATTCAGTGTTTGGGAAAATTGCAACACATTTTAGTAAACATATTTCTTTGATTTCTTATCCTAATTGAATTTTTTGTTTTACAAAATTGAAATGTCAACGTGCTTCTAAGTCTCTTACATTCTCCTCATCAAATATCATTTCCAGGAATTACTTTATATCCTGTAAGTCTCTTTATAAGTCTCTTCAGCTGTAAAATAAAAAAAATGAGACTTTGAGACATTGCTCTTAGAATAAATGAGTTATTCTTTTAACAAGAGAAAAATCAATCATAACATTCCTTTCTATATAGAACTTGAATTCTAAACTTGGCAGAAGATGGCTAGCAGGTAAGGCATGAGATGCACATTTGATACCTTCCTTCCTCTCACTAAGGCAAAAATGATCATGTTGCTTCTAGTTACCAGCTTAAAAATTTCAGTTCATGGTAATCTTTGAAGTGAGAACTCAGTACTTGTTTTTTAAAAATACTGTAATATTTTGCAAATAGAATTCATAGTCTTTGGATTCCAACTAACACTATGAATACATTGTCATAACTCTTGGTGCTAGAATAAAATCTGTGAACATTTCCAGATCAGAAAAAAAAAAAAAAAAGTGAGAGAAACTTTAAATTAACTAGATATTGGTGTCAGAGAGTTTCCTCCTTCCCCAGAGTCCACTGATGATATGCACCCCCATACCTTAGACAGCTCATAAGCAGGAGGATGCAAGCATGGATGGGCTGGTCTGTAGCCACACCTCTATTCTTCAATGTTATTGGTCCAGGGAAGCTCCTGTGAGGCTGTCCCCATGGGAACCCTTGTTCATTTCCCATGGATGCTGATCTAGGCCAAGGGGCCATTTTCCTGACTGTGCTGCCTTTGGTGCCTCGTTTCTAATGCAACACAGTGAACTATCAACCAGCGGTCAATTTCAGCATCCACATCTAGCCTTGTTAGGATCTGATGTCCTATGTTATTTCAAGGGCTTGTATAAACACACTGTGGAAAAAGCCTTCATGATCAACAGAGGAGACTCACAAAGAGGCACACTTTTCACGTTCCCAAAGAAGCCCCACTGTGTAGAAGGCTTCAGGGAAACTTACACTTATGGCTCGTTTCCATCTGGGATTTTAAATCTGGCCTAAAGTTTCCTCACTGATTCTGAACATCACTTCCATACAAACATGCATAGAGTCTAAATTGAATCAACGGAATTCCTGAACATCTGTCCTGAAGAAAAGACAGCAGGTAGACAAATGCTATGGTATATACATTTTGGGGAGAGAACAGTCATGGCAGCCAAAGGTGAATACACAAAGCACCGTTTGGCTTTCCTTTTTGGTTTGATACTTAAGTCATAAGGTTCGTTTCCTCTTCACTGGTTTGCAGTTTTCAGTACTTGAAACCAGATGTACCAATCCCAGTGGCATGGCCTACACCCTGATGGAGTGTTAATCCCACAGTGTTTTTCTTCTGGCTGGTGTTTGCCCTGGTTGGTAAGACACAGTTAAACTTCACAGAAGATACTTGTTGCAATGTCTGCTACATGAGAACCTTACTTTAATAAAAACATTTGAATATAAATCTTTTCTACGACTTTCTAGTTTTTCCTGTATACCACATTTACAAAAGTTGTGCATTTTACAGTTCTGCAGAGATCATAGATTCGGTGTGTCCATGAATGTTGGAGTCTCCTAGCAAAGATGGTTGCTTTGAGTCTATTTTGTAGGGTTTTTGAGATTTGTTGCCAAAAACAGTGATACCCATTCCACCGGGATGATTCGGAATCGACATGTGTGGTAGTAAGGGAATATTTGCCTCCTGATTTGATCCTGATGAAGGCAGGCTGGTCACATGACCAGTACTAGTCGACCCACTGGCACTGCTCGGGGACCGACTCTTGGGAGGTGGGCAGTGCTGAATCACTCTGGGAGGACCTGTTGGCTGATAGTGGGCAGCTGGAAACGCTGCATATCCAGGAGGTATTGGGTATCCGTTGATGGGGATGAATCGCTGGTTCTGAGGTATTGGTGGGCTGATGAAACCAGCAATCTGGCCCTGTGGTGTAATACCCTGGCTCGGGAACATGTAATTGGGATATCTGGGGTTACTGAGATTACTCACTGGGCTGGCACTAAGGGAGGTTGTCTGCGTGGTGGCATTTCCGCCGGAAGGAGTAGTAGAGCTGGTATGACTTGAGAGTCCCTCCCAGGACCGAAGCCGGACGTGAATGTCTTTAAATCTTGGTCTCCTGGAAGGAATTTCATTCCAACACTCTGTCATGAGGCTGTACATTCTGGGGGGGCAGTCTTCGGAGCATGGTAACAGCTGTCGTTTTCTCACCATTTCGATCACTTCCTGGTTACTAAATCCATAATATGGCTGGAGTCCAAAACTGAAAATCTCCCACAAGACAACCCCAAAAGACCAGATATCTGAATCAGAAGAGAATTTGCCATACATGATGGCTTCAGGGGGCATCCAGCGAATGGGCAGCAAAGACTTACTCTGCACCCTGTAGTAATCAGCGGAGTATATTTCTCTGGAAAGCCCAAGGTCTGAAATCTTTACGTGAAGTTGCTCTCCGATTAAAATATTGCGAGCTGCAAGGTCCTTATGGACAAAGAAGTGACTAGACAGGTATTCCATGCCGGCTGCAATCTGAATTGCAATGTGTAGAAAATCTCCATGATCCAGGCTGGATTTTACAGTCCCATCTTCATCACTGCTACAGCCAACATCTGAATGTGGGGACCGCATGATGAGGAACTCGTGGAGATCCCCCTGATTCATATACTCAAAAAGCATACACACAGGTTGTTCCTGAGTGACAGCCCCTAGAAGGCAGACAATATTGGGGTGGTGTAGTTCGGCCATCAGGGAGGCTTCCTGTTGAAATTCTGTCCATTGCTGGGGGTTGTTATAGTCTTTCAAGGTCTTTATAGCAACTAACTGAGCATGGTCCATGCCTGGGAGATAGAGATGGCCCTTATAGATCTTTCCAAAGGCACATTCACCCAATTCTTCCATAAAACGTACAGCAGAAAGAGGCAGCTCTTTAGCCTTGCTCTGTATGAAAGAAAGGAAAGGTGTGGTTTTAAAACATTTCCTAAGGGAAGACATCTGGCATCTGAAAGGAGGGGTGAGGCATATTGAGAAAGGTTCTATACATCAAATTAATTACAACATTGTACATCTAGAAGTCTTTAGAATTGTTGGCTGCAACTTAGGCATAGGCAGATTTTTGTCCATCACTCCCCTATCCCTCCATCCACACCCCCTGCTCCAGCAGTGGTTTCCTGCTGTTACCTAGACTCTTGCTACTCAAAGAGTGGTCTTGGGAAAGCAACATCAGCATCACTTGAAGCTCACTACAAATGCAGACTCTCGGACCCACCTCGGACCTACGGAATCGGGATGTGCATTTAACAAGACCCCAGGTGATTTTGGTGAATGTTAGAGTGTGAGAAGCACTGCTGCTGAGGATAGAGCCTTAATCCTTAGCCTGGCACTTAAGAGTACTTGGGGTCTGGTCTTACCCTTGCTACACCTCTACATGATGGCATCGCTTTAGTTGAATAGGTCTCCTCGTTGTCCACATGCAAATGTCATGCATGTTCTTGCCTAATACCTTTGTTCTTCCAATGCTCTATTTCTAAGGTAGATATGGAGCTAAAAGCCAGAGAAACCAAAACAAAAGACTGTTCTGAGGTCCTCATAGTAGAGGTGGGGAGGTTTGGAATGTGCTTCTCTCTACTTATCGAATCCTTGCTGTGAAACTCTCCCTGACCACTCTGGTCTTTGCCTCCTCTGGAATCCCTCTGGCTTTACCGTCTGAACGCCACTACGTGCAGGATGCAGTGAGGTGACTGGCTACACGCTGACCTCCGCAGCCACAGTTCAGACTGGAATCCTGCCCTCTCCACTTACCAGCTGTGTGACCCTGGGTACAATATTTAACCACTCTGTGCTTCAATTCCCTCATCTATAAAATGGGATGATAATCGTACTCATCTCGTAGGGTTCTTGTGAACTTTTAGTAAGTTAACGTCTGTCAAGTGTTCAGCATGATGTCTGGCACATGGTAAGGGCTATTTAACTTTTAGCTATTATTACCTTTGCTATTGCTGCTCTTTTTATGAATATATTTTGTCCTCTCAATCATATTTCAAGTTTTTTGTTTTTTGGCCGCACCGTGTGGCATGCGGTATCTTAGTTCCCCGACCAGGGATTGAACCCATGCCCCCTGCATTGGGAGCACGAAGTCTTAACCACTGGACCTCCAGGAAGTCCCCCAGATTTCAGTTTTTTGAAGGGAGCTATTGCCTTTCGAACCAACTGATTATCTCTATGGCTTTGCAAGCGGGTTATTTACTGATTGACCTGAAAACAGACAGGAGAAAGCATCTAGCTCACAATGAAAATAAATATTAAATTGTGACATTTGATCTTGACAGTAAACGTCTATTATGTCATGTGTTTTTACTATTTTTGAAATTCACCTCCGATCTATCCTGACATTTAATGTAATTTGTTAGGGAAAAAGTCATAAAAGTAATGCATTTGTACCTAAACTGATTTTTTAAATAATCCCTTTAAATGCACTTTAAATCCTTATTTTTTAGAAAAAGTACTGCTGTGAGTATCCCAATTGAAGCTGATAATTTTGCAAGTACGTATGGAATTCAGAGCTCTCTGTACACAGTTTAAATCAATAGTTTAGAAAATTAACTAAAAATTTTCTCTAACCCAAACTCTACTAATCTAGAATTCATGATGATTAGCTCTGCTCTAGGCTAATTTTTGCAGGACAAAATGCCCATTAACTTAATTATAAGTGTAAATAAACTTGCAGCAAAATACCCACTTAAGAGGACAAAATAGAACTGAGAATTTTGAAACATTAATTCCTCCATGCAAATAATATTTCTTATCATCTATAGGTCTCACTAATTTGTTAAAGCAGATTTTATGGGGTTTGTATCTATAAATGTCTTAGAGTAAAGTTACTTCTGCTGAAAGTAATGGCAACTTCTTGCTTTAAACATTTAGGAAATTAAAGCTTATTAATACAGTCCTATTAATTATAGTATTGTTTGTAATAGATTAGAAATAACCTAAATGTCTACTTAGTGGAAACTGATTAAATTAATTGTGGTGGAGCTAGTAAAAAGAATATTATACATTTGTAAGAATATTACACAGTTGTAAGAACAAATGAGGATACTTTCTATGTACTGATATCCAAAATCCTACTACTAAGTTAAAAATAAAAAGCAAAAGAACAGTTAATGCTGTATGCTGCTTTTGCGTGAAAGAGGAGAAAAAGAATAAATATATTCATATTTCTTCCCATAGGCATAAAGAAACACTGAAAGGATACTCAAGAAACAGCAGTGGTTATTAGGAGGATATGGAGGTGGGAACTAGGAGGAGGGGGGCAGAGGTGGGAGATTTTTCACTTTATGCTTTTTTATACTTTTGAACTTATGAACCAGGTGAATATATTATCAATTCAAAAAAGTGAATAATTTAAAAACATATGACCCATCTTTCTATCTGATTGAATCCAGGAAATTTATTCTGCAATCACAAGTCCTTCACTATTTTTCCTTTTGCTTCTAGGGTCAGGATTCTGTGGTTGCTATGGAGTTCCTTTGGGAGAACAGAATGTAGGTGATGGGAAGAGTAACCAAGCCTACTTTTTAACTCTTGCAGCCCTCAGATTGATTGTGCTTTCGTGGCCAGGGTAATCCAAAGTGAATTTTTCCCACATGACGTTAAGACAGGGATTTCCATCAGAACTTTACCTAATGATGTAAACGAATCCAATTTATGTGAAAGTCCCTTGAATGGCACGATAGGTATTACTTATTTTTTGACCTAAACAGGATCCCCCATGCTTTTGGTGATAGAGAAGGGTAAGGGACTGAGGAATAAACTACTTTTGAGGGTAAGTGGGAATGAGGAACTAAACCCAAGGAATATTAGACTGATCTAATGAGGCGTTAGGACTCTTCCCCCTTCCCCTGCTGAAGCTAACCCATAGGCAGTGTGGGGTAATTCAAACCATGTAACCTTTGGGCTCATACAAATCTGAATTTGCATCTTGGACCTGCCGCTTTCTATTATTAATAGTTAATATTTATATAGCACTTACTATGCGCCAGACACTGTTCTGAGCACTTGACAAATATTAACTCATTTACTATAACAACCCCGTGGGATAAGTCCTATATATTAGGTGGCTGACCTTGGGTGAGTTTCTTAACTTTTCTGAACCTCTATTTCCATATCTATAAAATAATATAATATCTAGCTTCCATAATTACAGTAGGGATTAAATGCAACAATGTATGAAAGTAATTTCCACCTAATAAGTGCTCTTTAAATCAATTTTATTATCCTTCTTAGGGAAGTAATCCAGAAAGTGGAGTCAATGCAAATGATTTAGATCCATTTACAGCCTTAAATAGCTCTAGATAGTCATCTATAATTCTATGTTTAAAAAAACGAATGTTTAAATTTCTTCTTGTTAATCTTTCTCTGTTCTCCTGTAGTTGCTGGTTTTTAAAAAAAAATTCTTTAAAAATGACAGAGACTCTGTTTTGGAACCTGAGGGTGGGTAAGAATTTGAGTGGTCTGTGGTCTACCCCTCTGAGGATTCTGGAAGATGTGGATGGAGGTGGAGGGAGCAAAGACCCACGTGGAAGAGTGGATGGTGGCAGATGGGAAAGGAAACAAGCAGGCCAAACTGGTGGGGACTGGAAGAGAAGAGGAGGTGGACGGGACCTTGGCGCTGGCCTGACACATGGCCCCTGGGGCTTGTGTCCCAAGCTAAGAAAGCCGGCTGCATTCCCATACACTGAGGTAAGAAAATTAGTTCTCTGGTATTCACCTTTGGAAGAAGAACTCTTACTCTTGCCATTTTACAGATGGAGAAAGAGGCTTAGAAAAGCATCAGAAATTTTTAGGAGAGCCAAAATTGCTGCCCTTGTGTGTACAAGGCCTTCTGTTTGAAACCAGAGAAGCTGGTTGGCTGGCAACCCCAGTTGGACACAGCATGTCTCTGGAGGCTCGGCCTGGGGCCTGACACCTTGCAGGGCTGTGAGGTCAGCCTTCGGTGTGTGGTCACTCTGTGGAATGATAATTGTTCTTCTTTCTCTCCGTTCAGACACATGAAAAAGTATGTTTTGACCCAAAGTGTGTCTTGTCATAGCTCACCAATACCTGGTGGGCCAGATGGCATAGGGTCCCAAATCTTCTCCAGCTGACAGAAGGAAGGAATAGTTCACCAGAGCTAGTCAGAACCAAATTTGGGGATTTGCTTTGGAAAAAAAGCACGGAAAGTAACCAAAATGACCAATTTCACAAAGCCTTTCCTTGGAACACCTGTGCAGCAGCCAGCATAGAAATACCCAGAAAAAAACTGCTCAGAGCTTGGTTTCAGGGGAACAATTTACACAGTGATTTGCATTTTTTAAATGCTCAAGTTATTTGGTACAAATGAGTCTTAACTATAGACTCATTTTCAAATTTTACATAAATCCTGACCTAGTTAAAAAATCATAAAAACCCTTAAAGAAGCAGTCAGTAGACTGTACGGTGACGGCAGGAAATTAGCTGTATTGTTGAGGAACAGATGGTTTACATTATACAGACCCTTTAGGCTAAACTTGTTTAGGTCTGGCATATTGTAAATTATATTTTGGTAATGAAAGTGAAATGACCTCTGCTTGACCTCAAGTGGGGTTTGTCTGCTTGAACCAATGTAGTGGAAAACTATGAAAGAAAATGAAGTCATAAAGTTTTGGCAGTTCAATTTTGGCTCATTTCAAGTTAAGGGGTTATAAATCTGTTTAGTTTTTGTTTGACAAGTATTTGTCATACAGGGATGTACAAAATGTAAAGAAGTGTAAAATACACATGAGGCACGATGCCAAAGTAAACCAAGTACAAAGGAAAACTGGAATGAATAGGGTCCTGGGCTCCTATCTCTTTATCACTCCCTCCATTAGTTGAATGACAAGATGGGCTCCGTTTATTATATGCTGTAAGGCAATTAAGTACCTTAAAACTGAAACAGGCTTTCAGTTTAAATGTTAACATTTTTACTTCTCAAAGTAAACACACATCTGCCTCAGTGCGGTTTAAAAAATTATATAATTTTTTTGGGGGGAGAAAAATCAAAGTTGATGTAGAAGTTGATACATTATTCTAAAATCCAACTGTGCTTCTTCCCCTAGAAATTTTTGAAGAACAACTGTGTTCAGGTTTAAATGAGCTCTTCATGGGAGGAAAATGAAGGGAGAACATTTTAGATGTGAGTCCTTAGATGTGAGTCGATGTGAGTCGACGTGAGTATTGCAGTCCTGTCGAAACAGCTGCTAGAGAGGCCAGGCGGATGTTGCGTGGCTTCTCTCACCTGAGTGATGAATGCTAAGTGGGGACGTGTGCCCCTTTTAGATCCATTAACTTTAGGTATGAAAGCAATGAACCATGGGTAGTTTTTAAAAATCGTAATTATGTAGATGGCAGATGGATAAGGTGGACAGACTCAGTGACTTTATCTCTTTCAACCTTTGGGAAGTTACACCTTAGGTGATAATACACTTGAAATGACTCCTCTGGAGGACACTGCTTGCGACTAAGCTGCCATTTCCTGCTCACTTTTCCTAAGTGATTGCCACAGGAAATGAGATGAGTATTCTGCGATGGCCATCAACATTGGCATGCAGCACGGATCCCGCTCTGTGACTTTTCACCTCTAACCTGAACAGGGCATGACTGATGGCTCTACTTTTGAGTCCAATTTGAAGTAGACACACAGATGAAAAGCAGAGCCACATGAGGGTGGAGGGAACCGGAGCTCAGGGCGGTGCTCTGGGACAGGAAGGTGGCTCCGGCAGAAGGTGCTGGAAAAGGACTGAAGTTCATGTTCCTACAATGGACCCAAACCTCCTCCTACAGTCCTTGCAGCCCCTATACTTGTTCCTTTCCCATCCCTCACGCCCCAAGACTGCTGCCCTTTTACAAATCTCTTTTGCTCTACACGTTTGCCGATTCTAGCTGGATACAAGTATCTGCAGGAGAAGAGCGGGTCCCACACAGTGACATTTGTCCTCACCCTGTTAGAGGAATAATGAAGCAGATCCTGGCCCTACTGAAGTTAGGGGGTAATTTGGGGTAATAGGAGGACATGACCAGGTCTGTGTCTCTTTGAAAGCACAGTTTTCTCTGAGAACTGTATTGCTTGTGGACTTACTCTCTGAATCTCAAGTTGATCAGCAGAGTCTACACCAGAGCAGGCACTGGAATGCCCCAGAGGGCCTGTTAAAACACAGATTGCTAGGCCTCACTCCTAGAGTTTCTAATTCTGTAAGTCAGATTCTGCAGTCCTGACAAGTTGCCAGGTGATGAGAATGCTCTGGGACTGGAATAAATGAATATGACTTTCAAAAAAAAAGAGAAAAGAGAAAAGAATACAACTTTCTGGATCAGACAGTTACTGAGTGTCTGGTCCCTGCTCCCGGCATGATGAATGACCACAGTGTGCCTGTAGATCCTGACTGAATGATTCTGACTTACACGAGACAGAGACTATAACACTCTGCTTTGGAAGATGCTTTGGAAATGCCAGCTAGAGAAAAATGTAAGAGCCATCGACTGGTATTTCACTGGGTTATATTCTGCATGGCTGCTTTCAGAGAGATTCAAGGTTTTCAAATAGAAATCACGCTACAGCTTGGGCCATGTCATCGGTTTATTATATTTTCATGTGCAGCCAATTGTGTGGGATATATTTTCATAGCTGGTTACCTCAGTCAGTCAACTGATACTATATATACTATGTACCAAAGAGTATACACACAGAATGGTATATGAGAAACCATTTAAGAACCATGAGGAGAGAGGACACAACTCCTATCCTAGATGTTTGTAATCTGAGCTTAGTAATAACTACCATGTACTGAATACTTGCCATGTACCAGACACTGAGATCATAATAATGGCTACGATTTGGGGATGGGGGGCTGTTTATGTGTTAGGCTATAAGTGCTTTATACGTATTAATTCTTTTCATCCTCACAATAACGCTATGACATTGGTCACTATGACTATTATCTCCATTTTACAGATGGAGAACCTGAGGAACAGCGGTTAAGTGATCCCACAACTAGTAGGTTGTAAATTCAGACTCCAGGGTCTGTCTTCCTCATGACTACGCTACACTCCCTTGTGGGGTCTCTCCGTGTTCAATGCATGAGCTCATTTAACCCTCGTCACAAATCCGTGAGATTCATACCATGATTTCCCCACTTTATGGATCAAGAAATTAAGGCCTTCAATGGTTAAGTAGCTTGCCTATGGAAGCACAACTGTTAGGTAGTGATGTCAAGATTCAGCTCCAGCTGTGTCTGGCTCCAAAGATGAAGCACTTTTCTGGGAAGAAGAGGTAGTTTTCATTTGATCCTCAGAGGGCGCCACAATTTTAAAAGCATGAGGCCCACTGGTATAAAAGTGGAATGTCAAGGTGTAATTACTCTCCGGTCTCTGATGACCTAGACCTTACTCTGGTTGATCCTTTGTTGCTCCCATTAGTTGACAGGGATAAGTGAACAAAACCATTCAACAGCAGGCTTTACCTGAGTTGGGCACAAGAGCCCTGGAGACTATGTGAAACTGAGATTTTTTTTAGTATCTGGCCTTGGCTGTTGACAGGAATCTGCTTGACTCTAAAGCCTATTTTCCTTTCCTGTGCATTTTACTGGTTCTTAGGTAAACAGTGTTAGAATTGTGAAACAACTGACTCCACTCATAAATGGAAATGATTACATTCTAAAAGCTTAAAGGCCACAGCCATTTGATTTTCGGAGATTATGGACATTTTCAAAGACTACAGCTGAACTAAGTGCCTTCTGGTTTATGCAATCAAATTCTAGAGGGAGTTCCAACCAATAGTTTGCCACATTTGTTCAGAGTTCAGCTGCACTTCTCTGGAAGTGATTTAACTTCAGAAACAGTTCTTTTCTCTATAATGTTAACTTTCTGATAGTTAGTTTGGATGTTTGGTGGTGACCAGGATTGATTCTGTGGTGGAGTTGCTTTATAATGTCAACAGGAGATGTTCTATTCTGCCTGGAAACAGGCAGAACAGATGCCAGTAATTTTAATGTCAGCGTGAGCTACCATGTGCTCATAACTTGGGCTTGTGTGTTTCACTCAGCCTGAAAATTAAGGCAGTAGAGTGAAATAGGGCAGGGGTCCCCAACCACCGGGCTGCGGACGGGTACTGGTCCGTGGCCTGTTAGGAATGGGGCCGCACAGCAGGAGGTGAGCAGCAAGCAAGTGAGTGAAGCTTCATCTGCCGCTCCCCATCGCTCACATTAACGTCTGAACCATCCCGCGCTCCCCGTTCGTGGAAAAACTGTCTTCCACGAAACCAGTCCCTGGCGCCAAGAAGGTTGGGGACTGCTGAAATAGGGAACACTTGGGCTCTGGACCTGGACAGACCTGGGTTTGAGTTTTGGCTCTCCCACTCACTAACTGTGTGACTTTGGGCAGACTCTGAATCTCAAGCTTCAGTTTTCTCACTGCCCAAAATCAGGCTCAAATTAGTACCAACTTCAGAGGGTTACTGTAAAGACTGTATTGAGATAATGCATGTGAAGTACTTCAGCTTATTCATAATATCCATTCATAATACTCATTCTCCCTAGAAGTAAAACTTCTAAAGACATAGTTTTAAGCTGATCTCTGTACTGGACAGTCCCCCAGTCCTCACTATCAGACCCTCTGCCCTGAGGGATTTTATCCAGGGTGTGAACAGGGTGTGGGGCAGAGGATTTATGCTCACTGGATGGGCACAGGAATACCAGAGCTATCTAAAGAGCTACCTCTATAATCTTTGCTCTAATTGCCTTGTCCTCACCCCAGTTAATGCTGTGGGCTGCCGAATCCTATAGCTTCCTCCCCAGCCCACAGTATCCTGTACACAGCATTTAGTGGTTGATTTAAAAGGTTTGTGATTGTTCATATCATCACTGTAACAAAAAAATAATAGTAACTTCTAGCTGTTGAGGACCTGTGACGTGCCAGACACGCTATCTTGAAGTGTCAGAAACAGCTCGTTTAGAATAGATTGGTGGCTGCTAGTGGCGGAGAGTGGGGAGGGAAGGGGTGGGCAAAACAGGTAAAGGAGTCAAAAGGTACGAACTTCCAGTTATAAAATAAGTAAGTTATGGGGATGTGCAGCATGGCCAATATAGTTCGTAATACTGCTTGTATATTTGAAAGTTGTTAAGAGAATAAATCTTAAAACTTCCATCACAAGAAAAAAAATTTTGTAACGATGTATGATGGCAGATGTTAGCTAGGCTTACTGTGGTGATCATTTTGCACTATATCAAAATATTGAATCATTATGTTATACACCTGAAACTAATATAATGTGTGTGAATTATACTGCAATAAAAATACATTTAAACATCTCTTTTAAGTACTATTTGTATCCTTGTTTTATAAATGAGAAAACAAAGATCTCATGGCCAGTAAACAATGGAGGCGAGATTTGTAATCATATCTCTCTGCCTCTAAATCCTTGATCGTTGAAGTATATTATACTACCTCTTAGAAATAAACTAAGAACAAATATGGCTGGAAAGGTAACTTAGGCCCAGAGACTTTGGACTCCTATGTACTGGGAGGAAGAATTTTATAACTTGAGATTTGGTCCTTCCAGATTGGGGAATCATTATGTCAAGTGGGAGCTAGAGCAATGCCAGAGGATGAAATCAGCATGAGAGAGAGAAAGAGGAAAGACAACTGACAGACATCAGAGGAGGCTCCCATTTGGGGAGTTAAAAAGAAGAAGAACTAGTGAAGAAAAGACGAGGAGATAGTAGGAGAGCCAAGAGAAGAAGTGTTTCAAGATGGTGGTTAAGAATATCGAATGCTCCAGAGAAATTAAAGAGGATGAAAGCTTGGGAAAGGCCATCGGATTAAATTACATCACTGGTGGTTCCCCAGAGGCCATGTGAATAGAATGATGAGCTCAGAAGCCTTGGAGACAATGGCTTTAAGGAGTGAGTGGAAAAGTTATTGAGGACCTTTTAGCACTAAGTGTAGGGACAGTGGATAAGAACAGGGATTTCAAAGGGCTGGCTCGACCACAGCAGGGATTTTTAGATGGAAGCATGTTGCTAGCAAAAGGGACAGGCCCAGGGAACATAATTAAGTGTCAGTACATTCAGCAACGGCTGAATACCTTGGCTGGAAAGGAAAAGGAGAGAGGAATAGCCTGGAAGTGGAGAAACAGAGAAGCAGGCAAGAGATGAGGGTTAGTTGAGAAATAAAATACAGCCACCAGTTTCAGAAAGCTACAGGCCAATTTTGCTTTCCCCCCAATCTTCCTTCCATCAGCCAGGAGCTGCAGGAGTTTTACCCGAAGGCTTAGTTAGGCTTCCTGCCCCTCATTCTCAAATTCTTCCACCCTTAACCTCTTTGAGGGTCTAAATCCCACATAGGTGGGTCACATAGGGAAGGACAGAACTGGCTCACCCTGTGCTTGAGGGAGAGGCTCTGCTCCCCTTCTAAGTCCCCAGGAGGCAAGCTCCACAGCTTACCTCCCTCAGCGAGACTGCTCAGTGTTTCCGATGTGACAGCTTGGGGGTGGGGAGAGGAGGGGGGAGGCAGAGGGAAAGAATCGGAGAGATGGCAAGTTAGAGTTTCCAGGCTTCTTGGAGAAGGTTCATTTTCCACAGTACTTTAAAAAAAAACCCCTACTCAGATTGTAAAATTTGTAATGCAAGATAGGAAAACCCTACTTAGTTCCTGCATCACCAGAGTACTGTCAGAAGATTTTAAAGATGGAAAAGATAGGAGATTAACTAATCCAACTGAATGGCTTGAGATCTTTTGCTGAGCAAAATAAAAGAAAAATAAGCAAACCGTCCTTTGCATGAACACAGTCGACCTCTTTCTCTGAACAGCCGAGAAAACTGAGACACAGAGAGGCTAAGTGGCTACTCAGGGTCACAGGGCAGTTAGAGGTGGAGCCAGGGGGGCACCTCCATTTCCTGACTGTTCAAGGCTCAGACGTAAGATGCCTGTCTGGTCCACGGGCTTCCTTTCCCCACAGATCAGAAGGAGACTCATGCCTCCTCAGAAGTTTTAACTTCCAACTGTACCGTTCACCTCTCTGGGGACTCAAGCCAGATCCCGTCAGCCAGTCTGTCTGCAGCTGCCTATTGTCACCTCTGAAGGGTATGGATTTCTAATCTCCCAGAGGAGCCTCTTCTTAATACAAACACTTGGGGTTGGTGGGGCAGCGGGGGTGGGGGGGGTGGGGACGGTGGGTAAAATCAGCTCAGCAAGTGGAGAGAGATGGACAGAGATAGTTTAAACCCTGAAGGGCACATTCATTTGGATAAATAAGAATGAGGCCAGGGCAGACCAGCTTCTACCCTTCATTCCTTTTTCATCCCAACCTCCAAATATCCTTTTGATTTTACTCTGGTAGGGTGTTTTGTTTCCAAGAATTTTTTTGTTTTGTTTTTTTTCCAAGACTTTTTTTGTTTTGTTTTTTTTCGCTTTCTTATGTGTGTCCCTTCCTTTTAGATTTTATAGGTACGTGTAATATTTATGTGTCAGTGACCTCTCAAAGCAGTTTTAGAGATTGACTGTTTACATTTGGGAATTTTCTTTAAGGTCTACAAAGTTCTTTGTGCTTTTTCCAGGAAAGGCACTCAGTAAGAACCAAAACAAACAGCTGAATAAGTCAAATTTGATTGGAGCCAAATTTCTTAGGAGAGTAAGAAAAAAAATTAGCATTTGTTTTTGTTGTTTCCTTTCCCCTCCTCAACCCAGTAACATATTCTTGAGCCATTCCTACTTCGAGTCTGATTCAGAATTGCTTGTGAGCTGTTTAAGGCTAAACTCTAAGCTTTGTGTTGGAGAAGTCTTGACACTGGGAGATTTCGCAAGGCACATTTCGGAAACGGTCCAGAAATGATGAAAACAATGTTTTGCTTCACCAAGTCTTAGGAAAAATTTATCCCCGTATATTTTACATTTGTCTCCATGACCATGGAGGATGGAGGACTATTGCTGCTCTGGCCAAATTTCACATGTCCCTGGCAGGACTGGGGCTATGTAACTCAAGCTTACAACTGTTATCCAGACCTCTTCAGGAGGTCTGTCAGAGCCAGGTGAATCCTGTGGTTAGTGTTCAGGCCAGACTGACAAATGGAGTGTCATATTTAATTATTTGCCTGCCCCCATACCCCCTTCCCAGCATGATTTGTCCTGTGAAAAAGTTATCATGGCATGGGCAAGTTCAAGGGCTTTCCCTAGAGCTGAAAAATCTCTATTCACATTTTATCTCTTCCAGTTACTAGCTCTGTGACCTTAGGCAAGTTACTTAACTGGTTTGGAGTCTCAGTTACCCTGGTTGTATGAGAGTGATAATAATACCTACCTTATATAATAGGTGCGAGGATTAAATGAGACAATGAATGTAAAAGCTCCTGGAATAGTTCCTGATAATGTGTATCATTCAGTATGTATTAGTTTTCTCTAGTTGTGCCACAGAGCCCTCTGAGATCTTTATTTGAAAGACAACGTAAATCCAAAACACTGTACCTGTTGGACATCACGTGTTGCAAAATAAACCTCCACTTAGAATGGAATTGAATTGCAGATTGAGGCTGACCTACAACACAGGTAATTTTTCCAAATGGAAGTGATTCTTCCTATAATTCCTGCCACAGCAACGAGGAGCCCACCTCCTCAGGATGGTGGTTGCTGCATAGTGACTACTAGAAACAAACTGATCTGGCCCTCTCTCCCGCCCAGAGCTCTAGCATTTGTAAGGCTTCTCAGAATTTAGTAACAGAAATGACAGGGAAAGAGTCTCACAGAACAAAGACTATTGCACTAGAAGTTTGAAGTCATGGGATATGTAAACGGTTAACTAGGTGTGACTACATGAATGTGCAATAATGTTAACCCTTCTATTTTCTCCTATTACATTTGTAAGGATTAACCGTGCTGTAATGTACGTAAGTAGGCTAGCTAGCAGCGAGGATATCACGAGTTAAACCTCCACCGCCGCCCATTCCCCAAGCCACCGAGTGAACTCAGTGGTTAAGAATCCTCCTGCCAATGCAGGGGACAGGGGTTCGAGCCCTGGTCCGGGAAGATCCCACATGCCGCGGAGCAACGAAGCCCATGCATCACAACTACTGAGCCTGCGCTCTAGAGCCCGCAAGCCACAACTACTGAAGCCTGTGTGCCTAGAGCCCATGCTCCGCAACAAGAGAAGCCACCGCAATGAGAAGCCCGCGCACCGCAACGAAGAGTAGCCCCTGCTCGCCACAATTAGAGAAAGCCCGCGCCCAGCAACGAAGACCCAACACAGCCAAAAATAAATAAATAAAATAAATAAATTAAAAAAAAAAAAGAGAGAACAGTGGTTTTGCTTGGAACAGAATACTTAAAAAAATGATTTCTTTTAGCATTTAAGAAACCCCAAAACCTTACCAACAAGTATGACTTTGCAATAGAAAAATATTTTAAGACTTTTTAAATTAAAAAAAAATTCAACAGCAAAGCAAAATAAAATCAAATGAGGACTATGTGTCAGGCCCAATTATGCTACTTTACTTATTGGGTAAAAGGATTGATTTGAGTGTGCAGGCAATTTTTTTCCTAAAATTGTATAAAAAGGGATGCATCTCCTCTTTATGAGGGTCAAAAGAATAATATGGTCACTAAGCCACAGAGAAGATAAATATTTGTTGAATGAATGTTCCTGTGGAGTTGGAACACAAAGAAAAGGCAGGCTTCTGTGGATGCAAGAATCCTAAATTATTTAAATGAAATCTCTTTCCCGAGAGGCCTGGGATTGGGGTGCTGGCTTTCTGGAGAGAAAGCCTCTGTTGTATTTCAGCCTCAAGATGTGGTGTGTGCTCCATTTAAAGAAAGGGCCAGTGACCCTGGGTTCCTTGCCAGGACCCTGAGCAACCCAAATGTTGAAAGATGTTGAGGAAAAACTAAAAGGAAGTGGATTGATTTAGCAAAGAGAGGAGAAGGCTAAGGTGGGCTATTATAAAACAGCATTCAAAGACTGTGGGAAGGACAACACTTCTCTTAAAATATGTTTAAACCAAAGAGAAAGGGATTTAGGTTAGACATGAAAAGGATTTTTTAAATTGTGGTAAAAAACACATAACATAAAATCGACCATTTTAAGTGTACAGTACAGTAGTATTAATACCTGAACATTGTTGTACAAGCAAAAGAATTTTTTGAAAGTGAAGTTAGTAAACAATGTCTGATTTCTCTCTCTCTGTTCATCTCTTTCAGTTTGATTGGAAGAGTATGGAATTTCCTTCTTTAAAATGTGGAAAAATAGTCCACATTCTGAGTCCCCAGGGGCTGGAAGAGATGATCTCATAAGAATTCCTTCCAGCCCAAACTCTACGTAAGGTAGTGCTAGGACGGGCCCAGCACCGAATTGGTCACACTGATGAAAGTATACTCAAACTGCCTTGGACAAAGTTAGAAATGCATGGCTATGCTGAAAATGAACTAGCACTGATGAAATTTCTGATTCTATATCATTTGATTTCTAAGCTTGGGTGGGTTATAAGTGTTGCTTTAACTTGAAGTCTATAGAATAAGCGCAGCTCAGGACTGCTAGTTTTACCTTGGGTTTATATGCATTCAACATTGACATCTCCACATTTTGACCTCTGACGTGTTTTGGCTGCCTCTGGACAGGCGGTGACGATGACTTCTGGTTATTGCGACAGACACAAATGAAGAAGAAGAGCAAAGCAATGGCCAGAGGGATGGCAACACTAGGCACCAGTATGTACAGGATTTCCATTTTGTTCTTCTCCTTGGAATCCTTTGAATCTGGGTGTAGAAAATGGAAAAGAGCAAAAGTTATACTAGTTCGAATAACATGGAATAATATTACATGGCAGAGCTTAAAATGTCCTCCTATTCTTCTATACACACAAATCTACTGTGAGAAAAAAGAACCCTTGCTTATTACAATTTGTTTCCATCAGACCTTCAGTGTAGTTTATCAAAGTTGAAAAGTTTAAAGTTCAAACGTTTAAAAATTGCAGAGGGACACTGCGAAGACTTCGCGTGTGTGTGGGTCCCCCCTCTGATGTTGCCTCTCTTCAGCAGCAGACCTGCATTTCTCCAACACCTTAAAAGTTAAACGCCACATGGATGGACTGTGTACATCTAAGAGCATTGATGTGGACCCCAGGGGTCTTCTTCCACTGGCTGCCAGCCCAAATCAACCACCGCAACATGGTGTTCCAGAAATCATGCCCTTGTCTTGGCTGGCTTGGACATATAGGGCCAGTCCTGCATCTTCCAGAAGCAATATCACCAAAGGATCCTGGCCCCAGGGTCCACAAAGCCACTGGCCTGAGAATATGGGGACCTGAAGTCAGGGCCAGCTCAGTCTCTGATGAGCTGTGTGACTTTGAACAAATCATTCACCTCTTTGGGTCTCACTTTTTCTCATCCACAAAAGTGAAGTATCTGTTTTGGACGGTGTCTACAATTCCCTCTTGCACAGCATCACTCTATAACTTGACACTTTTTTGAAACCCAAGAATTCTTCTAAATGGTTTCATATGAACTCAATAATTATGAGTGCTAACCCTTTGAAGTATATTTTTGAAATCTTATACATCCACTGTTACCACTGCTTGGAAAAGAATATAACATGTATAGAAGGACACAAGGACACATACTTTTCTTTTTTTGGTTTGAGTCTGACCATTAAACTAAATACCCTGGGCATATACTAAAATTAATGAATTATTTGACTGGTAAAACAATGCAAGCATTATGGGACAGTAATTAGAAGGGTTGCATAATGACATGTCCTGATCACCAGTACCCTCATCAGCTATCTAGCTTTAAGAAAATCCAAAGTGTGAAAATTCAGATTGACACAAAATTCAGATTGACACAAAATTCAGAGATGATTATTTACTTAAAAGAATTAACCATGCATCCATTCCCTCATCCCCCCATTTGTTTCAGTCAGTCAATAAACAAAAAGCTACTACTGCCAAGCACTCCACTAGGTACTGGGAATATAAAATGAAATAAGACATGTCCTTTGCCCTTAAGGACCTCGTGATCTGCTAAGAAAAACAGAGAAAAGATAATTACAATATGCTATTGGAAATACTACAAGGGAAGTATGGATAGAGTGGTGAAGAGAGCCCAGAAGTCCCTCTAAACAGTGAGCTTCCCTGACACAGCATACAAAGTGGGGAGTTCAAAAGCTGCGTACCCGGCAAAGCTTGGTAAGTGAGAATATACTTGTACATAGTCTTTACTTGCACACACCTTCTTTGGGAACCTGTTCAGTGAGATATGGCAGTAATTAATCACACTCCCCACAGAAACAGACTCAACCCAAGAAATTAGGAAGGGGCACCAAAACCTGGGTGTTGGGATTGTGATCTGTGGGTTAACCCTCAGAGGGGCTGGGGAAGGGTAAAGTCTGCTTACTGAGTATAATAAAAATGATAGTTTTAATATTTCTTGAGTGTTTTCTACCAGCAGAAAATCATGTTAGCTATTATTATTAATATGGGCTAAGTATTATTCTAAGCACTTTTCAAAACTCATTCATTTTATCCTTACAAGCAACCCCATGAGGTAGGCGCCATCCTCATCCCCATTTTTACAGGTGAGGAAGCTGAGGGGCAGAGTGGTTAATTTACTTGCCCAAGGACCTGCAGCTAGTAATTCAACAGCTTGGATTCCTCTCCTGTGGGTCTTGCTTCACACCTCCTGTTCCAGCTACTACACTAGACCGCCAGTACTTTGATAGCGGCTGTTGTTTTGCACCTATTTTCTCATGGTAGGATTTTTCTTGTTTCACACAGGTAGGAAGAATGAAGGAGGTCTGAAAGGTGGGGAATAACACAAAAGCTTTGCCAGGTGCACTGCTTTTGAACTCCCCGCTTTGTACGCTGTGGCAGGTAGACATATAACCCAGGCATCTCTGGAGGCTATTCTAATCATTCTAGTCATTAGGAACTGGGTCTCGGGTGTTTTAGTAACAACTGTGTCTGCATGTCTGTGGGTGGGTGGACAGATAGAGAGAGAGAGAGATTGCTATATCTCTATATAGACAATGTAGCAGAATAAAGGAAGATTATGTTTTAGAGGGAGAAACCTCTGAAGACTGCCTTTGTCATTATCTATGTAACCTTGAGTACGCACTTGGCCACTCTGAGCAAACTCATCTGTAAAATGGGATTATTTCATAGAACTGTTGCAAACCATAAGTGAAGTAACATAGAAACTATCTATTCTAGTACCTGTTACAACTCAATCACCCAATGTTTACCCCCCACCCTTAGAGTAGGAAAAGATTCAGGAAATAAAAGTTTGGGGCAGGAAATTCTAAATAACCTTAAGCAAGAACGACCTCACTGACCTCCATCTCCTCAGTTATTCAAGGAGGATAATGGTACCTGCTCTGCCAATCTTGTTTAGTTCACGTGAGAGAGGATATTCACAAAAGAACCTCGGAAAATCTAAAACTGCTGCATAGTTGTTGGAGGTTATGCTAAGTGTTAACATTATAAAATACTTTCAGATTTCTCAGGACCCTAGGGGGGTAAGTTCTTCTTGTTATTCTTGGATTTTCAGTGAAATCATTATGAGGGTAAGATTACAAAAGGAACGAGGCTAATTTAGTACGAATGTAATGCTAGTCACTTTTCTGGCCGACATTTTTAGCAACAAGAGAAAGTAGGGCTCTCACCTGTCTGGCAAACAAAGGAGTCTATTCTGTACTTAGTCCGTATCAGATTATTCACAGAACGCCTTTGACTGTAAACGGGAGGCCTGGGACAAATCCCCCTGTAGGTCTGCAGGAGAACAAACTTCAAGAAGCTAAATCCTTTAAACATCGTCAACCTTGGCTCCTTCTGATTACAGCGAGGATATGCAAAACTAGCACAATGTCTTCTTGCCAAGTGAAATAATCAAGCAGAACACTATGTGGCCATGTTGGAAGTGACAGAAAACAAATTCAGGCCTATTGTAAGTCTTACTGATGACAGGCTTCCTTTCCCACACAGCTCTCTGCATTTGGCCAGAAGGGGAGTCGGTGTCTGGCTCAAAAAACTTCATATAAAAACATTGCATAGGGGCTTCCCTGGTGGTGCTGTGGTTAAGAATCCACCTGCCAATGCAGGGGACACAGGTTCGAGCCCTGGTCCGGGAAGATCCCACATGCTGCGGAGCAACTAAGCCCGTGTGCCACAACTACTGAGCCTGAGCTCTAGAGCCCGTGAGCCACAACTACTGAGCCCACGTGCCACAGCTACTGAAGCCCGCATGCCTAGAGCCCATGCTCTGCAGCGAGAGGCCACTGCAATGAGCAGCCCGCGCACTGCAATGAAGAGTAGCCCCTGCTCACTGCAACTAAAGAAAGCCTGCGCGCAGCAACAAAGACCCAACGCATCCAAAAATAAATTAATTAATTAATTTAAAAAAATATTAAAAAACCCCAAAAAACAAAACATTCCACAGAACAACTAACCTTACTCATGGAAAATTAGAAAACTAACATTTGACCAACTCCTTTTTAATATCCTAGCATTTTTATTCTTCATTTTAACCCAGCACTTTGGGTTATCTTGATTTCACAAACAGAGAAACTGAGGCTGAGAAAGCATAAATTTGCCAAAGCTAGGAAGTGGTGGAGTCAGGGTTGGAATGCGAGTGTGTCTTCGATGCCTCTGTGCTTTTTAAATTATACGGCTAATAAAAATTAAAATACTATATGGAATTGTTTTTCATCATTCTCCTTAAGATTCCAAGATTCCTTCTCAGTAAGGACTAATATCTAGTGGGAACTATACTATTAAAAAGAATCACATAAGAACAATGGACATTATTCTTACTATTCACTTTAAAGGGTAATGGACACTTCCGAGGCACTGCAAAGAAAATTGGCTGAAAATTAGAATGGGGAAGATTTTTAATACTTTGGAATAACTGTTTAAAAGTTAAATGCACATATTTAGTTACATCAAGTTAAATACTTGGGATTTTTGAAACCAACAATTTAGTTCAGACCACATGATTAATTTCCTTTTAAAAATCAACAATTTGGTATCACAGTTCACATCTGACATTCCTATTTTATTTTTACAATGATATTCAATACTTTGATTAGTAATTAAATATAATGGAGAAAAAATACTTCTTTCTTCTCCTGGGGCTTAAAGCAAGGTAAACACAATTTCTCATTCAAGAGGTACTTTTATGAAGTGAAACATATCTGGGATATTACTTTGAGTTAAAACACGAAAGTGCTCAGATCTTAAATCTGGCAAAGGTGGGAAGGAGTCTTACAAAACCTTAGAATTCAAATGAAATTAAACAAGTTGAATTATGATCTTGTCTGAAAAAAATGTTAAAACCATAGAAAACAAACAGGAATAGCCACCATTTATTATCTGAAAACTACAAAATAAGCAGGTCTGTGGCAGATAGGGGCCTGCATTGGTGATATTTAAGCGTATACCTGGAAGCCGAAGGAGAAAAGGTGGTAATTAGGCCTTCAGCTGGCATGCTGGGCCCAGCCATTCGCTCTCTTGACTTAATGATGGAAATACTAAGTAGATGATCTATTGCCTTATGTATTCTCAAACGAATTCTTTAAAAGACTCTGAATAGCCCATATACAGTGATTAAGATTTTTCTCTTTGGGAAATGTTTTAACCACATTAAGTTAGGGGCAGTAACTCATTTGTGAGCACTTGAGAAAAAACCTTAGCAACTAGAATCCACATGAGTTCACTAAAAGTTTCTTTAAATCTCAGGGCCTCAGTTTTCTCCTCTATAAAAGGAAAGAGTTGGGCTAAACTTTTCTTTTTAATCAAAAAAAATTTTAATTATGGTAAAAAACACATAAAATTTACCATTCTAACCATTTTTAAGTGTACATTTCAGTAGTGTGAAGTATAGTCACACTGTTGTACAGAAGATCTCCAGAACTTTTTCATTTTGCAAAACTGAAACTCCATACTCATTGAACAACAACTCTCCATTTCCCCCTCCCCCAAGACCCTCGCAACCACCATTCTACTTTTTGTTTCTAGGAATTGGACTACTTTAGATACCTCATATAAGTGGAATCATATAGTATTCGTCTTTTTGTTGGCTTGTTTCACTCAGTATAATCTCCTCAAGGTTCATCCATGTTGTTGCATGTGACAAGACTTCCTTCTTTTTTAAGGCTGAATAATGCTCCATTGTATGTGTACACCACATTTTTTTAATCCATTCGTCCACTGGTGGGCATTTGGCTTGCTTCCTACTCTCGGCTATTGTGAATAATGCTGCAATGAACGTGGGTGTGCAAATATCTTTTTGAGATCCTGCTTTCAATTCTTTTAGATGTATACCCAGAAGTGGGATTGCTGGATCATACGGTAATTCTATTTTTTACTTGTTGAGAAATATCCATACTGTTTTCTATAGTAGCTACAACATTTTGCCTTCCTACCTAAAGTGCAAAATGGTTCTAATTTCTCCACATCTTTGCTAACATTTGCTATATTCTATTTTTTGATAGTGGCCATCTTCATGGGTATGAGGTGAGATCTTATTGTAGCTCTGATTTGCATTTCTTTAATTACTTTAATCTTTATAAGTGATGTTGAGCATATGCTTATATGCTTGTCCATTTGTATATCATCTTTGGAGGAATGTCTATTTAAGTCCTTTGCCCACTTTTTATTTGAGCTAATTTTTTAAGTTCCAAAATCCAATAGGTTTTATAAAATTAAATGTCTTTCATCTCTGATAGGATTATTTTGGAGTGGTAGACCAAGCACAGTTAAACTTTAGCAAAGCATTTGATCAGGTGATGCATGATATCCTTATGGACAAAAGATGGAGGGCTAGATAATAATATCAATAGATGGTTTTGTACTTCACCACATGGCTGTACCCTAACAGTGTTAATCAGCAAAACAACATCAAATTATAGAAGGCTATCCTTGAGAGAACCTGCCTGTTCAACACTGTCATCAACTACTTGATGGTGATGTGCTTATCAAACTTGAAAATGGCCTGAATCTAGGAAAGATACTTAATTGACTATAGAAATAAAATTTTAGAGATTCATACACAACAGGCTAAAATAATGACCCTTAAACCAACAGTTGAAATTTTACAAATAAATATGATAGCTTGGAGTTAGGTTAAAGACCTTGCTTAGAGAAGTCGATGATTCAGCAAATCTACTAAATAATTTTTGAGGTAACCAAATTAAAGACAAACGAACAGACAAAAGAAGACTAGTAAGTTTTAGTGAAGACTTGAAGGCTCAGTTGGACCCAACAACAGCATGATGAAATTGCTCAAAAAATTTTCATAGATGGCATTATAGCAACGAAATACCCTTCATTGGCAGGACTGAGTCATGGTCGAGAACATCATGGTCCTCTTCTGGTCGGTTCTGGTTAAAAGACATCAAAAGTTTTCTACTCTAAGAGTCATGTTTTTAAGAAGGACTTTGAAGGAGCAAGAAACATCCAGAGGAGGAGGAGGAGGAGGATGGGTAAGGAAAGGTGGGAAGAGCTACATGCTCTTTAGACCAAAGAAAAAAATCGAATGAAGGATGCAATAGATGTCTTCAAATTTGGATGAGAAATGACACAAGAGGTTAAAAACCAGATCTAGTAAATACACTTGTTCCTTACTGGGCTTTCCCCCCTGCCCACAGTTTGAATTCGTGGCTCAAATTTAAAAAAAAAATTCAGGAGATTTCACATACAAGTTTTAGTTTCTGGCATACAAAGGCAGATTTTGAGTGGGGGGAGCCACCCCATAATCACTTTGGTGTAGAGAGATATCCCTGTCTCTGGAGGTCTCTGGCATGTTCAAGCAGAGGCTGGTTGACTTCTACGTTCCTCTCAAGATTCTCTGATTTTATAAACTGAGTTGACTGACATACCTTATTCAGACCCCTACTGAACTTCGGACTCTCTTACGAAGCAATTGATTTAAAGCCAGTGATGAATATTTTCCCTGAGTGTCCTCAGCTCACCAGATCCAGTCTTAGTCCTTTTTTATCCAGCTCTGTGCTGAGGCTGACCTCTATGTACAGGAGTAATGGACTCTGGCTTCCAGTTAGGCCCAGCTGATAGGAGGCATTGGTATGATAAGAAGAACCCCAGGGCAAGAAGAGAGAGTAGGGCTGGTGTGTTCTGCATCCCTCCACCAAAGGCCACAGCACACACTGGACAGCCCTCTCTTCAGCCTCAGCTGTACTCTATGGGGAGGGGTAACCGATCATTCCCTTGACTCTCCAGACCTAGAATGGTAATGCTTCCCACTCCTGCTAGCCCCAGGTCCTGTACCTCATTGGTTTACCCCAACTCTGCCAACACCTTTAAAAACAATCTCTTTATAAAATTCTTAGTCTATTTGCCTGTGCCTTTTGTTTCCTGCCAGAATCTTGACTGATGCAAAGCCAATAACAACAATCATTGTGGTGTTATAGCAGAATTCTGTCACCAAAAGTCCAAGATGACGAGGAGCACTTCCTATTGGCATGGTAGTGGGCCCAAAGAGTTAAGGGCTTCCAAAAGCTTATTGCTAGAGTAGCTGACACACTGGGTAAATGACTCAATGCATACGGGGGACAATAAAAAAACTTTTGAGAGAAAATTATTTCATGGTGTAAAATGTTTATGGAACATGACTCAGTTATAAGTTTTCGGTAACTATTGTTCTTTACTTTGTCGAAAATATATAAAGACTGGAGACCAAAGTACATCTTGAAAATCTCTGTAGCACAAAAATAACTCTTCCGGAAAACTTCAGACTATACAAAGCAGTACTCTATTCCTTCCTCCTACCTCCTTCCCCCCTCCCCACCATCCAATTCACTGTAATGTTCAATTTTGGTTTGAAGAAATGGCTGAAAGACAAATTGCTTTACAACAGGTCTTCTGTGAAATATGGGAGAAGGCTGCTGACAGAGTGAGTTAAAAACTGCAATGTTCGCAATCTGGAAAACATCTGCCTTGCCCCAAACTGTAAACCACCACGTTGGAGAAAATGGTTTGTGACAAAGCAGAACCCAGGGCGGGTGTTTGTAAGGTTATGGGACAAGTCAGGGCTATTCAGGCACAGAACTGGGCAACGTGCCCTTTGGCAAACCGTTGCAAGACAAGGACTTAAAAGGAAATACAAAAGCAACAGGCCAGGTACGAAAACTCCAAATTGAGCCAAATGGTTCACTACTTTCTTATCAATGGGTACTCTTCAGTGAAGCTGGTTTAGGTGTAAAAACAACACAGTAAGTCCCCTACATACGAACGTGTTCCGTTCTGAGAGCACGTTCGTAAGTCCAATTTGTACATAAGTCCAACAAAGTTAGCTTAGGTACCCAACTAACACAATCGGCTATATAGTACTGTATTGTAATAGGTTTATAATACTTTTCACACAAATAACATATTAAAAACAAACACAGAAAATAAAGAAAACATTTTTAATCTTACAGTACCTTGAAAAGTACAGTAGTACAGTTCAACAGCTGGCATCCAGGGGCTGGCATCGAGTGAACAGGCAAGAAGAGTTACTGACTGGAGGAGGGAGAGGAGGTGGGAGATGGTAGAGCTGAAGGATCGTCAGCAATAGGAGATGAAGGGCAAGCTGCAATTTCACTCACGCCTGACGCTGATGGAACGCGAGTTTGCATCTTTGAAAGTTCGCAACCTGAAGGTTCGTATGTAAGGGACTTACTCTACTGCTGTTTGGAAGTTCTGGTTGTTTGGTAGATGGAGAAACCTTTAATTAGAGGTGAATCAGACATGCTGGCCTGGCTAGTGGAAGAACTGTGGCTCAGGACTTATCTAGAGTGAAATAAAGGGCCAAGGTTTGAATATGAAAACATGAACGTAATCAAGGTTCCGCCTCCCCACACAATTCAAGAAAGAAACAAATAGGGGATCTCAATTAGTTGGGGAGACAGACAGAATATAAGTTATGTGGTAGAATACGGACAAGGGCAAATGGTTAGGTCATTGCAAAAGGAGCTCCCAAAGAAACAGACATTTTCCACAGTTCTCCACTCAGGGCTGTGCAGAAAAGCAATGATAAGGGCTACAGTGAAGCTGTGAAGCTGGGAGGTGTGCCTAGGTGCCAGCTGGAAGGAACATAGGCAAATGTTTCTTTTTCGACTTTGTTTCCACCCAGCCCACAGTATTTGGCTTGGAAGGTGGCCACGGTGACTAGAGGTGAGAGCATAGTGAATGAAGGTTTGCAGGCAGGATCTCACAGAAGATGGCCAAAGGACTGGGGACCTGGGGCTGCCAGGAAGGGAGGAGATCTAGGACTTAACGGGAAAAGGACAAATGCTGTGAGGCGCGGGTGGAGCTGCCGGGGGACCTAGTCCCGATCAGGCTGAGGCTAAGTAGAGCACCCTGGGGTCTCAGAGAAGATGTCTTGTGTCTGGGGGCTCCATTCCTGCATCTGTACAGCTTCAGATAAGAAAATCAAAGACCTAGAGAGCTCATAAGGATCAAAGGGAAGAGGAAAATTATAAAGGAATGTTTATTCCTCTGAATAAGCTAGAATGTGTCCTTTAAGTAGCTGTAGCATGGTGGACAGAGGCTGGACCTTGAGTCCTGTGGATCTGATCTTGGCTTTAGTAAAAATAACATCGTCTCAGCTTCTCCATCAGTGAAATGGAGGAGATACCTTTAACCTGTGGTTATTATGAGGGTTAACTCAGCACATTTTATTGAGCGTCAGCTAAGTCATAGGCCAGATGCCGCTGTAAAGAACTTAGCACAGTGTTCAACCAACAGCAGACGTCACGGCACAAACAGAAAAGCACATAACAGCACACATTAACGCTGGGAACTGTAAGACAGTGCTTAATGTGATTTGCATTTTTTTCATCCGATTCTTCCACTAGATTGTAAGCTACACGAGGGCGTGGCTTGTTAGCAAAATCTAAAGTGCAGTAGAAGTTCAACACATATTGGTTTCAGTAAGTGAATGAATGAATAATAACCATTCTAATTGCTGGATGCCTGGGATAGGAAAGAAAAGACAGGGAAGGTGAGAGGTCATGTCTGGCTCAAACTATCTTTCGTTCTTTCGCTTTTCCCAGGCACTGCCTGGGCACACGCATACAGCCCTAGCTGAGCCAATTCCCAGAATTCACAGCAGACATATTTGGTTGTGTTTAATTTTATGTTCTGTCTTAGAGTAAAAGTTCACAGATAAAACAATCTGGGGCAGACTGTTCTCAAGTGCCTTTATTCTAGAAAGTACAACAAATGCTCACATTCTGCATTTAATTAGGTCTATACTTCTTTTAGCCTTACTTAGTTGAAATGAAAACAAAAGATATCAGTAGGAAAATGAGAAACCCCGTGGAGATTTTGAAACCTCCTTAACTTTGACTTAACAAAGAATGCAGGAACATTCCCATGAGACTCCATCCCATTTGAGAGGAAGGAGGAAAAGAACTCATTTCAGATATGCCCCACAGCTTACACCTCATTATAAGATGCAGACTTATTCTCAGTATCTCTATCAATCTATTTATCATCTATCTATTTATCATCTATCTATCCATCCATCTACCTACCTACCTACCTACCTATTTGTATACATAAACACACAAATACTCACACACATATATAAATCATAGAATTTACAAGACTGGCTATAGCTCTGAGTCCTGGGTCTACTTCTTATTAACCATGTGGCCTTGGACAAGTTATTTAACCTAAGTCTCATTTTTCTCTTCTTGGGTAGAATAAAACTCAACTCATACAGTTATAGAACTATTATATATGAGACAATGCATAAAAAACTCTTTGCATAGTGGCTTTTTGTAAGCACTCAGTAAATGTTAACTGTTGTTTAATATTGTTATTCTATAGCCTAAACTGTATAATTTATACAGTATATGCAATATGCTATATTCTATGGTCTAAATTGTATAATTCTTTTTCAGTCTCAGGGTTCCCCAAACCTGGCACTACCGGCGTTCTGGGCTGGATAATTCTTCGTGAGGGCTGTTCCGTGCACTCTGGGATGTTTACCAGCATCCCTGGCCTCTACACAATAGATGTCAGTAGCCTCCCCCAACCCCACCCAGCTGCGATGACCAAAGTATCTCTAGATATTGCCAAATGCACCCTGGAAGGCAAAACTGTCCCGGTTTGAGAACAACTGGTACAGAACAAACAGCAGTGAGTGGCCCTAGGGAACCTGGGTCTGAACCAGAAACCTGGTTTCTGTTAACTAATTTGTGTTCTTGGGTCAGTCCTACCGCTTCCCTAGGCCTTGGTTGTCCCATATGTTAAAGTAGGGCAGGAAATTCCTGCTTTATCTTTTATGATTTTTGTAAGGATGAAATGAGAAAAAAAAATCAAATGCTCTAACGAAATGTTATAAAAGTAGGATTCTAGTATGATTATTTTGTTAGAGGTGGGCTGTCAAGGGGCAGTTACAAGAAGCCTTGCCTTGGAGCAACAGCTGATGCCGACCTGCTCTCTGCTTTATTTCATACCCTGGGGAGCCGCTGGCCTCTCAGCCAGCTTCTTATTCATCACATGTCAAGGATTCCCTGTTCCTTTAATGGATGTATTTGTGGCTTGGCCTGAAGAATTCAAAAGGAACTGTTTTCTTTCCAAATGAAATGAAAATGTCTTTTTTAAAAAGTTTTATTGTAAGTGGTGAAAACTGGCTTGTTATCTGCAGATTTAACTTTCATCTAAATTTATCTCTCATATGACTAGAATTAACCAGTCCTCAGAATTATGCAGATTGATATTCAAAAAGAAATATCTTAGGGTTTCCAACATCACTGTACTGATTAATACTATAATAATATACTGAGCAATACTATGATGGAATTCTTCATCAGCAAGGGAACATGTTTAGATGTCATATCATGTTATGGGACTCAGTATACTGAGATCCAGAGGTTGAGCCTATTGTCACTCTTTTATTTATTTCTGAAAAATCTTTAAATGGGAAACAGCAGAGTGTCTGGGGAAAGAGTGCAAGCTTTGAGTTTGGTCAGAGCTATGTGCAAATAGACGAGGGTTCAAGGTCCAATCCCATGAGTCTAATCTCATTTAGACTAGTCCTTTAACCCTTCTGAACCTTGGTGGGATATGTTAATAACATCTATCCCATAGCGTGGTGATGAGTTTTAAATGGAGATGAAGATGTAAAGCACAAAGCACCATGCAGGCACATGGTAGGTAATATAGGTAGTCATTCTTTCTGTGTCCACAGTCTGAAAGACTGTTCAAGGGTTTCTTTCATCTTTTGGAGAGTGTGTTTGGTCTGACTGCTTTAGGAACACCGTTGAAATGGAAAGCAATACGTTTTTTAGGTATCATTTCGAATCTTGACTTAAACTAATTGTAATAAAGCTTGAATCCGATTATCAACAAATCTTCCAGTTTATGAGCAAATTTTCTCCCTACTTCTTTATTTTTATTTTATTTTTAAAAATTGTATTCAAGCATAGTTGATTTACAATGTTGTGTTAATTTCTGCTCTATAGCAAAGTGACTCAGATATACATATATTGGTATACATTCTTTCTCATAGGGTATTGAATATAGTTCCCTGTGCTACAGAGTAGGACCTTGTTGTTTATCCAACCCTATGTATACTAGTTTGCATCTGCTAATCCCAAACTCCCAATTCTTCCCTCCCCTATCCCCCTCCCCCCGGCAACCACAAGTCTGTTCTCTATGTCTGATTATCTCCCTACTTCTGATGAGGATTATAGTTGGAAATTAAGGGTCAGAAGTCACCTAAAGGACAACGGTGTTCACCCAGAGTTGAGTAAACAATGTGTTTCTTCCTTAAAATAATTCATTTGGGTTCCTTAAGGACACACATCAGTCTCCTGAGACAGCACAGTGGAGTAGCAGGAAGATGAGTTTGGAGTCCGACAGACTAGCGGGGTGACTCTGTTGCTCTCTGAGCCTCTGTTTCTTCCTTGGCAGCACAGGGTTAAGAATACCTGTCACAACGTGAGGGTATTCTTAACCCTCTTAACCCCCTTATTATAAATAAAGCCTCTGAAACTCTAAGAATGATGCCTGCCACATGGGAAATACTCAGTAAGTATTGCTTTTATCCCTGGCTCTCTTGCAAATCTTCACACCTACCTGGTGTAGGAGAAGGGATGGGGCAACTAAGTAAATGATTATAAATCTACATTTTATTTTATTCCTTTCCTATTAACGTTGAATATAGCATGTGGGAAAAGTCATAAATTTTAAGTGCAAACCATTTAAAAAATACAGGATAATTTGCTTTGATGTTTCCAATGGTGGCTCTGGAAGAGTTAACTTCATAATTTGTTCTTTATGCTGCATATGAAGGCATTTTAAAGCCCAGCAACACAAAAAGGGTCTGCTTACCTCTTTCTCAAACTGAGTATGTTTAACCATCTATAAAACCATTTTGCAGGAAAAGATACCGTGGTAACAGGTAACATGTAAGAATGAAACTGTAGTATAATAGTTTCCTAAATTTTTATCACTAAGGGTTCTTTTAATATTTTTATTACTTTTTCCTAATGACCTCTGTAGTATGTTTTAGCTTCCTCTTCTTTACTCCACAGCATTTGTGCTAACTTCTACCGTATCACACAGACTGCATTGCGATTGTAACATGAATCATATTTTCTTCCTTTTTCACCCTCCCTACTCCATGGTGGGCTCAAACAGTATTTCCTAAACTGACAGCAAGCATTCCTCTATATGTGAAGACTACATACTAATTATAATAAATTCCTCTTTATATAATGACTATATAATAATTACACTAGAAAATATTTATTAAACATTTATTAACTTCCAGATATCGTAGAGTTTTCCAGTTATCAACTCATTTTATTCTCTCAATAAACCCTGGATGTATATCATTATTAGCTCCATTTTACCGGTGTGGCTTTCCTGTTACATCCTGACTCTCCCACTATGCCTGGGAAACTCAGGTGACATTATCAATAGAACTAGGATCAGGAAGATGAATCAGTTCCAAAATAGACTGGAACTCCAGGTATCAGCAGCATTTGCATTCTCTTTCTCCTACCTTCCAAACAATTTCTAGAAAAAGGAACAAACTGATTCAGAAATTTCATTTTCTTTCTATACTTCTGCAGCATAAAAGGATGAGACAAAGGACACAGTTTATCCACAGGTTGCCTTGGATCACTGAGTAATGGCTATAGATTCATCCTCCCTTGTGGGTGTTCTCTTTCTGCTTCCAATACACCTGTTGTGCTAAAAAAGGTACACTTGGACCCGGACCATCGTGGGTAACACCTTTCACTACATGAATGATGGTGATAAGCTGTACTTCTGGAGAGACGGTGCCTGTTATACTCACTAACACAATAGCTGCAGGGATAAAAGCAGTTTCCTCCTTGAGAGTGTGCTTTGGTACCCTAAAACGTGTTTTATGTCAAAGCAGCAAGGTTTATCTATCCTAGAAACAGTGTGAGATCAAACAAACACTATCAATCTCCTTTGCCCCCTTACACGATTCTCCTAAGGGAAGGGGCATGGAGTGGGGATCTTTTAAAGCGACTGAATCCTTTAAAGGCAAGGACGGTATTTACCACATGCTGGGATGTCGCACAGGTCAGACTTATAGTTTTCATCCAAGGTGAAGCACCAGGGAGCTTCCTTCTGATTCCCTGGGTTGCGGCAGTAGGAGTGCCCTCCATTCAGCTCTGGGAAGCGGAGGGCGGTGAAGGTGTGTGTGTGTGGGTACTGGGAGTTCCACGGCTGGCACTGGCGCCCTGATTTGGTCACACTGACGGTTCCCCGGTAGTCCACGCCTGTGCTGTTATAGCACTTGTGATCTGAAATACACAGAAGAAGAGCCCAAACTGTGAGAGAGAAGCAGAGGAGGTGCTGGAGCTCCCGGCCAGCAGTTTCTGGAGGGAGGACGTGCGATTACCCTCACAGCCGAGGCTTCCCTGATGGGACACAGAGCGGGCCTTGCAGTGACATTCCTGGGAGGATTTACAGCTTATGCTTCAGGAAGAAAACCAGTCCTCCACAAGTATTTTTGATATTGAACACAGAAAAGAATCAGAACTGGGGCGCGACCTGGGGGCACAGGAGTCATTTCCTAGTGAATGGTGCAGGGACTGTTTTTTCCATTTCTGCACATGAGTCCTGTAATAAAGAATCTAGTTCTCAGAAAATGTTAGTCAGCAGCAGGGCACTGTGGGTTTCTGACAGGGGTTAGGGCCATTGCCATGCCAATGCACATGGGAAATGCACAGAAAAACAGTCTTTTGTTTCATGGGGGTGAGAGGAAGGAGGATGGAGGTAAGCCTCCGTATACATATTTTCTAAATTATGGCACAATACACAGATCATACAATTTTTTTTTTTTATAGTTTCATTTACTTTTTTTTTTTTTTTTAATTTTTATTTATTTATTTATGGCTGTGTGGGGTCTTCGTTTCTGTGCAAGGGCTTTCTCTAGTTGCGGCAAGTGGGGGCCACTCTTCATCGCGGTGCGCGGGCCTCTCACTGTCGCGGCCTCTCTTGTTGCGGAGCACAGGCTCCAGATGCGCAGGCTCAGTAATTGTGGCTCACGGGCCTAGTTGCTCCGCGGCATGTGGGATCTTCCCAGACCAGGGCTCGAACCCGTGTCCCCTGCATTGGCAGGCAGATTCTCAACCGCTGCGCCACCAGGGAAGCCCCCAGATCATACAATTTACCATTAGTGCATTTAGAACATTCAAAATACTGTGCAACCTTCACCTCTATCTCATCCTAGAACACTTATATTATCCCCCAAAGAAACTCTATGCTCCTTAAGCAGTCACTGCCCACTCTCCCCTTCCCCCTGCCCCTGGCAACCATTAATCTGCTTTCTGTCTTTATGGAGTTGTCTACTCTGGATATTTCATATAAATGGACTCATACAATGGTGTCTGGCTTCCTTCTATGACAGTATTTTCCAGGTTCATGCCATGTTATAGCATGTAACAGGATTTTACTCCTTTTCATGGATGAATAATATTTCATTATGTGGATATACCACAATGTACTTATCTACTCACCTACTGATGGACATTTGGGCTGTTTCCACCTTTTAGCTGTGGTGAATAGAGCTGTTATGAACCTTTCTGTACAAGTTTTTGTTTGAACACCTGTTTTCAGTTCTTTTGGGTATATACCCAGTTGTGGCATTACTGGGACATATGGCAATTCTATTTTTAAGTTATTAAGGAACCAGAAACCATATTTTAAAATTATCATCGTCATGCAACTTCTTGAAGATAGGCACTGCATCTAAGCCACCGCTGAATGCTCAGCCCCACACAGTATTTGGCCCATTGGAAGGTAATCTGACTATCAACACGAATCATTACTAGGGATCAAGATCCAGTTTTCATGGGGCTGCTGGCCCCCGAGGCAGCACAGAAGGTCAGGGGCTACCACTTACTTTTATTTATAGGATCCGCCATGGGAATTCCAATCCGGATACAATTTGCAGCTTCGGGGCTCTCTGGCTGGGGGAGATCTTCACAGTTTGGCAGTTTCAGCCTCATCAGAATCATGGGATTTGATCTCGCAAAAATGTATTCTGTTTGACACAGGACATTTTCCAGGATTTCACATTCATCGCGACACAAGTCCCGGGGCTTTGGGACAGATGAGGTTTCATCACAGTATGGGAAGGCGTAGTGGCACAGGGAAGGAATGGCGAACTGAGAACACTTATCAGACAAGTGACTGGAGGTGCCGATCATGGTGAAGGCAGCTGGAAAACAAACAGAATTATTAACTCCCAGGGGCAGGGTTTATCTCCCCCGGTTATCTAGTCAACAGATATCAGATGTAAACACACATTGGAAAGAATCTGCTGTGCTCAAACAGACAAGGCCAAGAGAAGGAGATTCATTTCAGATGTCTAAGCAGCTTACTTTCACTGGCTTGAAAAAAATAATTTTGACTACAAAGTTAAAAAAACAGGATTAAGTTACATATGTACCGTTTCCTAATAAAAAGAATTAATTAGGTTAAAGTACAATATATTTTTCATTTTTACTACAAAGCAACAGAACTTTGTGTTTCATCCGGTACTTTTTATTAGTTTTGTGAGGCTTCTAAAACATTTGACAGCTGCAGGGCAGAGCTTGCTTTATGCAGTGACTGAGCCCGATCACAGGATTTAGTTCTGTGTCTTGCCTCTGAGCTGCTGGATGACTTTGGGTGACTTGCTTAATTTCTTTGTGGCTTGAATACTTTCTATTCCATCTTCTGAAAATGAGGCAACTCATTTGGAAGTTCTCGAAGAGTACAACTCAGTTGTTCCAGTGTGTATTATAGAATATTAGTGGTCACTTAGCCTAACCTCTTATCCCTGTACAAAAAGAGCACTAGCCTTTGCACACCTCTACTGACAAGGAGTTTATACTCACAAGGCAGCCTAAGAGGTTGTTAGTACACTGTTTCCCAAAGTATGTTCCTCAGAACATTAATTCTGTAGAATGTTAAAAGTGTTTGAGAAGTTGGGGTTCCATAACCAAACAAGTTTGGGAAATGCTGTGTTAAAAAAGTTAAATGGATTTAAAAAAAAATGTTAATACTTTCCAGTAAGCTGATGTCCATTGAAAATGTCCAAGAGAGGATTAATATAATTGGATGACCAAAAATTTATATCAGAACTCCCATTTATTTTTGTGAATACTTAGTAAAAAGTATGTTCAAATGTTCTTTTACTAGGTTGAAATGTTTCTTCAATAGCTTCTCCCCATCAGTCCTGCTTCTGCTCTGGAATTTCACAGAGTCTTTCCTCTTGAAAGCCTGAGGGCTTTCGCAATTGGCAAATACATCTTCCTACAGTTGCTTCTTCGGGTTAAATAGCTTCCCTGGCCCTCTCTTAGCTCCTTCGAAGTCCTCACGGGACATAGTTTCTGGACTGTTGGCTGTTCTGCGTGCCTGCCTTGGGTTTGTTCTTGCCTCTCTTAAATCCTAGAGTTGCCAGATAAACTACAAAGGACCCAGTTACATGTGAATTTTAGATAAACATTTGGGACATACTCATACTAAAAAATTATCAAATGTAACTGGGTGTCTTGTATTTTTCAGTGCTGAAGCTGGCAACCTTATTAGAATTTCAGAAAGGCCATTTTAATGTGTTGCAAGGGTACAGGGCACAGAGGCATAATAACTACACTAATGGGAGAGGCACAGGCGGCTGCAACCACCAGAACTAGGTGTACGAAATCGTGCAAGGTGGCCGACACGACGTACCTCACGTGTGCTAGGTAGTGCTTCACTATTAGATTTCCATTAAAAAGATACTTTCAATTCAGAAAAGTGAATGGTAAAATAGAGAAAGCTAGAGCAGGAAGAGACCTATGATCATCTTGCCTCCTCACTCACTTCACAGGTAAAGAAAGAGATTTTCATGCAGAGTAAGAGACTTTCCCCAAAGTCACAGTAATGGCAATATTGGGATTAGCATCCAGAATTCTGGACTCTAAATTCATCCGCTTTCAGTTGACACAATGTTGCTTCCAAACAGTAAGCTCTGTGAGGGCAGAAACGTAGCTGGCTTACTCCCCACAGCATCACATCCCCAGTGCCCAGCCCAGGTCCTGGTATGCCAAAGGCACCCAATAATATTTATGGAGTGTTTGAATGAATGTGAGACTTCTCAAAGCCTCCTTTTCCTCTAAGGGCAAACTTCAATAAATTATTCTAATGTAAATTTCCGAGCAGAGATTGCATCTCCTGTTTCTTTATGGCCCTGCTCCTAACCCCTATGCTTAGCCTAATCCTTTGTCAAGAGAAGAGCTCAATAAAACTTCTGGCGAGAAAAATTGTTATGCAAGGTATAAATATAATTTCATTGCTACCTACCTGTGATTTGATTTTCTATTTCCCCTTGCATATGCAGAGACTCCATATAGACAGTGCGGTTGCCAATAAATCTTGCACACGCAATCCCTCTGTACGGCTGACAGAATCCATCTTCTTCATACTCATCTCTAAAAACAGAGCACAGACATTAGAGCGTGCAGTACACACTTGCAGTTGGCTCTGACTGCGCGATGCCCCAGACAGTCACTAGGGGGCGCAGTGGGGCACAGTATCCTAAAGACTGGGCTTTTTCCTCAGTTCCATCCATCGTTTAAAACATCTGTTGGTCACGTCGGTCAAGTTTCCTTCACCCCCAGAAAAATCATCCTGAAGCACAAAATCATCCTTAAATCTGGGAGAAAACACTTTTATTTTCGCAGCTGGTGGTGGGCTGGAAGATGATGTAGTTGTAAGAGTAAAGAGGGAATGAGTTGGAAATCTGGGCACATGTTCTACAGTTTTTTGTTTTTTAAGCACAGATTATTTCCTCTTCATTTGCTACAAAGGCGTGGGCGCGTTATCCCCAAGATACACTCGGACTGATATGTCAGTTAGGAGATTCCATGGGGTGAGAAGCTGGGGGCAGCTGGAAAGAAACCAGAGGGCAGTCCAGTTACGTGGCTCCTGCTTGAGACCTATTCTCTCCACCCTGCAGAGAGAGGTCCATGGCAAACCATGGACTGGACAATTTCAAATGAGTCACTAAATCCCAGGAAATCCAGAGCAAATGCCAATGGATACTTGCTTTCATAATCCCCTAAAACTTAAAAAAATAATCTTTAAAAAATGTTTGCTGCCTCAAATGACAATAATAAAAGGGAGGGCAGAGATTTTATTCTGAAGACAAGGGGATACCAGAAAGTGATGTGATTAGTGACAGTCTGGCAAACGGCTGGAGATCTAAGGCTGGAGATTAGGACCCAAGATGGCAGGTTCAGCTTGAAAGGACAGAGGCCAAAACCTCCCACAAGGGCCTATGATAAGCTCAAGACACCAGAGTACAGAATCTCAATCTGCTTCTGAAAGGCAGACCACAGCCAAGCAGAAGGCTACCTGCCAGGCTTATGGGCGGACTTGTCTCCTGGATGCTCCTTCTCCGTTAACCTGGCTGGAATCGACACATCATCTGAACAAAGCATCATTTTTCCTCTTTGGTTTCTTCTAAGTTAAAGTACTTTAGAGCAAAAATCAGGAGAACAAAATTCTCCTTCTACATTTAACATTTGCATATCCTTACGCAACCTCCCAAGTCCTCTGAGCTATGGTTTTCTTATCTATAAGATGAAGCTAATAATTGACCTCTCGACCCTGTAAGTCACAGTCATGAGGATCCTATCAAATTGTGTAAGAGCTTTTAAAAAGTGCTACACTGAGGTAACACACAATTATTATTAAAGTACTTACAGTTACCAAAGAAGACATTTGTTTAAAGGAGAATTATTTACTAAGCTTCTACATTGTAAAATCGACTGTGGTCAGTGCTGTGACCCTGGACTTCCACACCTGAGGGTTCAGTGAGGGAGTCTAGAAAGCCCACTAGAATAGGAAACCAGGTGAAAAAATCTGATAGAGCTGATCCTTAAAAGACACTGGTTTTCAGTTGCTTTCTACTCCCTATTCACTAAAACAGTCATTTTGAAGGTGGAGATGGGAGCAGTAACTTCAGTGTAGTCCTCCAAATAGTTTGCAGTGCAAAGCTCTTAAAAACGTAACCTTTAAGTACACGTACAAATGAATATATCATATACCTGACATAAAGACACTGAAATTTTAATGTTGCAAAATCCTGCAAGCACTCTAAATGTTTACTTTCATAAATCCTAGAGTAATGTTGAAGGCTTTTTGGCTTAAATTTTACTTGGGTTGTAAAATTAACCCCACTTTTATTGGGTAGCTAATACCATAAACCTATGGGGAGAAAGAAGTTTCTCGATGACCCAGCCTTGGATCTCGGAGACTGAAGTCCGGAGACCAGAATGCACCCCCCCTACTCCCACCCCCACTATTACAGACGATGCTTTTCTATCCCTAGGCATTAGCAGAGCTCTGGATTTTTAAGGTGTCATTATGAGAACACTTCTTCCTCCCCCGCATTAAACTCTCAAGGCCTCAATTTATATCTCTTGGGAGGATGAAACCCTGGAATTACCCCCAGATATAAATCCCTGACCTACTGGGAGTTTCCATATTTTATGTGTGAGGCTTAGGCTAAACTTCTTACCACCTTTCCAGTTCAAGATTGTAAAAAGACCCTTTGAATACTGTTTCTCGGAATAAAATGGAATGCAATTCCTTGGCTGCATATTTCTTATCAAGGGCTTAGAGCTGCAGGTGTATTAAATTTTTGACTGTGCCCAGAATTCTTGATATACTGGCTAGTCTCTTGGGGACAGATATTAAAAAACAAAACAAACAAAATAAAAAAAAACAGTATGTAACGTCACCTGCTAAGGAGTAGTTCTCAGTCCTGTTTGCTTATACAATCTCCTTAGGAAGCTTTCGAAAATACCAGTGCCCAAACCCCACCTCGGACCTACTAAGTCAGTCTCTGGGGATGCAGCTTAGGTATTCATGCGTTTTAAAAAGCTCTCAGGTGATTTGAATGCGGTGGAGAACCACAGCACTAGAAAAATAAACATGTATTAAGTGTCTGCCACTCTTTGTGCTGAGTACTATGCTAAGTGCTTTCGTCAAAGTAGCCCCTTGTGCAGTGTTACTATCCTTATTTATCAGAGGGAGAAACTCAAGTTCAGAGAAGTTAAGTAACTGGCTCAGATTCACAAAGCCAGTAAGTTGTGGAGCTAGGATTTAAACTCAAAATTCAAACTGAAGCTTGAATACCAGGCTGTTGGATCTGTAATGATGTTCTACTTTTCAATACTACTTTAAATTAAATCAGCCTAATAATAAATAAGAGGCTTTGTAATGAGCCTTTACTCTGTGCCAGGCACTGTTAAATTTCATTTATGTATAAAATCAATATTAAGTCATTTAATCCTGACAACAGTCTTATACAGAAGGTGAAGGTGTAATTATTCCCATTTTACAGATGAGAAAACTATAGGGTCAGAAAGAGCAAAGAACTTGTCTAATGTGACACAGCAAGCAGAAGAAATAGATTTGCCCCAGACTAGCACTTGTAACCATGGTATACAGCTTCCTTCCAAATGGTTGGTTATAGAAATTTTTGCATTGCTTACAGGGGCCTTCTACTGTGAAGATGTTTTGGTATCTGCTGGGTGGCAAGAAGATTTTCTTTTAAACATCAAGTCGCAATCGCCTTTCATCCTTTCCATTTTCCCTGCTGGCTGTGGCTGGAGGGGAACAAACGCTCCTCCAACATTAATCAGCTTTATGCTTTTCTCCAGCTCACACTTCTTTCATTGTTGATGCCCTCCATGCTCAGCAAATTAAAAACATGAAGCAGCAAGGCAGCAAGAGTGCAAGGGCACTTGCTGCGAGCGTGCCCGAGGCTGCGTTCTAGGGAGAAGAAAAGTGCACTAGGAGAGGGCAAACAGAATTCTGGCCATTCATCACAGCAGCTGGCACAAACATGTGCCAGCTACCTCATCGTGATGTCAGGATGCCCGGGCGCTTTGTGATGGGCACTCCTGTTTCTCATAAAGGTAATTTAATTACTGTGTTACCAGCCCCTCAACCTTCCGAAGTCACTGTCATATGATAGGGAAAAGCAAACACAGTTTGCCCTCCACCTCTGGGGTCTCCCCCTTCCCCAGAGCAAGGAGCTTATGAGGGATGGTCACGCTAGCTGAGAGCAAGGATGACCAACGTGGCAGCAGTAGGAGTATCCACTCAGGAAGCACCATGGATCGAGAATGGGGAAACACTGCCCACGGGAGTTTGACAGTGACAGTGGGAGTCAATAGCTACATGTTCCTTGGCAAACCTCTCGGGTCTGGAATAAGGCTCTCGAGAGCTCTCCGAAAATGAAAACAACGCACTGTGCAGTGTGGGGTCTGGGAAGCCCACGATGTAGTTTTTTGAGAGTGGGGAGCAGGAAAGGAGGAGAAAGGATGGGCGGGTAGGTGGGGTATGGGGAGTGAAAGGACGCAGAATACCCCAAATGGATGCCGAAATGGAGACGTGCCACGTTTGGATCATAAGAGGCCTGCTGGCGCTCTCTTTAGCGTTTCCAGGGAGAGCAGGGTTTCTGAAGCGTGCCTCAATTTAAGGCAGACAAGAGAGCAAACTCAACTGTTGCCTTAGACACATGATTTCCAAAGAAACCCTTAATATTCGTAGAAAAACTGGTGAAAACGGAACGAAGTCTGTAGATTAGTTAGTAGTGTTGTACCAGTGTTAATTTCTTACTTTTGATAACAGTACTATGTTGACACAAGATGTTAACATTAGGGGTAATGGGATAAGAGCATACAGAAACTCTGTACTACTTGTGCCACTTTTCTTAAATATAAATATTTCAAAATAAAAAGTAAAAAAACAAAAGAAAAAAAAGGAAAGTGTTACGGGATGGTGGGGGGTGGGGTGGTGGGAAGCTTACTGTATACAGATGAGCAGGAGGGGCTATGGTGTGAGGGTATCAGGAAGGCCCTCAAATGACCTCATTTAATCTTCAGAACAACTTTATCAGAATCCATCTGCGCCTATCCCTGGGTGGCTGAATTCCCATCATGAACAGTTCACTTATTTGTTTGAGCTTGGCCTACTTCTAAATTCAAATACTTCCAGGAGAGATGACATACTTGGTCAGGAAGAGCTCAGTATAGATGGAATTTTTATTAACTGCTGTTGGCACTTTCATCTTTGCTGAAAGTTGTATACAAGGAGGGTGGGGCAATTGACGAGAGGTCCGTGTGTGAAGAAGAAGGCATCTTCCTGGCCTTGCACTTCAGTCCAGGGCCAGCCTACGGCCGGTGAGATGACAGAGAAGGCAGACCGGGAGGGAGGGTGTGGGAGGCTGGTTCATCAGTCACTTGTTACAAAGGGATCTTTTCAAAACACAGACTTGATCAGGTCATTTCCTGCCTAAAATTCATCCTAGTTTCTGACTCACCACAGTTTCTTGACTGTAGTACACAAGGCCTTTCCCTAGTTCCTGCCCATTTTTCCAGCCTGGTTCCTGGCCTGATGAACCTGTGAACTTAATGATACTAGCCATGCTATTGACCTCGCTAGTCTCCAAACAAGGAATGCACTTTGCTGTTCTCCTGGCCTCGCCTGTTCTCTTCCTGAGACCCAGCGCTCCCTCCATCCTCTTTCTCACCTTGTGGTTGCCTTTATGTCTTTAAGACCCCGATGTTCCAACTCCCCCAGGAAAGTTAGTCACTGCCCACTCCACTCCCCCACCGTCCAGCACCTTTATCACACCACTCCTACGCATTTCTGACTTCATATTATGTTTGTCTGTTTTCTGCCCACTTTACCACTACTCTAAGGCAAGGACCAGGTTTGATTTGGCTTCGTAACTCCAGGGCCCGGCACAGTGCACAGCTCAGTAAACAAGAGCTGAATGAGGGAGAGGGTGCTGCTGAGAGCTGTTTCTACCCTCACCCCACTGTGCACAGACTGACCAACAGAACTGTAATAGACATAACAGACATGGAGATGACCTAAGTTAGCTCACAGACGTGGACCCTCTCCATATCAGAAGGACCCTCCAAACTGGAAACCACTTTCTTCTGCACCAGATTTTACACTGGGGCCTAAAAGCCTTAGTCAAGCTGAAGTGATTCTTACTAAGGAGTGAGGCCCTAACATGTTGCCCTTTGGGGTAATATGACTGGTTAACATGCACGCTCCTCCTTACTAGGAAGAGAATGGACATAAAGGGACTTTGCTAACTATAAAATCTCACTCAAACAAAAGAATCTCAGAGACTCAAACAAATACTTGTACACAAATGTTCGTAGCAGCACTGTTCACAATAGTAGAAACAACCCCAAAGGCTCATCAACAGATGAATGGATAGACAAATTGTGGTAGATCCATACGGTGGAATATTATTCAGCCATGAAAAAGGGACGAAGTGCTGAAACATGCTACACTGTGGAAGAATCTCCAAACCATTATGGTAAATGAAATAAACCTGATGAGCAAGGCCACATAGTATATGATTCCATTGACATGAATGAGTAAATCCATAAAGACAGGAAGCAGACTGGTGGTAACCAGGAGCTGGAGGAAGGGAGCAATAGGGAATAACTAGTCAGTGGGTATAGAGTTTTATTTTGTTATGATAAAAATGTTTTGGAACTAGAGAGAGATGGTGGTTGCACAGCATTGTAAATGTATTTACTGCTATGGAATCGCTCACTTTTAAATAGTTAATTTTAAGTTATGTGAATTTCACCTCAATTTTTATGAAAAATCTCATTTATACACAAGGGACAAGGTAGAGGGAGCAATAGAGAGGAGCAATAAGTGGGAATTTTAAGCCTCAGAGCTGGGGAGAGATTTTGGGCGTTGTTTCCAAGCACACTCATTGGCCAAAAGCGCTGGCAATTTACACAGTCCCAGCAGGTTTTTTTGTTCTGATTCTCATGGTTCTTCAACTGGAATGCCAGAGACAGTGCTCCGCAAGCCCACAGCTTGGCAGCCTCATGGGGGACTGACCGCCTTGAGTGGCATGTTCCAACACTTCTGAATTTACCCCACTCGGTGCCTCTTAAGAGCCCCATTTTGAGCCATCGAGATGAAATCCCATCAAGATGCCTGTCCCCAGAGCCCTGAATCTTGGTTTGAAGGAAATCCATCATGCAGTTCAAAGAGATGTAGTATCCCTAGGCGTGCTCCAGTTAGCAATTTAGCAAAGTTCGGGTTATTTTCTCTCATGTGGGAAGTAATTTCACTTTACCAATGCAAATATAACTGGTAAGTTACATTTACTTCCCCAAAGACCATCATGGACATAAATGATGGAAGGTAACCCTTTTTAAATTTGTAAATCAGGTCACATATTACCCTGATCTGGTTAGAGCACAGCCATGGCAGATCCACACCCACGGTGCTTCCCAGGGCTGGCACTAGTAAGCTTGGGGCTGGGTGCAAAGCTTCCCACCTCAGAGGCAGATTCTCCCTTGGGAGGTGCAGTCAGATCTCTTAAAGGTGAAAATCAGCTCTGTCTTTTCATTCAAAAGGGGGATACATGATAAAATTAAGAATCCGCATAAAGGATGCAGAATTACCCAATATGGATAAACGCTCAGAGACACAGAAACTTTAAGAACAGAATATAATCTGGTGTGGTCTAAAACAGTTACCACCTCTCCAAAACCACCTCCTTCCTTTTCCTGAAACAGCTTTGAGCCTTGAAGCATCCTTGGTTAACTGCCAACCAGGAGGAGGGAAAATAGTTTAAGTCATACCAGCTTGGAAGAAAAGGCCCTTGGAGAAGAGGTATCAGGATAAACATAGGTGGAGACATGGAAAGAGCTGGCTGGAGTGAAAGAGAGAAGACGGGCATCTTGGAAGGAGAGCTGTCGGGGGCACTGAAAGTATACTTTGCCTCAGGCTGCCTGCGGTGGAGAGATTACAGGTTAAATATGGGATCCCAACGTTATCGTCCAAACTCTGTTTTTAAAGACCAACCTGAAAGTGGGCATCAAAGAGGGTAACGTGTAAACACACTTGACCTTTAAGATCAGCTTTCAAAGTGACACAATCAAGGCACATCAGCCCAGAGGGATGACGACTGACAGAGAAGACTTCAATCTACAAGGCTGCGAAATCAGCCCATCCTAATAGCCCTTCTCTTCCTGGAATGCCTTTGTGAGCACGAGCAATTGTGAGGCAACCGTGTCAAGTATCACGTGCTGTTTCCCACACCTGGACCCTGACAATTGTTAACATTTATTTCCTCAGCAAAAGAGACCTTCGCTGTCTCACACCATTTTTTTGCTTTGAAAAATTAAATTAAAATTTTAAAGTTTTTTTTTCCCCTCTTGGCTGTGAACCATTAAAACAAACAGATGAATAACGTTCTGTCATAGTTTCCAGAGCAGCACGTAATAGTTACTTGTGTCTAACTTAGAAATGGGAAGGTATTGGCTTTGCTTCATAGCGATGTTTAGGAACACAAGGGCTTCATTTCACTTTGGAAAAGGAGAATTACCCGGGCTTGGATCTCACAAATGTAATTTAAGGGGAAATTATGTGTGTGATAGATTTTATTCCTATTTAGACATGCATTTGGAATGATAGGACTGTACAACGACAGTATCTGTAAGAATATGGAAGGTCACTAATAAAAAGAATGAGTGACTTTTGCCTACCAATCTGGTCAGATTTTGTACCACAAGTGTTACTAGGATTGCTTTGATAGTTTTTTCACTTTCCTTTTATGCCTATGGCCATGGATTGAATAAAGAGGGGGTTTGTGGAAACAGTGGAAAAGGGAACTTAGGGACTTCTTAGGAGGGTTTTGATTTCATCTTACTACTCAGAAGTGGGGTGAAACCCAATCCCCCATTTTGCTTTTCTGTTTCATCTCAGCTTTGTTTCCCATTCCTTCTGCTGAGGGCAGTTGGGAAAGACTACTAGCCTCCATAAAAAGCAGTGGTGAGTATAATGCCTCCCCCAACGCCCAGCCCCAAATAAGGCAACACAGAGGTGCCCACGTCAAACATTAAAAAAAATGTACACATTAAAAAAAAAATGTAAAGAGGCAGAAAGTCCCACTAAAATAAGGTTTGATTTGTGAGGCACCAAATGGGAATATTGTAACTGGACAAGTGGTATCTGTTAGACAAGGGGGTCTCTGGGACAGAGCTGTGAAACCCAGTGGACTCTTTAAGGAGAAATGAGGAATGAGGGTGGATTTGTGGGGCTGCTTTAACTAGAATGGGAAAGTGCAGAGCAGAGAAAGGGGAGGCCTTATGTTGTCGGCATTGGGATACCAACGATATGATCCCTGTTCACTAGGACTTTACATTCTATGGGGGAGAAACGTGAGTGTGATAAACATCACCTCTGTAACCCTTTCCCTCCTTCTCTCCTTCTCCCCATTCCTCTTTCTTTTCAACCAAGTTTGCTGAAGCCTTGTGCTGAGAATAAAAGAAAGCACATCCAACAGAGGCTGGGAAGGCTTCTGGAGGAGGTGATAGCTTCAAAAAGGAATAATTCAACAGATCATGGATTAAATGGTATGCTACCAAGATAAGTGGAGTCGAAGACAGCGTGAGGGTTCATGGAGTAATGGGGGGGAGTGGGGCAGGACAGGCCCAAGGGGACTTCTCTGTGGACTCAAACCCTGCTTTCATGTTCCTTTAAAGTCTTTTTAACGTAGTCTTATTTCAATCTGCTACCTCAAAATTAAAAGAGTAAGAAAAAATAGGGAGGGAAGGGATTTTATAGTGAAGACAAGGGGACACCAGAAAGTGATGTGATGAGTGACAGCCTGGCAAATGGCTGGAGAGCTAGGGCTGGGGATTAGGGCCCAAGATGGCAGGTTCAACTTGTCTACAACCTGGCACAAGGGCAATACACACAAGACACAGAGTACAGAACATCCAGCTGTTTCATGGAGAGAGCTGAGTCTATGTCAGAGCTGGCAGAAAATGGTAAGGGGCCCGCTGGCAGAAATGGTGTGTGTGTAACAGGACTGTGAACTCAGGGCAGGCACCAAGCCTCGTGGCTGTCCCCTGGGTCTGTTTATTGTCTAACGGAGTCATTCCATTGGAACGGGACTTTTCCGACCTCTGGTCCAACCCCTTCTAAGGCCGAAAGAACCAACAGTGAGTGGCTATATGACTTGACCAAGTTCACCAAATAGTTGGATGGTCAAAGTGCAGTGTCCGGGCAAGACCTGGGCTTCGGAGACCCACAGAACTGGGTGCAGTCCTGACAGCTGCCTTCCAGCTGTGCGTGGCCTTGGGCTAGGTGTGTAATCTCCTCATCTGTAAAACTGGTGTGTTAAATAAGATCGTGTATACAAACTATTCAATCATGGTAGTTGTTTAGGAAGTATAAGTTCCTTTTTTGCTTTATTTATTCTAGAAATAGGTGTACCGATTTACCAGGTACTACTGTAGGCACTGGAGAGAAGAAAGCAGACAAAAATCCCCACCCTTGTAGTGCTGACATTAGCTTAGATTTCTAGCTGGAAGCTCTTTCTCTCACTCCTTTATTATTATTTTTTTAAGATTTTGGATCAGCTTTTTAAAAATTTATTATATTTTTATTATTTATGGCTGTGTTGGGTCTTCGTTTCTGTGCGAGGGCTTTCTTTTAGTTGCAGCAAGTGGGGGTCACTCTTCATCGCGGTGCGCGGGCCTCTCACTATCGCGGCCTCTCTTGTTGCGGAGCACAGGCTCCAGATGCGCAGGCTCAGTAGTTGTGGCTCACGGGCCTAGTTGCTCCACGGCACGTGGGATCTTCCCAGACCAGGGCTCGAACCCATGTCCCCTGCATTGGCAGGCAGATTCTCAACCACTGCGCCACCAGGGAAGCCCCTCACTCCCTTTTTTATAATTTGCATCTTGCAGCTCCTTCTCATTGGACCAAAGATAAGTCATACATAAAATCATGCATGTGTGTGAACTCTTAACATGTTGGGGACAGAAGTGGGTATCGCTTATGAATCAGAAAGGCCAAGACTTAGGGCTTAGCCTTTAAGAAGAGAAGTTTGATTAAACCACCCCTCCTTGGTCTGCTCCATAGACTCTGCCTGCTTTCCCATGACTGTGGGTAGACGCTCTGTGCTCCACTTGAAGGCCCAACAACCATCAACTTGAGTGCATGGACCCCACCCCCTCTCACCTATCCATGGATATTGCTCTGGCAATTGTCCCTTTTCTCTTCTATATTGCCATTTCCCCCCATCTCTACTGGATCATCCCCATCAATACATCAATGTACTATAATACCTCCCACCGTAAATTCTCTTCAGACTGTGTCCCCATTCAGCTACCTCCACGTTTCTGTGCTCCCTTTTATAGGAATGCTCCTCTCAAGGATGTCTGTACCTGCTTTCTCCAGTTCCCCCATTGGCTCTTGGACCTGCCCCAATCAGGCCTTTGCCTTGCCATTCCACTGAAAGAGCTCTTGTTAAGGTCAGTGGTCTCCATTCCTGAACCCAACAGTGAATGTCCAGTCTTCATCGTTATTGACCTGGCAGCAGCATCTGACACAGCTCTTGAAATACCTTTTTTCACTCAGCTTCCAGGACAGTGTTTCTCTCTTGGTTCTCCTTCTCCTTCTTTGGCTGTGCTTTTTTAGTCTCCTGCGCTAGTTCAGAATTTTAGTCACTGAGAGCCCTAAGTCTCAGTCCTCAGACCCGTTCCTTGCACTCTCTCTCCCTACCTGATCTTCCTGCCTCCTAAGCTTTAAATGACCATTTCTGTACTGAAGACTCCCACACTCTTATCTCCAGCTGAGACAACTCTCTGAACTGCAGCCTTCATATCTCCACTTGGGTAGGTAAAAGGAATTCAAACTCAACATGTCTAAAATGGAAATCTTTATTTCCCTCCAAGACCATTCTGGAACTCTTCCACCATCCCAGTAACCACCAGTTCCTTCCTCCATCCGCTCACAACGAAAACTTTTGTGTTCTCCTTGATTTTACACTTTCTCTCACAACCATATGCAAACCAGCAGCCCATGCTTCCACCTCCTCCTTCAAAACCGATCCTAAACCTACCTTTACTGCTACCCTCTGGTTCAGGCCACCATTATCTCTGCATGATTTTTTTTCCAGTAGCCTCACAACTGGTCTTCCCACTCCCACTCTTGGCCACCTTTCCCAGTCTATTCTCAGCGCAGCAGCTGGAGGAATCCTTGTAGGACCTCAATCGGTTTATGTCCCTCCCCTGCTCAAACTCCTCCAAAGACTTCCCTTCTCGTGTTAAGGAAACACTGGAGTCCTTACAATGTCCTTACATAGTCTTCTGCCGCTCCAACCACCTCTCTGACCTCATGCCTACCACTGTTCCTTGCCCTTATCTAACTGATTATTACCTATTCCATTTAGTATCATCAGATATACTCTGTATTGATACATTTAATTGTTTATTGTTTATATACAAACTTCATGGGGACAGGAACTTTGGTTTGGTCACAGCTGTGTCCCCATTGCCTAGAACAGTGCCTAGTGAGTATCAAGCTGTTGACACTTAGTACATACATACATACATGTTTAATGAGTGAATTAAATCTCTCCCACTTTTTACTTTAACTTCTGTGTGGTGCCAGCAAAGAGGGAACCTGAGTTCATCTCACAGCCTGAAATTTACAATTTCTCCCCTTGCCCAGCCCAGCCACTCAAGCTCCCCATGCACTTAGTTCCGCTGAATGGAAGAAATGAAGATGGGAAGGAGAGGAGAAGGAGCGACCTTTAAGAGCAACAGTTTAACTTGAAAACTAAATTGGCTTCCAAAGCACTGCTTGAATTTGACCCCTCTCCTCCCTCCAGGCTCAGCCCATCACCCCCCTCAGCTGACGACTCCCCTAACTGGGAGACCAGCCTCCAGTCTTCTTTTCTTCCAAACCCACCCTTCATGAAGCTGCCAAAGGGCCATCTAAGATGGAAATCTGTGTCTTCCCTGTGGCTGGCGCATTCCATAAACTGCGCTGCCATTGTCACGTACACAATAAATACTGGTTACTTCAATGTTTATAAGATGAGAAGGCCACAAACTTTCATTAATTTAATTTTCAAGTTCAAGTGGTTTCCTCTTCTCTTCCTCATTTCTTCCACTTACCTTCACAAGTTATCAAGATTGTACTCTTTCCTCAACAAGATTCTCAGCATTGAGGTAGATTTAAAAAAGAAGCATGACCTTTGACTTTTAGCTATGGGTATCATTTGTAACCATCCCGAGATGTTTATGAAAATAGTATATTGCCCCAGAAACAACCCCCAAAAAGGCAGGAAGGGAGGATGGATGTTTTCTGTACACTGACTATGTGCCAGGAACAGTCAAGGTAGTAGTAGTATTACCTGCATTTTCTAGTTGAAGAAACTGAGGTTCAGAGACTAAGTCTCTTGCCCAAATCCTTGGGCCTCACTCCAAATTTCCTGCTGTTTCCACTATAAGAAATACCATAAAGCTAATATAAATATATGAAAATACGTACACACATGATTTAATGAAAAAGAAACACCAAAGAGTATTTGCACATATGACGCTGCTATGTGGGGTTAGGGTTATGTAAAATGACGCTGCTATGTAAAATGGTTATATGTACATAGACAAGGAAGGAGTTTAGATGGAAATAGTCAGTCTTGATTTTATTGAACCATGTGTCCTCTAAATTGTCCCAGTGCTTAGCAGTGATATAGTAGTTAGAGTAACACTGAGAAAACAAGCTCGAGAAAAGGTGCTCAATTGTGTGTATACTTCTTAGACTTAGCAGAGGGGAGAGAATTTCATAAGCAGTATTTGGTTTTCTGGAGGAGGAGAGGAAGGAGGCAAATATTAAGGAGATGTCTAAAGCCAGAGAGGAGGAAGATGAACAGAAAAGATCCCTCCCAGGTGGTCTGGCTTGATACAGGTTCTCTCTCTTCAGCAAGGACCGTTCCCACTTCCTAGAAATTGACAGGAAAAATGCTGGCCAAGTAAGTTTCAAATTTCTCTAGGGCATTACCTAACAAGCAGGATGCTGGGACTGATCTTGGCACTGCTGACTGGAAAAGTCACTGGGCTGGAAATCAGAGGACCAGGGTCCTTGGTGCTGATTTGGCTGCCAACAAGCTTATTTCTATGTAACTTGGAGAGGTCACTTACCCTCTTTTGTCCTCAGTTATTCCATTTGTATAATATAGAAGTTGAACTATCTGATACGTTCTTTCCAATTCTAACCTTTTATGGTTGTTCTAGTCTTAGCTCTCATCCTGTCCCACCAAGACGATTGCAGTATTCTCCTAACTGGTCTCTTGACCTCCATTCTTGACGCTGTAAATTGATATTTCACACTGCTGCAGAATGAGTTACCCAAGAGCTAGATCAGATCATCTCTTTCTTACAACTGCAGTCACTCTCCACTGCATAAAGTCCCCTGGTGACAGTCCTAGCACATTAACAGAGGTCACAAGGCCCCTGAATGTCCAGCCCCATACATCTCTTCAGCTCCATCTCCTACCATGGCCCTTCTCGAACTCCAGGCCCTAGTAATAAAGAACAGCTGGTAGCTTCTGAACACACCACACTATTACTGACATTTATGCCTTGGCTATTTCCCTCCAAGAAATCCATTCTTACCTTTCTCCACCTGGTTCATTGTCCTTTATCCTTCCCATTCTAGTTCAGTCTTAGCTCTCTTAAGATGCTTTCCTGAAACCCTCCAGATTAGTCCACGAGAAGGTTTGCTCTCTCCACCCTCCTGCACTGACTTCATTAGTCTAGGATTCTTTATTGAGATGTCTGTCCCTCTACCAGGCAGAAGGTTCTTGAAGTGCAGCAGCTGTTCTTATTTTCTTTGCAGTCTCTGAGTGAGGTCCCCAATCTCACTCCCAGCAGAGTCCAGTCCATTTAACCTGGTTTGCAGAAGGTGCCCAAGAAACGTTTACGGAATTGCACAGACTTCCTTCAGCCTTCAACCGGCAGCCGTCCACAAGCACTCCTTGGAATACAATCCCAAAGGTGGACCAAGGCAGGTTCCATCCCTATTTCTTAAGTGCACTTAGCTAGCTCCCCCAGAGCCTTGCCCAGATCTGTGAGTTTCAGAGTTGGCAGTCAAAGGCAGGCTCACCACTCCCCACCCCCTCCCACCAATTTCTCTAAGCAGAAACAAAAAGACGTCCAGGTGCAAGGCATCCGAGTTGCTATTCCACAGGGCTCGCAGGACAGAATCGTATCTGCTGCCATGACGGTATTATCTTAAGCATTGCTAAACACCCCTAACCTATCAACTCCTGGCTTTGTAGTCATTTCCAGTTGGAATGTCTTTAGGCTGAAAAAAGACAGGTTTGTGAGAAGACATAAACATCTTTGGTGAGAGGTGACATACGTTTTCTCCTAGTGAAAGCAAGCCACTCCCGTAGACTTTGCAGTTTTCTGGACACTGCATAAAATACATCTCTTAGGCAATTAATTTCCTGGCAGGCTTCGAGTGAAGCAATTACTCCCTGTTTTTCTTTGTCATTGTTCAAAAGTCTAACAGTGCATCTATCTACTTTATTCGTGTCTGGAAGGAAGGCCAAAGACTGCCTTGAAACCTCTGCGGCAAACATATGTAAAAACACTTAGTGTTCACACGTTTGATTTAAATATTGACAAATTTTTTCATTAGTACATTAAACCCTCAGCTTTATTCATCTTAAATGCTTTCCGGGAGAGTGACTCCCCCCGTTAGCATGACTCCCAGTAACTCAACACAAACTTTGCAAGCGGGCGAACCATGGAACCTGGTAGTCTACTGTGCTCCTATTCTGTGGTGAGGCAGCTGGAACTGGTTATGAACCAGCACTGGAAATAGTATTGGGAGATTTCTTGGCAGATTTCTTACATCGTTATTCAATATGAACTGCCAATCATATGCTCGTAGTTATGAAAATGTCAGGAAACTCCTAGTATTCATGCTTTGCTTGACAAAGCTATTTTCAAGTCGTGTTGGAAGGCAGGGGCATCCAACATTTGGGATGGAGAAGAAAAGAGCAACCCTGCCCCCAACCTTCCCAGCAGTGTTTGAGAAGTTGGTAATTCAGTCCTAGATGACAAGAGCTCAACTCTGAACTGAGAGACATCCGTTTCACACAGTCTCAATTAGTCCAGGATGTGTGTCAGGGCTACTAGAGTTCTGAAAGGAAATGCAAGAAACTTGTTCACTTCTTGCTCAGTTTGGATCAACTGAGCTTCAGATCAGGGTCAGCAAGTGTTTGACCCTTGCTCCCAGAGGCAGTGGAGCAATGCCCACGAGACAGGAAAGTGAGTAAGGCAGAGACTAGAGAGAAGGGAGAGAGTGAAAGGGAAGGAAAGTAAAGGGTTTGGCAGAGAGACGGAGGGAGGACAAAAAAGAAGTGTGAAAGAAATGAAAAATAGGGGATTAATACAACATCTCATGATGATGAAATAAATTCATATGACCTTTCAACACACATATTATAACTTAAGTTTAGAGTCTTATCACATTCTTGTAAGATATGTAAGGGCATTCTTAATCTACCATTGAAAAAGCAATGGTTGTTGTGGAAATTTTGAAAAACAGAAGCACAAAGAAGAAAATTAAAATCACCATTCATCCAGGACCTACAGATAATCACTCTTAACGAATATTTGCATGCATGCATATAAACACACAAATGAATTCTTTTTACAACTTGGAATTATACTAGACATAATTTCTTCTTTTGAATGGAATATGTATTTTCCCCATCATTATTCTTCTAAAACATGGTTTTTAGTGGTTGTGAAACATTTAGGTTGTATCCAACTTTTTGTTATTCATAAAATGTTGAGATGAATATCCTTGTGTATGAATCTTTATATACATCTATGATATTTCTCTAGGCTACAAACAACGAGTGGAATTATTTTCTAAGTCAAAGGTGTGCAACTCTTTAAGGCTTTTAACGTATAATTCCAAATAGTCTTCTAAGAAAATTGTTCTAATTAATATTTCTACCATCAGTACAGAATGGTGTCTATTTCTCTGCACTTGCTGCTAACAAATACCTGCTAAGGTACCTACTAGGTATTATCACTTTTTAAGATCATATCTCATTTTTATCCATAGTGAAGTTAAACATGTTTTTCATATGCTCACATGTTTGTAAAACATTTGTACTAGTAATGTAAACCATTTGCATATTTTATGCATGTTCTCTGTCCATTCTACTGTTGGTATTAGTATTCTTATTAGATGAAGAGATTGAGATTTTGAGAGACCAAACAACTTGTTCAAGATCACATAGTTAAGTGGCAAATTTGGTTTTTTAGTTGGCTTCATGTCATGCTAGGCACGGTATTCTTTTATAAATCCCAAGGATAATAATATCCTAAGTCCAACACAGCAAAACAAAATCCACTGAAACCACAATAAATAAAATCAAGAAAATCCACAATAGTACAACAAGGTGCAGAGCCCCTCATGAGGAGTATCGAATATCTGTTTGGTCTTTAATTACAGTCACCGAGTTCTGTGCTTCGAATATTTGCAGAGAAATAGCAATAGCCTAAGAACCATGTTTATAATGTGTTTTATTTGAATGAGCTCTTCCCTCCAGATTGGTAGACTTCAAGTAAACCTGTAGGCAGAGATGTGAGGAGAGATGCTGAGGAAGGTGACAGTGTATTGGTGTGTGTGGTGTATATGGGGATGGTGTATTGGTTGATGGTCTATTCCCCTGGTCAGAGCGGGAGGGAAGGTAGCTACCAAAAAAGCTGGTTGATGGTAGGGGCACTTGTGACTAGGAGCATGCTCTCTGAAATCAGGGAGGGAGGTGCAAGTGGCTGAGTGCAGGCTAGGGCAGCCCAGGGGGACAGCCTTCAATGAACGTTATCAGTTCCTTCAACCAACCAGCATCAGCTGAGCTCCTGGTCCAACTTCACCTGGAGCATCAGGCTTTACTCTGGGCACCAGAGTTCAAAAGGGAAGCATTCATGGGAAGCAAAGATACTAGATTGGTGAAGAGAACTAAAATCATGTCACGAGAGCAATGGCTGAAGGAGCTAGAGAGGGGAGCCTGGAGAGGAGAAGACTTGAGGGCACACAAGAACAGTCTTCAACTGCTTCAAGGACACTCTGCATCCTTCACTGGACACGTGTGCTCTTCAGCTTCCCTCTTCATCGCCTCATCTCCAGTGTCCTGGCACATGGTGCTCAGTCAGAAAACATATTTATTGACAGGTGCCAGGCACTGTCCCACCCTTGGGGATCCAGCAGTGGACAGAGCCCCTGCCTTAAAGGAGCATACCTTCTCAAGGTACCCAGGACGTGGCTGCTGAGGATGAGCGGATGCACAGGTGACTGCGTCAGAGATCGTACTCATCACAATGGAGAGCAGAGGAGGGACATTTGGACTGAGACGGTAAATGAGTGATGACCTCTGAAGTGGCTGAAGATAACTAGGAAACGCCAGTGACTACAAAGCTGAAGTCAGAGGTCTGAGGAGTAAAGCCCAACTAGTTCCCTCTCCTCCATACTCACATCACTAAATCACATCTCTAATTAAAGCCCCACCCGGTTAAACCATGTTGATGGTTCCCTATTGCTTTTAGGATAAAGTGCAAATTCCATAACCGGATGCATAAGTTGGCTCACAAATGGGAGCCTGTCTCTCTTTCCAGTCTTATGCTCTGTTGTTCTGACAAAAGGAAGAGAATCGGATAGAAAACTCCTGCCTGGGGTTGGCTCAGTGCAGGCTAGAGGCAGCCCAGGGAGGCAGCCTTCAATGAACGTTATCGGTTCCTTCAACCAACCAGCACCAGTTGAGCGCCAGCCAGGGTGTGGCAGTGGGTGCAGGTCCTGGTGCTCGAGGAGCTCACAGTTTAAAGAAACTGTGGCGACATGTCATAAGGGCTACTACCTGGTGAGGAGGAAATGGCAGGAACGGAGGCAGCAGTACTTCTATTCATTCATTCTGCAGATACCGCGTGTCCGCTGCATGCCCGCCACTATTCTAGGTGCCAGGGCTCAGGGGTGAACCACGGGCAGGGCAGGGGAGCAGTCTACTCGGTGCGGCCAATACAGGGTTTAGGGTCTGCGGAGAATTTGAAAACAATCATGAAACCAACTCTCTGTTAGTCTGCTGTTATTACCATATTGTGTCTGCGATTCAAACAACGTCCTATGAAATACTCCTATCCACCAGGGAGATGCTCCCACAGCCCTGCCCTTCGTACACCATTGCTGGGGCTACGATCGTGAACAAAACATCCCCCAGTCACTGCCCTCATGGAGCTGACATGCCAGTGGGGGAGGGTGATGGCTCCTCTCTCCTTTAGTAATAGAGCCGCCCATATCAGCTGGCCACCAGCTCAATTAGCAGGAGACCTCAGCTGGAGGCGGCATGTGGCTATGTTCTGGCTAAAGAGATGTGAGCAGAAGTGAAGTGTACTACCTCTGGGTCAGGCCCTGCAGAGAGAAAGAAAGGGACAGAGGGGGAGGGAGAGAGGGCAGAAGGAAAGAAGGAAGGCAGGAAGGGAGGGATGAAGAAAGGAAGAAGAGAGGGCTGTGTTCTTAAAAAAGAAAAGATATTATGTGCTTGCTATATTTAAAAAGAATAACCAACAAGGACCTACCGTATAGCACAGGGAACTCTGCTCAATGTTATGCGGCAGCTTGGATGGGAGGGGAGTCTGGGGGAGAGTGGATACATGAATATGTATGGCTGAGTTGCTTTGCTGCGCACCTGAAACTATCACAACATTGTTAATTGGCTATACTCCAATATAAAATAAAAAGTTAAAAAAAATATTGTTGTTTCTTCAGATGAAAAAAAAGAAAGAATGTGCTCCTGCCTGGAGTGTGGCCGTGAAGATGCTGAAGAAACCATCTAGAACAAGGCAGATGACACAGGCTGGGGCTGGCAGAAGAGTAATACAGACTGAGCTTGGGTCTCAGGGTGAGCGTGGGGAACGGAGCTACCTTTCCAGCTCTGAGTAGCCTCCTCAGCACTGAGGAGAAATCAATTTCTATCTTGTCTAAGCCACTGTATCTTCATCTATCTATCTATCTATCTATCTATCTATCTATCTATCTATCTATCTATCTATCTATCTATCTATCTATCTACTCATTTATTACACCAGCCTAGACTGTATCCTAATGAATACCAAGAGATAGACTATAGACAAAGAAAGGAAATGCATAGTTTGTCCAGTGATAACTGGTATGCAGAAGAATAAAGCAGGGGTGGGGGAGAGTGAGGGCTGGCAGGGGAGGGAGGCTGCAACGTCAGTGTTGCTGGTAGACCCCCATGCTCCAAGACAACTGTCACTAGCCACACGTGCTTGTTTTGAGCACTTGAATGTGGACAGCTGAGACGTGTAAAATACACTCTGGGTTTCAAAGACTTAAACCAAAAAAATACATGTAAAATAGCTCATTAATATTTGCATATTGATTACATGTCAAAATGATAATATTTTAGATCTACTGGGTTAAATAAAACATATCATTACAATATAATACACTAAAATGTAAACAGTTGAAATTAATCTCACTGTTCTTACTTTTTCATATGTGGCTCCTAGAAAATTTTAAATTACATATGTGGTTCGTAGTCGTGGCTCACATGACATTTCTACTGGCTGCTGCTGCTTTACCGCCTACCACTTACCCCTCAGAGTCCTCCCACCCAGTTCGCCCCTGAGCCTGCTGACTCCACCGTGTCATGGCTTCCCCAGGCCCCCCAGGCCCAGCTTTCCAGGGTCCTGTTCATGGGGGAGAGTCCTGCTCTCTGGGTGTTAGGATTTATCAAGAATTATCGTGATTATTCAGTGGGCTCCTTTAAAGACCCAGGAACGGATTCCCCTACACGTGGGCAGAGTACCCAGCGTCCTCTTTGGAGAGCAGTCGAGAAGGCCCAAAAGGCTTTCTTTTGCCTTTCAAAAGAACACACCTTTTCCCAACTGGACTGCCACAGTACGCAAACTTCCCCCCTGAAAGGCTGGCCTTGAAGTTCAAAGTGTTTGTTTCTAGAAGGCCCTTGTTAAAGAAAGTGGCATTTGAAAAACTCTAAAGCTGTAATATCCAAGAGCAAGGGCTTTGGAGTCAGATAAACCGGCTCACATCCTAGCTCTGCCCTTCCCTAGCCGTGCGACCTTTGAATAATTATTGAGCCATTTCACGCATCCATTTCTTCATCTCTGAAGCCAGGATACCATTACCCACACCTCACACCATGGTTCCACCTATAACACACGTGCCATGGATGCAGGCCAACTCCTGGATGATAGACCCCAGGCCCCCTGCCATCCCTTTTAAGAAGCTGTTCAGAATTAGGAAGAAGGGTAAAAAAAACATGACTACAGGGGTATGAATCACCTTTGCTTCATTGCCTCACGGAAAAATTCTGCCAGTGGGGAGAGGGCTGGGAAAGGCAGTAAAAGGAGAACCACGTTCCCATTGAGTGCACACAATATACGTCAAAATTCCCATCATGCACATACAGAGTTCTACCTGGAGGCTAAGGGGTCAGGCCTATGCATGAAAAAAATTAATTGAAATAGTTCTTAAAGAAGGAAGAAAAACAAAGCAACCTGGTGTGTCCTTGGTGAAATGTCCTTTTCACACTGGCCCTCGGGTTACATCAGCCAGAGGTGGCCTGTCAAGGTGATGCTGCCTGACGCACGATGAAGTGTTTCATTAACACTGTCAAAGCATGACAGCATTTACGGGTTCAAATGCTGCGCCTTTCACGTGTTGCTCAGACATAAACCTGACCTTACTTCACAGAGCTGGGAGCAGTTGAAATCCCAGCAGCTTTCCTCCCTGAGTCACACAGGGGAGTAAGGGCTTTATGTGCATTCTCACCGCAATGCTGGGAGTTGGGTATTGTTAACCCGAGTTCACTGAGGTCCAGAGAGGCTTCTCAATGTCCCCCTGATCTGGCGAGTATCAGAACGAGGGCTAGAATCAGCTCCAGCTAATTCTTTTTTTTTTTTTAGCATATAGTTGAGTTTTTTCCTTTTTTTTTTTTTTTTAATTTATTTATTTATTTTCGGCTGTGTTGGGTCTTCGTTTCTGTGCGAGGGCTTTCTCTAGTTACGGCAAGCGGGGGCCACTCTTCATTGCGGTGCGCGGGCCTCTCACTATCGTGGCCTCTCTTGTTGCGGAGCACAGGCTCCAGACACGCAGGCTCAGTAGTTGTGGCTCACGGGCTTAGTTGCTCCGCGGCATGTGGGATCTTCCCAGACCAGGGCTCGAACCCGTGTCCCCTGCATTAGCAGGCAGATTCTTAACCACTGCGCCACCAGGGAAGCCCCAGCTAATTCTTAACAAGGCTGCCATGCTGCTACCAATACAGAAAGGCCAGGAGCACGATGTTTACAATCATTACGCAATATCAAAGACTTATAAATTGGATGGAATTTTAGCTTGAATGTCTTAATTATTTTGTTTTATTTTTTAATTATTTATTTTTTTGGCTGCGTCGGGTCTTAGTTGCGGCACGCGGGATCTTCGTTGAGGCGTGTGGGATCTTTCATCGTGGTGTGGGCTCTTCGTTGCGGCGCTTGGGCTTCTCTCTAGTTGTGGCACACGGGCTTAGCTGCCCCGCGGCATGTGGGATCCCAGCTCCCCCGACCAGGGATGGAACCTGTGTCCCCTGCATTGGAAGGTGGATTCTTTACCAGTGGAGAGGTCCCTTAATTATTTTTATGGAGACAAATGCTAGGGAACCAATCTCCCTGGCTAGGATGCACATCGTAACCATGCTGGTGTTTGAAAAGGCCTTGGGTAGGATATGTGCACCACAGAGCCGAGGTGGTATCGTGGGAAGAGGGCAGAACTGGGAGGAAGGCAAGCCTTCAAGACTCCTCCGGTGACGTGGGGGAATTTTGTAAGGCTCCTGGAGTCTCACTTTGCTTATTAAATGGGAAGACTTACCTCTGAATGGCCTGGATCACAGGATTTTTGTATGACAATGCATGTGAAAATGCATCCATTGATTAGTCTGGTACATTCATGTAGGGTTTTGTAGCATTTTCACATGCATTGTGGTGGATATTTTAAAGATGAGGAATATGAGATTGAAGAGATCGAGTAGCTTCTGTTTGATCCTTGGTTATTAACTGGCAAAGATGGGGACTTGATACCAGGTCTTGATGTTGAATCGAATGTCCTTTCTTCTTCATTCAGTATCCTCTGAGCCCAACCTCCATTCTACTGTCTCCCTCTATTCCCTGCCAAAAAATGTTTAGCAGAATAGAATTTAACCTCACTGATCAATCACTGGTCTTGGTTAATCAGGTGTTAGTTGAAGAGAATATTTACTTTCCAGCACTGTCCTTTATCTCAGAGTTCAAAAGACGTGGCCTCTACCCCCAGGGAGCATGTAATGTTTCTAGACAGATAAGATATCAAATGTTGAAACAACTAAGGAGAAAGTGTATTAAATCTTATAGTACAGAATCTAAGTGTAATAGTTTCAGTGCAGGAAAATGCCCCTGGAAGCTGGGTGGTCAGGGAAGACTTCCTGGAGTAGGTAGAACTTGAGCTTCCTCTCGTAGTCATGGCAGAATGGAGGCCAGATCCTGAGTCTCAGACAAGTATTCTTCTTACTATGAAGATTGGCACCAAAGGGAAGAGTAGATCTTACTTTTTTTTTAGATCTTACATTAAAAATGCCCTTTGACTTTAAACACACACACATATGCAAACACACTCATGTGTTACATGGTTGGGGGACATAAGCTGTGGCAAGCAGATAGTCTATTTGTGAATGTTTGTGGTCTAAGATGTTGATTCATATGTTAGTCAAAATGACCATCACAATATCAGTAAAATCAATTGAGGGCAGTGCTCAGAATGGCATACTGCTTTCGTGAAAGAGCTATACCTTCTGAGGTAATACTCATTAAAAAAAAAAAAAAAAAAAAAGGCATTCTTTCTTGTGGCTTTCCCAAAAATGCAGCCTGGCAATGTAAAAGCCCAAGTAGTAAAGCTGCCCTCTTTGAAACCTCCTTTATATCTACCATGCGCAGATCCACCAGGCACGGCATTTAAAAAATTGTGACACAAAACACAAAATGGTTGCACTATCAAGTTTGATGTAGCCAGTTTAATATTAGACATCACTGTTCATAGAAATACTTTTTGATCTGAGGAGATATGAAACCCAGCCATCCCGTAGCTGGAATGTAAGGATTCTGCAGAAGAGCGTGGATTAACTTGAAAGTGCGAGGGGAATGGGATGGCCTTGTTTCCTTGGTGACCGAGAGTTCACGAGAAACTCCCTACTTGTTCCAACACATTGTAAATCTGTGTCCCCAGTGCCAAACTCTGTGTTTGGCACAGAGTAAGTACGTAAGAAATAAATGGTGAATGGATGCAGAGATGCTTTCTTTGATGGTTTTGTACTTTATAGCGCTTTGAGAGTCCTTGTTAAAAACATCGTAACATCGACCATTTGCAGGCATGTGGTCGGCTCAGCACTTTAGAAAGATGACCTTATTCGCACCACATAACAATCATGAGAGGCAGATATTACTACTCTCATTTAATAGACAGGAGACTGAGGCTTAGAGAAATGAAGCAGTTTGGCCAAGTTCATAGCCAGGCCCACATGATACCTAAGCACATGATACCAGCCTCTGTTTACAAAGCCACTCAACCTTGATGTGTGTATCAGGTGGGAATAGAGAGATAGCAAAAGCAGAGAACAAAAGCAGTATTATTAAAACTAGCTAATATTTATCAAGTATGTATACTTTGTAAGTGACCAGGCTCTATCTCGTCTAATTATCATTACAACTCTAAGAGGTCAGTTCTATTTACCCCCTCATACAGATGAGTAAAATGAGACAGATTCAAGAATTTAAGAAACTTATCCAAGGTCACCTAGTTAGTAAGTAGTGGCACAAAATCCCCAGACATGAAACTGTACATTACTTAAAATTACTTTTCTCAAGAAAAAAAAAAATCCCAACCATCTTATTTTTGCCTAGTTTACCCCTACTTAACAAAAGCTGGACCATAACAAAATAAAAGGCAAACAGTTATTTTTAAAAATTCGTTTAGCTTTTTGCTGAAATGTTCCTGTGAATGGAGAGTTTATCACTTATCTAATGATGTCTCACTCGTGCAGAGAAGAGATGGATCTAAATAAAGATGGTTCATGGTCCCTGCCAGGAATTCCCTGGGATGGTTCTCTGATCCCCTCATTGCTCACCACTTCTCAATGGGACTGAAAGGCAGTTGATGCCTTTTTGAATCTTGTCAATCAGAAAAGGCAATGTGCCAGTCTTGTTAATGCCACCTTAATCCACTTCTCAGTTGATCTGTCAACACCGTTGATACCCTGGGCCCTTGTTGTACAGCAGAAAAGACTATCCAAGCTTGTCTTTCCCACCCTTTCTTTAAAGGAGCTGCAAGGCCATGAGGCCAGGCTTTCTTTCAGTACTAACCTCCCAAGGAAGCCAGCTTTGTGTTCACACCTGCCACAGGCACCTTTGCTCTCTCAATGGCCGGGCCCCTCCCCACTTCAGTCACTCCTCTGGAAACCACTCCCTCCCCTTTTGCTTCTCAGCGTTTCGTAGGCAGTATCCAATGGGTGCTAACTGTCTTAACAAGTGGCCTACTAGGCTGAGGAATTCTGCTGGTCTGACTCAGCTGTGTGTCAGTCACTTGCAAGTTGCAGATGGTCTCGAGCTGCTAAAACACTGTGACAAATGAGCGAGCAAGAAGCAGCTGACATTTCCCAGTTCCATCTTATGCTTCAGTCCTTAGTTTGTTCTTTTCTTCTCTTTCCTCCCAGTAGGTGAGACTCATCTTGGGCCCAAGTTCACTGGTTAGGGTCGCACATGTAGAAAGAATTAAAGGCACAGAGGCCTAATTCAGGGGATGAAGAAGAGGATGGGTTGGGTTCCCCATGCCAGGAGCCATGCCAAGCACTTTAAAACTTCCCCCTTTGAATCTGCACATGTCCCCATGAGCCAGAGTGTTATTATCTTCATTTTATAGATGGGTGGGGGAGGGTAAGGATGAAGAGAAAGTTGTTAAATGTTCAAGCTGGATCTCCAATCCAGATCTGTCTGATTTCAAAAGAAAAATCCTTGGATATTTTTAACTTCATGCTTTTCTTATCAGAGACTAAATCCTGGAACTCCCCAGAATAACTTGTACTTGGGTCTCCTCTGAAGTGAGCTACTCTTAGGAACTTTAAATGGGGGTTCTTGAAAGACATATGGAACTTGGGTAAGTGGTTGTGACATCTCAGGTACCAAGTTGGACAAATGTGTAAGTCCAAACTTGTCCGCAGTACAAGTTTTCCCCCCAAACTTCTCTTTTCCTTGTCCCTCATTTTTCCTGATTACATGGGGGAGAAAGTCATGATGAGGGGTTAATCCGTCTTCCAATTTAGACCACCTTGGTGCCTTCTGACCAGTGAGATCCTGGACCAGTAATACTACATTGACCTTTAGCTTCTTCATCTGTAAAATGGGGCTTGTGACTCAACCACCTACCTTCTTAACATACTGTGGAATTTTCAAAAAGGTGTATGCGAAAGCCCTCTGTCAACTGCAAAGTGCTAGATCCACTTTTACTAACTGATTCATTCTTTCGATAAATATTAAGTGCTTCTTTGTGAAAAGCACATTGTCAGGCTATTTGTTGGATACAAATGAATAAAATATGATTTCTGCCCTTAAAGTATGTACATTATTGAAAAGAAAAGATGTTTACATGAATAACTATAACAGAATGTAGGGGAAAAAAATAGGCACCAGAACAAAGAGAAACATAAGATGCTAGGGGCCTGAGAGACGGATACTCGAGGGGGCTTTAGGAAAATGGAAGAAGCCAGCATATCAAGGGCAATCTGGAAGATAAAATCTATGAAACTCGTCTCATTAACTTATGCATTTATTCATCCACTAAACATTTAGCACATGCTTATCATGTGCTGGTTACCGTGTAAGTTACTGGGGCAACGTAGACAGGCTGAATGAGAAATGCTGGCAGGCTGTCTATGGGGAAACGTCCAGTGGGAAGTTGGAAATGCAGGTCTTCAGTTCAGCAGAGTCGGGGTTGATTGACAAACTTCAGTCATCCTTCTAGAGCTGGCAACTGAAGCTATAGGAACTGATGAGCTCATCCAGGTATCCAGGTGAGATCAGATGGTGGAGGAAGGAGGAAGGGCAGGGATAGAAACTTGGGTGATGGTCCACAGATATGGGGTTGAAAGGAAAAGAGGAATTAGCAGAGCCAACTGAAAAGATAGTCTCAGAGAGTGGAGAGAAGGGTGAAAAAATACTAGAGAAGAAAATGTAATCAGCCGCAGCCGCAGCCGCAGACCGTTCCACGAAGATGATGTACATCGGCAACTGAGACGGAACTGCTGGACTTTTCAATTAGGAGATTTTTGGTGCTCCTGGGTCAGCACACAGGTCTCCCACGTCCAGGACAAGTTACTGTAATCATCTGATTCCTGGCCACTAGTAACCACGATGGAGTGCCTGGATTTGAATCCCAGCTCTGCCACTTATTAGCTGTGTGATTTGGACAACTTAATCTTTCTTTCTGTGCCTGGGTTGGGGCCAACACCTTTCCTCAATTCCTGTGATTATTATGAGGACTCAATAAACACAATAGCGTTTAGAACAATTCTTGCCACACGGTAAGCAATCAGTGGGTGTTCGCTATTATACACAGGCCAATCTACCTAGAAAGGCCCACTTCTCAAAAGCTCATGGCTTCTGAATTGAGAGGCCACAGATCAGATCAACCTCTCCATCCCCCTGGTAGGCCCCCACTCATGCAGGACATCCACTGCTTTGTGATGGAACTCAAGGCTCTGGGGTGGAATTCTTGGGAAGGCACGTTATGTGAACTATGCCGTTTTCTGGGACTGTTGCTGTCAAGCTGACCAGGGTTTGGAAACGTGAGGACTTTCTATTGATTAGCTTTGGGTAAACCACTGTAAACAAGTCTGAAAAACCATCACATTTGACTGGTTTGTAAGTTATGGAAAGTGAACCCAGATCTAACACGTGGTAACAAGGAAAAAAAAATAGGAATATTTTGTTACTTTTAATCATAGGTTTTTATTCCACAGGTTTCCTGTTAATGGGTTCAAAGAATGTGATCTGCTTTTTCCCTTCTATGTGGCACCTCATCTGTCACCAGTGTTTCACAGAAATGTGAAATGACTAGCCGAAAGCTATCTTCTCTCAGACCGTTCCCAGGCCCACCCTGCAGTGTGTAACTGTGGGGTCATGGATGTGTGCCACGGCTGTGAGTGTCACCAGCTTAAAGAACATCTCCCCAAGTTTTTGCAGTGGACCAGGAGACAGTGACCAGCATGTTGGGGACCTGTGCTCCTGTGTGTTCTTGAGAAATGTGGGAAGACTACTAAAGCTGCCTTTGCAATCAGTTTAGATTGTGGAAATAGGAATCTGGGGAAGCTAAATTTACTTACAAGTCAACTGGATTAGCACTAAAGTAATTTTCCTTGTGTAAACCCAATTTTAGGGTAATGCATGAGCTAAATTTGGAGCAGGGGGCCAAGACACAGATTTCCCGTGCTGTAGAGCTCTTGCAGATCTCAGCAGATAACGAAGCTATTATCCATCCCGGCGGAGATGGAAGCATCCTCAAATCCTATCAGATAGCAGCACTGACAAAAATTACAACCAAATGTATTTTTACACCGATTTGCTTTCTTAAGTCTGGCTCTTAAAAGCAAAACATTCTCTTATAGGAGGAGTTTAGTAAGAACACAAGAATGCCGCTGTGAAGGAAATCTCCTGGGAAGGCCAGGGACTAACAACAGAGGATTTCTGATAGAAGAAAGAGACAAGGATTTGGAACAAGTTTCTGAATGGCATCATTGTCCTTTCTTTTCTTTCTCCCCGCTCCCCTCGAGTCCCCACCTCGAGTTTCCTAACACTCATTTTGTGGAAAAGGATTTGGATCAGAGACTCAGATACTACCTGGGCTTATAAACATATGGTGTGAAAGTATATATATTTTTAATGGTGTCAAGTTAAAGGTCTTTATCCCACTTCTCCTAACATATTCCCTTAATCCTTATCTACTCTTGGCCCCTCCAGTGCTACCCTGTATTCTGCTTTCAAGATATATAAGCCTTCTGAGGAGCTTGTGAGAGTGTTAAACTTCCTTGCCTTCATTTCTCATCTGGTAAAATAAGGGAGACCAGAGCTTAACCCTTGCAAGGAGATGAAGGAATATGTAGCCAATGAGTACCATATGAGTTTCCATTAAGATATCCTTGAACTATATTGAGTACTAACCTAGAAATAATTAAAACAAAAACAACCCTCATTAGTTATTATTTTTTTCATGCAGGAATCAAGTAGAATAAAGAGAATGGGATTCAGAAGACCTGAGTTCTAATCCCAGCTGTGATACTAGCTGTCTGTCCTTGGGGTGGTTTGAAATGAGACAAATTTGGATTCAAATCCCAGCTCTATACCTGATAGGCTGTGTGACCTTGGGAAAGTCACTTGCTGTCTCTGACCTTCAGTTTCCTCAGTGTCAAATGCAGGAAGTAGTACTTGCCTCTAGTAGTCTCTCTTCCCACATTACCATGTATTTATGCACACAAAATCTGACAATATGGATAAGAGAAGGATGGTTGGCTTTTAGAACAGGCATAGGAGGAAAGTGAGCTGCCTTCATGATTTTGGACATTAGAAGGATTTACCCACTGATTCTAATTCCACTTACTCAGTCATTCATTCATTCCACAAATACTTAGTTAAGTGTTTGTGGGTGCCTGTTGTATATATGGAGAATACTTAGCCTCAGAAGACAGTCAGACAGTCCCATATGGAGGGCATAAAGACAGGGAACCTGGGGAGTACAGAGGAGGGCATGTGACCTTGGACTGGGGGCTGTAGGGAAGGCTCCCCAGAGGACGTGATGTGTAAACAGAGCTGCAGGGAAAGAGCAGGAGTGAGAAAGTTCCACATGGAAAGAACAGCATATGCAAACACTGTTCAGCAGGAAAGAACTAGAGTAGTTCAGGATTAGTGTAGAGAGAGATTAGGGTTGGGGATTAGGGCAGAAGAGGCTAGAGTGGCGGAGAAGGACAGAACAGATTAGGAATGGCTTTCTAAATCAAGGAAAGGAGTCTGTACTTCATCCTGAGGGCAAGAGAAAAACACAGGAAGATTTTAAATACGATCATTTTGCAGCTGAGAGTCACTTTAAGGTCTAGAGCTCATGGAAACTGGCTTGGTCTCTCCTCTTAACCCAAGGGCAACCCATAGAATGCAGGTCTGTAATGATTATGATTCAATCTTATGATCCAATAACGTGAGGGAAATAGGTGTCTTAGTACAGTATGGCTCAGACCTACAAGTGATAAGTAAGTGCTTACAATAATTACTTTCAGTGTTTAAAATTGAACAAATCCTTCTGAGCCTTTGGCCCTGCCCAGCTCAAGGGCACTAATGATTTGCTAACTGCAGCCCATATTCTAAATGCCATTCAGAGATATTATTTAGTGGTAGCAGATGGAAACATGTTTCAAGTATGTACATGTGAGAGATCTGTTGGGTTATCTCTGGTCTGAGTTACATCTGCTCAAAGGCCAGAGCAAGACCCTTGGATGTCAGAAGCCCAAAAAAGACAACGTATTCCTTGCCCATTCCACCCCACTATAGAATGAATGAATGAATGAGTGAATGAAAGGGAAGGAGGAATAAAGGAAGGAAGGGAGGGAGGGAGGGAGGGAGGGAGGGAGGGAGGGGGAAATGCCAGCAAGTTCCACAAAGGTCTACTTTCTCCCATGATGATCACTGCAATGTTTTAAAAATATCACATTCTTTCCCAATGATTATCTTTAATGCTCCTGTACTGCTATTTCCCTAAGGAAGTACTTTGTCTATTGGGAAATCTAGGACCAGCTTCAGAGATTCTGGATGGGAAGAAGTTTCCCTCTTTAGAAATTACTTTCATTCGGTACCACACATCCCCAAAGCTTAAACAGTTGGTCTCTTCTTGGGTGTAGTGAAGTTCTAGTGACCTTTGTATGCCTGGGGTCTACTACAGTGCTTGGCAACTATTGGTTGTCAACTGAATGGAATATTCTAGCTTATTATATTTTCTAGTAGGAAGTGAAAGTTATATTGAACCCTTTAGGTTGAATTTTTTCTAAAATGTTTAAGTCTACTTTCTACTTGACTGTGACCTCCTTGAGGACAGGAAATAATGTCTTTTCATCAATGTTGGGACCCTTCCCGAACCTCTTCTTCCCACTGGGCTGTAGTACAATGCGTGGCATAAAGTGAAGAATGAAATTTGTTGCTCTATCAATGGGCTTTTCTTCTTGCTTTGGTAATAGGGTCATTGAATATAACAGAATCATCTTTGCTAGCTGTGGATCTTATACAACCTATGATTGTGTTTCTGCATGGGAAGTAAGAACCAGATGTCAGTGCCAATATCAGGTTTATCAATGGTGCACCATATAACCCTGAATAAAGAACTTAACCTCTTAGTGATAGCGCTTTACTATTTTAAGTGGAGATAATGTCTGCTTTGCCTATCTTACAGGGGTCTTCTATAGCTCAAAGGAGGTCTTGTGTGTGAAAGTACAGTTATAAGCACTGTGTACAAAATCATTAATGTAGGGAATGGAGCTTAGGACTTGAGTCAAAAAGATGTATAGCGCCGCTGCTCAGAGTGTGTGATGATGAGCCTGGAGAAGTCACTTATCTTCTCTGAACCTCATTTTCTTCATATATAATTCCAGGTACAGCAGCCTGTTCGGACTCTGAGTACCGAAAGAAATAGGAAATGTGCAAGTGCTGTGTAGACTGTAATAAAGGCTGTTTTCACATCAATGTTGTTTATTGGAGCCGACCTACAAAGTGTAGGAGTTTAGGCTGCCCCTGTTCTGATAAAAGTCAGAACAGTCCTTGGTGCAGTGCTACTAAAACCGGGGTGTCCATAAGATTCACCTAAGAGGGTATGCTAAAGATACAGATTGCCAGAAGCCACCCCCAGAGGTCTGATTCAAAAGGGATCCAGGAATGTACACTTTTAACAAACTGCATGTGGACTGCCCACCAGACCTTGAGAAACATTAGGGAGGGAGGTGCCACCCTCCCAAACAGAGTTAAGGAAGAGAGGGACCCTGAGGTTCCTCTAAAGCAGGGGTTTATCTCAGAACTATCCGTGGAGTTTCATCCACAGTCCTGTACCCTGGCCTCAGCCTTAGAGTCTGATTTAATAGGTCTGGAGTGGGTCCCAGATTCCTGAGGTCCTTTAAAAAATTCATTTCCCCTAGTTCTTCTAGAGATTTGGATTTAGTACGACTCCTAAACATTATTTTTAACAGTTCCCCCAAGGGATACTCATGATTCTGTAATGGTGACCCGTATAACAGAAGCTTATTGAAACTAGCTGCCAAACAACTTCCTCCCATCCTTCTCTGTGCATAAACCCTGGGACACAGGACATCCCTAGGAGACTTCTTCTCTCTGATTCTTTCCTTCAAAACTGTCATTAGTGATCAGTATCACTAATATCACTAATATTCACTTTTTTATTTTAAAATGTTATATTGGGGTGTGTGTGTGTGTGTGTGTGTGTGTGTGTGTGTGGTGGGTACAGTGGAGGCTCACACAACATAACTTGCCCAGGGTACAGGAGCCCCATAGCAATTCCCATTGCCAGCTTCTGCCCACGTCGCTTACCTCTTTATCTTAGAAGCAGAGAGCTGCAAACATGGGGTTATTTGAAAGTTCTGGTTATTTGAGATTTTGCTAGCCTGCAGTGACTTCATGTTTTATGACTTAGAACTAAAAAGTGGTTAAAAAAGAAAAACAGATGGCAAAAATGTGATGCTCAAATCAAACCCCCAATTTATACAACTGTATAATACAATGAAACATGTCATTTATTTGCCATTAAAATGATTATGATTTAGCACAGGGCCAAACTTTGGCCACTGATGCTGAATATTTATGGCTGGCTCCCTCAGGACACAGAGGGGGCTACAGAAATATGCTCTTTCTCTACCCTACCTCCACTTGATGAATGATTATTTTACTTAGTAATATAGTGAGTGAGACCAAATTTGAAAATACGTCAGAGGTGAGGCCCAGTACAATTACATTTATAAATAAGGGTTACTGTAATCAGCTCTAAGTGGAGGGCTTAAAATAGAAATCTAAAAAGCGAATTGATGAAGAAAAATGTGTACAAATCAAGAACAGCATTTAATTTGCTGGCACTTTAAAATGTGTTTTGAAAATGTATTAACAAAGCCAGATTTTGTTTTAAAAAGGCCCCTAGTTTCCCTATTTAAAGTTGGGAAAACACAAAAGTGAAATATAATAGGCACCTTGCAAAGATCATCTCAGTGATAAAACTAGAAGAGGAATTGGTTATGATTGCTCCGTGGAGAGGCTCTGGCACCCACAACGGCTTTCTAATCACCTAAACTAGTTATCATTACCCCTAATGATTCTCACATCTGTGTAATCCTTGACAGAGGGCTTTGTGGTTAAGAGAGCCTGGGCCTTACAACTAGACATCCCAAGTTCAAATGCTGGCTGTGCTACTGACTCACGGTGTGTGCTCGAGGAAACTACAGAACCTCTCTGTGCTTCAGCTCTACTTGTAAAGGTTATTCTAAAAATTAAATGAGATAATACATGTAAAGCACTTAATATAATATCTAGTACATACATGCATGTAATAAATGGCTCCTCTATTATTATTCTCACATCATTTCAATGACCGCATGAGAAAAGTGTCATTGTCCCTGTTTCAAATGAGAAAACTGAAGTTCATTAGGCAGCATGATTTGTCACCTGCCTGCTCCACCTCCGTGGCACGGGGGAGGCTCTGGGAAGATGGACTGATGGAGGGCAAAGCCTTCCAGACTTTTGGCACACGCACAAAGGCGAGAGGCAGAACAAAAACGGCGCATTTAGGAAACAGAAGAAAACAGAGTGGAACAAAGGACCACAACTGTGCACCAAGAACTGATTATCTGTGAGGGAATAAGACATATGGAGCTATGCTGCCTAGTACAGCACTGGGCACAAGATCTGTGATTTTTCTTTTCTGACTTATCAGCATCCTCCTTGCAAAGTCCCAACACACATGGCTTTAAGTGAAAATAATAACCATAATAAATTAAAACCTACCTTCAGGAGGGCAGCCGGCTATAGTAGAGATGACTGACCACAGGATCCAGGTGGAGATGAACCCTGACTCCTGCATTTACTAGTTTTAGGATCTTGAGCAAGTTATATCACCCCTCTGAGCCTCCGTTTCTTCATCTAGGTTAATAATTCAAAGGATGTCGTAAGGAATGTTAGAAGGATTATATGAGATAACATAGATAACTAGTCCAGGATTTCTCAATGTCAGTGCTATTGATATTCTGGGCTGGATAATTCTTTGCTGTCGGGGGCTGCCCTGTGCATTGTAAGATGTTAAGTGGCCTCCCTGGCCTCTGCCCACTGGATGCCTGCAGTACCCCTCCAGGTGTGATAACCAAAAATATCTCTAGACATTGACAAATGTCCCCTGGGAGAGCAAAAATTGCCCCTGGTTGAGAACCACCGGCCTAGTCCAGTGCCTGGCATATAATAGGTGCTCAATAAATGTTAATTCTTTCCCTCCTTTTGGATAAAGCCTCATATTTTTTTGGTGAGATGAGACCCAACTAATTTGGAATCTGTGTTCATTTAAATAATGGCAGAACTGAAGCCCATAGTTTCAGTAACGTGAAAAAAGTTAGCAGTGTCCATAATAATCCAGAGGACACTGAATTCACTCATGAAAACATACTGTTTATAAACACTCATGGGAAAGCCATTTACATTCAATTTCTGTATTAAATACAAAAAATTCTTAAACATTTATCCAAAAAACCCACATCTACTGCCAACAATTTTCAAGCAAATTTAAACTGATAACTATACTTAACTGAAATGGGAATATTTTTTAAAACAACTTGTTTTCTGACTGTCCTCTAATGCAGATTAATCTTCCCTTTTAATAAGCAGGTTAATGAGGTTTTGTTTCACTCACATACCTAAAGTCAAGGATATTTTATAACTATTACATTGAGGTTTTCTAAGTTCTTACTGACTTTTAAAGCAGGGAATTCTTTTGCATAGCTAACCTAACATCTTCCTGCTGCCTCTTTAGCCTGTTTTCCATTGTTCAAGCTTCAGTGGAACATGGGACCAGCTGTTTATCAGAAGAGATTCATTCCTTTACACCTGGAGATTCTAAGTAACTTCAGGCCTGGCCTGGGACTTCCACTTCCGGACCAGTGTTTCTCAACAGGGGCCAAGTTTGCACCCCGGGGGACATCTGGCAATGTCTGGAGATATTTTTGGTTTTCGTTGCAACTGGGGGCTAAGGGGCTGCTGGCATCTAGTGGACAGAGGCCAGAGTCACTGCTAAACATCCTACAATGTCCAGGGCAGCCACCCACAACAAAGAACTATGCAGCCCCAAATGCCAGTAGTGTCGAGGCTGAGAAATCCCACTCTATACCACAGCTCTGAGATGATTTTAGCAGATGAACAATGAATAAACTGGTAAAAAAAAAAAAGAAACAAAGTCAATCAAATCCTGATTGTCTGGCTTTGAGATACATGTTGCCTTCTTCAGGGAGCCTTTTCTAATCTGATATTTGGAAGCCGCTCTCTGGACACCATGGGCCTGCGTACATCCCCCATCAGAGCACTTAGCGCAATGCTAGCTGATCGTGGACATGTAATAAAAGACGGCTGCATAAATGCACAGCTATGGGATCCAACAATGGGTCCTTGAGTTCTTGGGGCTCTCAGAGTTCACCTGACGTCCCCTCTGGACACATCTAATGTAAGCTCTGAGAGCCTCTGAGGGGCTGCTCTTGGTAACATGAAGGGGCAGAGGCTGTGAAGGAGCTGGGTTTGCTTGTGTCACTCTTCCCTTGTCTACACCAGGAGTTGGAATTTATTTTCCTTCTCTGCCTCACACTGACAGGAATATAGATTTGGTTTCATTTAACATTTCACTTAATCGTCTGAAATGTACAAACTGAACAAACAGATCTGATTCCACACTTTCCACACTCCTTTGTGCGGTGCTGCTAAGTAGAGTTGTTAAAACAAACAGGAGGAATGTGGGAGTCAGGGCTCGGCTACTTGACGTCTCGTTAGCCATTTATGCCTCAGCCTCCCGTTCTCCCCAACCTCTCCCCAGCCCCACTCTGCGCTTCTCGAGGGCACTGTCTTCTTCTCCTCATTGCCTGAACATCGGAGGTGCTACAGTTATTGATGGGCTCCAGCTTTCCATGTCTGACCGATAACTATGCAGCATATAGAAGTTTCCCACAGGTTGATAAAAAGATGACAGCTGATCTTCAAGTTGTATTCAATCAACTTCTAAGATTCTTTGCTACTTCTTGATTAGGCCAAGCACACTTCTGGTCAAGAAGCCTTTACACTGGCTGTCCCCTTTGTCTGGAATACTCTTCTCTCAGATAGGCTAGTGGCTCACTCCTTCATTCAGGCATTTGCCCAAATGTCACCTTATTAGAAAGGCCTTCGCTAGCCAACCTAAGTAAGGTAGCAGCCCTTGACCACGTCACTTGATTTCCTCTACTCTGCGTTCTATTTCTTCTTAAGCAGTCATCCCTTCCTCGCATCGTTGGCTCCCCCGTCAAGAATGTGAGCAAGCTCCATAAGAGAAAGAGCAGAATCTCTGCCTATTTCTTCCGCTGTTTCATCCTTAGTTCTTAGAGCAGTCGCTGGCTCATACAGCTGCTCAGTGAATATCTGTGGAGTATGGGAAAGTCTCCTGGCCAGTCTTGGTCAGGAACTTGTACCATGACCACTTCCACCTTTCCCCCACTCCACCAGCATGTGAAGGGTTATTTAGTGCATTAGTTAAACCCTCATCTCTAAATCAATTCCACACATTCCAGCTGGTTATTATTTAGTGTTTATCAAAACAGCTTAACCAAGGGCTCCTGAAGACTCCTTAGGAAGGAGACAGGCTCATGGTGAGCAGGGACTCCCTATCCCCTGTCCCTCCCCACCCGCCATGGCACTGACACCCTCTCCACACCCTCAGGCACAGAGTCCCTTGAAGTCCTGGTTTTAAGGTCTTTATCATACTCTGGGCATAACTTAAAACTCTTTCCTACTTTACTTTTCATAAAGTTCAGCTGAACTGTTTTTCTCAGACCCACCATAGAAGGTAAAAATAAAGGAGACTTTCTACCCATAAAACTGTAAAACACTCTCATGGTTTCATCTGTGACCCCAAACCTTTCTTTTTTTCAACCCCCTTTTATTTCTGTAAAAGAATGCACTATGTGCAGGCATCTGGCTTGTAAAAATAAATACAGTGACTGGTTTTCCCAAATAACTTGGCCTAATCACTGAGCGCCCCTGAAAAGACTTGTCTCTTGAGATGTGGCAATCTTACGAAGCGATCTATTCCACGGTCCAGGCACAGAGAGGGCACCTACCTAGGTTGAATTACAGGCCCCAGGGTGTCTGGATTTTGACTCTGGGCTAACTCTGGACTCCACAGAATTAGATGTTTTCTTGTGGAGGGTGGATCACTGGTGTTCATGATACCCTTAAAACAGATTTGTTTTGACTCGGATATGTGTAGCCTTGATCACTGGAGGGCATGCACCAGCAGGGGTTTTGATATTTGTCCAGCTTTATTTTACAACTGGACTTAAAAACAGAATGGATGTTTGGAGTATTTATTTATTAAAATTAAGTGATGCTGATATGAAATCACCGGAAAGCAGCTATCTCTAAATCAAGGTATCGATGTTAGTATTTTGGGACATTACTGATAGACATTTTAAAAAAACCACTTTTAATTATTTTTAAAAATCAAAAGATTCAATTGAATTCAATTTAGTTCAAGATACAGTTATTAAGTATCTACTGTGGTAACATTTTAAAACTTTTTTCAGAAATCTTTTTCCAACTTTTAAAATATTCGGTTCAGTAAACACCTAATTTGTTTGCAACAATAAACCCACAAACTTCTTTTAGCAAAAATGAGCCTGTGTTGCTTGAAATTCTAATTATCTTAATTATTTAATTCAGGGAAAAAATATTAGCCTATATGCAAACTTTAAAACATTGGGTCAGGCAACTAATTTGTTTTTATCATTATTTCTCGATTTACGATCCACTAGAAAATATAAACACTTTATTTCTGCTTTGACAGTTTCCGGTTAGAATGCGAATGCTCCGGAGCAGAATGTTCCTTTAGTGGCCTCTGATGAGTTCAGATGCTCAAATAAGTTTCCCCATCCTTCTCATGCTACAATAACAATTATAATGGCAACTGGCATTGAGCACTTAGTAGCCATGAACATTTACAGAGAGCTTCCTAAGGGCCAAGTACTGTGCGTCACAGCAAACCAATGCCCTGGAAGGACCACTGGGGTTTAAGGCAGATCTAACACACAAATGTGTGGGGCTTTGGCAAGACTCTTAACCACACTGAGATTTAGTTTCTTCATCCTTGTGATGGATGTAAAAGACTCTGCCTGCCTCATGGAGTTACAGCTTAGTGCTGGAGGTATACTCTGATATTCAGGATCATAGGTCCATTCCTCAGCAAACTCATCGCATAATTCCAGAAGTGTATAAGTCTCCTGTGAGCATAAACTATGCCTCACTTCCTAATGTATCCATAGCACTGGGGCCCCACCCATAAACATTTCTTGAGTAAGTGGATAATAATATGTGAAAGTGCTTTAGGAACGGTAAAACAGGCAAGATTCCATTATTATTATTTATAACGTTAATTCCCTTCCGCAACTTATTTCACCCAGAGCCCTAATATTTATTTCTCATGGTTCTCGAGGAAATGATTTACTTACGACTAAGAGAAAACTATTCTAGGCTGATGAAATCCTGAAGTCAAACGGGGTCTGCTTTAGCTCTGTAACAACCTTACAAAACTAATTCTGCCCCACATACAGCTGGGATGAAAGAATCAGGCACATAGCACATTTGTGAGCAGAGATCCCCTCTGGTGGGACCCTGAAGGAGGGGTGCTGAAGAATCATGGAACCTGAGATCGCATCGTCAAAAACACGGAGGGGCGATCGCTGGGAAGAAACCTGAACAAGTTACAGAGAGTGATGATAAAGCCAGGCCTGCACTAATAAAGTGTTTTCACTTCCAGCTGCGCTGTTTTTGTTTCGCCTGGAGTCCCAGTTTGTCCCACGCTCAGCACACCTGAGAATACTGGCCTGAGGAGGAATGGTAGAGGTGAGCCAGCGGCATCGCTGTGAGAGACCTCGAGCTAAGAGAAGGGTCAGGAACAGCACTTTTCTATTTACCCCTGAGAGAGTGAAGACGTTGAGCTGCTTGAATTGCACAACCTGACCCCTTCTCCCACCATTTCAGAGGGGGTTTGGGGAATGAGCTTGCGGGGTGGCCGCCTCTGCATGGAAGCACAGCACATCTAAAAACCTAAATGCTTGTGGTAAGAGTCTTTCTCCCTGACCACACTGTGTGGACTTCTCACCCACCGTGCACGCCTTTGGGTCCAGTCAATTGGCAGCTTTCACTCAATTTCAACACTGCCTGGAACAAATCTGCAAGGGCTGAAGTTTTCCTAGAGCCAGAGAAATATTGCTCTGTGATCAGCACGTGACTTGGGCTGAGAGTTAAATACAAGAAACAGTGAGGCAGATGTTAAGCCTTGTAGATGAGTAGCAATTGTGTATAGATTGAATGAGAATGCCCTCTCTTTCCAAAAATGTGTCCATCAAGTAGCAATTACTATGCAGCCTTCACACCTCAAATGCTTCAAACTGTCCACCATGGCTCAAGAGGTTCTGGAGCTTGAAGGAGCCAAGAGATGGATTCAGAGTACCACTTGTCACTGAATAAGGACACAGGTAATGAGTTTGGGAATCTGGCTTCTTCTAGTACTGATTCTGCCTTAACCAGCTGCAGAAACGTAGGTAATTCACTTTGATTCTCTCTCTCTCTCTCTCTCTTTTTTTTCTTGGTAAAATCAGAATAATCGGGGACTTCCCTGGTGGTGCAGTGGTTAAGAATCCGCCTGCCAATGCAGGGGACACGGGTTCAATCCCTGGTCCGGGAAGATCCCACATGCCGCGGAGCAACTAAGTCCGCACGCCACAACTACTGAGCCTGCGTGCCACAACTACTGAAGCCTGTGCACCTAGAGCCTGTGCTCCACAACAAGAGAAGCCACCTCAGTGAGAAGCCTGCGCACCGCAACGAAGAGTAGCCCCCGCTCACCACAACTAGAGAGAAAAAAAAAAAGCCCCCGCGTAGCAACGAAGACCCAACGCTGCCAAAAATAAAGGGGAAGAAAAAGAGAATAATCGTACCCAGAGCAGAATAACTTTGTTGTAGGCAAGGCATTGTTTTGAGGCTTAAAAAAGAAAAAAGATGTAAAAGTGTTTGGAAAATGCACAAATACAATCCTACCTGTGGTAGACAGAATAATGCCCTCCTCTCCCCGAGTCCCGCCTTGCCAAATATTCATATCCTAATCCCCAGAACTTTTGACTACATTACGTTACATGGCAAGGGGAAACTAAGGTTGCAGATGGAATTAAGATCAGTAATCAACTGACCTTAAAGAGATTATCCTGGATTATCTGGGTGGGTCCAATGTAATCAGAAGCATCCTTTAAATGTGTAAGAAGGAGGCAGAAAAGTCAGTGTTAGGGTAATGCAGGGTAAGAAAGATTCTACTGCCTATTGTTGTGTTTGGAGATACAAGGGACCAGGAGCCAAGGAAGGCAGGCAGCCTCTAAAAGCTGGAAAAGGCAAAGAAATGCATTCTCCTTTAGAGCCTCTAGAAGGAAACTTGATTTTAGCCCAATGAGACTTACTTCAGACTTCTGACCTCCAGAACTGCAAGGTAATACATTTGTGTTGTTTTAAGCCAGCAAGTTTGTGGTCATTTGTCATAGCAGCAATTAGGAAAGTAAGTGAGCAAATTAGAAAGTGGATCATTGTTGACATTGACATCATCATCATTATCATCATCAAGGCTTTATTTCAAGTATGAGCCTGGGAACGAGATTTCTAGCAATATATAATTTTGGTAAAATTCTCAGAAACGAAACCAGATGGCTATCTCATGAGGCGGTTGCAGAAGGATTTTATCTTTAGGAATGCTATCATATTGTTTCTATGCAAACACTGATAGCATTTTTCACATTATTTATTTATTTTACAAACCCTTTGTTGCCAATACAAAAGTACACTTCAGAGTGAATTGATTTTAGCATATTATTCTTTAAGAAGCTTATCTGGAATATCTTTGTTAACATAGCTAAAAGATCTAAGCCTTAAATTTAGCTCCGAGAATTATAAGCTGTAAAATTTATAGCATATCACTTCACTTCTTTGGCCCTGGTCTCTCTTCTGGTAAAATACTTGATGAGTGAACTAGATACTCTTTCTTATATCTCTTCCAGGTTTAAAAATGCTGAGTCTAATTTCTATTTTATATAATGTGAGACCAAGACCTAATAGAAGTAAGTTTTGTGCCTGAATTCTAATAATTCAGACTTTGGGGGGAATAAGCTTTTAAAATTGAAGTACAATATACATACAGAAATCTACACAAATCATAAATATAGAGCCTAGTGAAATTTCACAAGGTGAATACACCCACATAACTACCATCTAAGTAAGATGTAGAACTTTACAGAACCCAGAAATTTCCCCTACGGCTCTCTTGGTCATTTCCCACAAAAGTAACCATTGTTCTGACTTCTATCACCTTATGTTAGTTTTTCATCTTTTTGAACTTTAGAGCAACTTAATTCTATAATTTCTACTTCTTTGCACTCGACTTTCTTTCAACATGTCTGTGGGATTCATCCATGTTGTTGCCTGTAGCTATAACTCATTATTTCTTGCTGCTATGCAGTAATTTTCTTTTTGCTGCTATCCAATATGCTATGACTATATCATACCATAATTTATTTATCTATTCTATTGTTCATGGAAATTTGGGCTATTTCCATTTGGACACTCTAATAACTTAGATTTTGCTTCTCAAGTTAATCTGTTTGTAAAATAGAAAGCATTTTGTTCTACTTTTAATTTATTTTGAACGTACATATTTTCCATATTCTGTCTAGCAGAGAGACCTCTAAGAGACAAAGTCAATAGGGCCAGAGCAAGATCAACTTTCTCTGGATATTGCACCTTATCTGTCTGAAAAGGGATTTTACAGACTCACTTGTTTCTCTGTAGACAAAGAGGAATGAAACAGCTGATGGCTGAGGCCTCTAATAATGCCAGTACTGGATGTATGATAAGCATGACTGCAATAGGAAGGTAGTCTGAACCCACCTGAAGAATTTTCAGACCCCTGGATTTGATATAGTCAATAGGACTGTTTTGTTTTGTGTAATAGAAACCACAGCTTCAGAAAGGAATGACAGACTGCATTACATGGTGAGAAGGGTGTCTCACTGAACTGAAGGACAGAAATAGAACCAAGATATAAGCCACCACAGGATGTCTTTCCATTTCTCTCTCTAGTTTTCCTTCCAACGTTCAATACACATGGCAAGTAAGCCTCTTGATTTTCCATGCTGACTCTCTCTTGGTCCTCGTTCCTAGCTTGGCCCACTCAAGACCTGACTTGAATCAAACGTTAAAATTATGGCTTCTGGAAGCCCCAATTTCTGGATGGTGTGGGTTCGAGGAATGACAGGGAATGGTTCCTAGAGAAGGGGTATTGTTGGCTAAGGTTTGGGAAAACAGCCTCCAAGGTGCTTACAATAGACACACGAACTTTGGAGAGGGGCAGACGACAGTAGTTATTTAAGAAGAGCTACGGGGACTTCCCTGGAGGCCCAGTGGTTGGGACCTTCGCCTTCCAATGCAGGGGTTGTGGGTTGGATCCCTGGTCGGGGAGCTAAGGTCCCACATACCTCGAGGGCAAAAAGCCAAAACAAAAAACAGAAGCACTATTGTAACAAATTCAATAAAAACTTTAAAAATGGTCCACATCAAAAAAAAAAAAAAAAAAAAAAGAAGAGCTACAAAGTAGCTCATGAAATTGAGTCGGGCTTTATTACCTAAATTTGCCATATTAAGAAAGGGCTTTATTCCGGCCAAGCCCTAGTCTGCATTCTTTATCCTGTGGTGTAGGAGAAAGAGCAGCTTTTGAAATCAGATAGGACTAGCTTCAATCCAAGTTCACCACTTCTGGCTGAGTTTCATTGGATAAGTTACTTAACCTCTCTTTGTCCACGTCCCCCATCGGTAAAATGGGAATAATAATAATGCCCACCTCATAAAGTTACTCTGAGAATTAAAGACAGATGTATAAGTATCAAACATGCTGCCTGGTCCATAAATCTTTTCCCCTACTCTTTTCCAGTGTTAAAGGGGAGGTGGCATATAGTAAAGTCGAGGCAGTGGTAGGAATTCGGGTGGGGAGATTGAACTAGAATCAGAAGCCTTGTAATCTGACCCTGGCATCTATAGCTGTGGAGTCTTAGACAAGTCACTACAACTCACTGGGTCTCATTTTCTTGACAAATGAAAAAGGGGTTTAGGACAGGGCTGTATCAGTGAAGTTATAACTGCTTCTAGAAGTCGGAGGGCTCCCCATAAGTGCTTAGGTGTTGCTGAGTGTGGGAGAGGGCAAATAGCAAGGGAAGTGCAGTTTGGTAGAACTCCCCTACTTCCATCCCCTTCTTTTATCTGTTTTATAAATTGAGGTTTTGCATCAGATTTGTTTAGGGGGGGAAAAGTGAGCTGCTTAAAAAATTTAAAAGCATCTTGAAAAACACCAGATGACATGCCCTCTGGAGTCCTTCCTGTTCGAAAACATAGAGGCTCTGCTAAATGCCTTCCATGGTTGGAGCCCAGCTACCTCCAGAGCCAGAAGCAGCCTGGACATTTTCAGCAACCCATTAAGGTGTCTGTCTTGGGACAGCAGGAAAAACAAACCCTACAAAGAGCCATGGCTGAAATAGAGAGAGACTCATCCAACTTGTCCAGAAAACAAACCAAACACCCACTCTCAAAACGCATTATTAATATAGTAAAGGAAATGTCAGCAGGACCATAAAGATGTCCCTTCCAAAGCGGATGAACAACCTGGGCTCTGCTTTGATGATGGCTTGTGACTTCCCAGCTAACAGAGGACAGCTCAAGAGTGCAAAGCCGTCCTACGTGGTCATTCTTACCTAAACAGTTGGCCCCGTGTGGCAACTGTGAAAACACACATGTCTTTCACAAACCCACCATTGACAGACGTGTCTACATAGAAGGTATTCCACAGGGGATAATGGATCGAGCTTGTGCATTTTGTGCTGTATTGAGCCAGGTAAGAAGCAGGATGAAAAGGAGATTATTCTTGTGATAAGAAATTCATTCTTAGAGCAACAATCACAGGAGGAAAAGTCTCCATTCTTTCTGTAAATGAAGACCATGAGCAGATAATTTATATATTGAAATCAGATATTAATCTACGGCAGTAGTTTTCAAACTCTTTTGGAATAGATTTTCTAGCAGAAGCTCAAAAATGTGATGGAGTTGAAAACAGTTTAACAAGAACGTTTATTCTGATGGAAGTAGAGATGAGGGGTAGGGAGGGATAAGCCTGCCTGTTCTATACAACCTTCTGCTTCTCTATGCCAGTATCCCTCTTGAGTCAGATCCCAAGGCACCTCCGTGAATACCTGAGGGCTCCCGGGAACAGTTTGAAAATCACTCACTAGTCCTACCTTCCCTATTTATAGATGACAAAACTAGGCACAGAGAGGACAAGTGACTTGCTCAGAATTCAGGGCATGATGAAAGGGAAGACCAGGGCTAAATCCAGGCCTCTTGATATCCAGCCCAGTGTTCTTGCCATTATATAACATGGAGTCATTCTAACAAGGTGTCTGAAACCATCTGCAGTTCACGTCGTAGGAGTCACACAGTCAGATACAAACTGTTTAAATTCTCAATGATGTTTTTTTTCTTCGCTTGCCTAAAGGATACTTGGCAGGAAAGAAGGGAGAGAGGAAAGGAGGGAGGGAAGAGAGAATTAAATTTCAACATTAAAAGCACGGGCAACTACCCCACCCTTCCTAGAGTCCCAATCAAAACTATGGATAAGTAATTTGCAAGGGGAGAAAATATGATATCAAAATGATTCTTTGCTTACTAAATTCAATGACTTCAATGACCCTTGAAGGAACTAAATGGTCCAAGGCCCCATCCCGCCATTGTCTCATCCATCCAACTCATAGACTCTTTACAGAGATATCACTTGTGGCTGGGATATGGGGAGTGAATGACCCCAGACTTCAAGAAACTCAGTTTTGAGGAGAAAAGGCATGGCTTGATGCTAAATCTTATGATGGGAATAGGATGGGGAAAAGAAAGAGACGGAGAGGAAGGGAGAGAGCGGCAGGGGAAGAGAGAAGAGGAGAGGCAAGAATATTATGGTGGTCAGTGGTTGGGGATGAGAAGGAAGACTCCCAGGTAGGCATTACATGTGCAAGGATGGAGCTTAAAAGAGAGTATTTCCAGGGTCCCACAGGCCCAGAATGGGACGTGTGCCCTGGACTACCAAAGATCAGACTGGCAACCAGCAGGCTGAGAGGACGCTCTTCTGGATCCCAGGACACAAAGGGATCCAAGTTTGTCATTTTCTTTTCCTCCTAGCGACCTCATCTATAAAATGCGATTACAAATATGCTGAAATTTAATACATTAAAAGGAGTTTATTGATCTCCTCACAGTCTATAATGCTGGTATTATGGTCTCTGGTCAGCTGTCTAGGTGTGCTAATGCAAAATGTGAAAGAAACATGCTTCCGGGTTTGTTTGGTGGCAGGGCCCAATCTGTATTTCATACTCTAGTCAGACCTTTCACAAACTTATACCACTATGCTAATGTGTGCCTGTCTGGGGTGTGGAGGAAGCACCCCCCAGCTCATCCTTGATAACTTTTGAAGCATTCATGAGTCAGAAGCAACCCTGCATACATGGGAGTGAACTGCATGTTTCAATAGGTTTAGTGTTAAGACATGGGCTTCAGACTCAGACAGACTGGTATTCAAATCCTAGCTGCCTTTAACCATCTACAGGATCTCTGGACAAGTATTTAACTTTTCTATGTCCCAGTGGGGATGAGAACAAATGTAGCAAACTAATAGGGTTGCTTTGAAAATTACTTGAATTAATACATAAAATGGCCATTATTACAACAGGCCCATATAAGTGTGAGAAATTCATGTTAGAGCCCCTGGATAGAACTAAGCTATGCAATCAGAAAAAGGATGTTCAGCAGGGAAAAAAGGGAACTTTAATGATATTGGTGAGCTAAATAGCATGACTTCTCCCACTCTCTCACCTTTTTCTAGGCCTGGGAGTAAGATTTCACGTTGATTTTCACTGAGGAAAACCACCCAACTGTTTGCTTCTCACCAGGACAACATACTTTTTCCTTCCTCCTCTGTGTAGTCAAGTGCAAACAAACTCCAGATTCTAGTCTGTAACAATCGCCATATGGGGTAGGAACTGATTTCCTCTTGGAAAACAATTCTAGAACATCGAGCTTTTGGGTCATTTCCTTGCACTCTGATGACATCATATCCCAACTTGTTTATTTATTCATCTTTAATTATTGCTCTATGTACATTCAACAACCATTGGAGGTACTTATGTACTGACTAAACAGAGCATCAGAGAGTCTTTACTAAGGCAGCTTAGGGTGCATGAGATATTTGACATAATTAATGTTTCAATGAATCGACTAAAGTTTATCCAAATGTGACTTCTGAGATCCTCTGCTCTTTTGAATAGATACTTATGAACATGGTTCTGTTTCTCCCCAAAGGCCTGTAACGTGACCCACCATGGGTGTTCCTTGAATGAGCCATGAGACATACCTAAACGTGGGATAAATGCAATTGATCTGGATGTGGAGAATACAACGGGCACTTTCTCTTCAATGTGCAGAAGAGTTGTTACATTTCCCTTATTCCACTGTGAATATCAAATATTTTCCTGCCTCCAAAAACTATAAATTGTGGCCAGATTTTCACATATTTTTTTCTCATTTATGAAAAGTATAGCTATAGACATAGAAATGTACCCCACTCATTGTTAACATTTTCAAAGAAGAAAAATGAGTTTGATGTGTACATTCAAGCCTGCTTATTCTCTGGTTAATATCCCTCAACAGAGCCTGTCCATACTCATACTTCTTAACCTACTGGTTTGATTATTTAGTTATTATTATCAAGGCCAGCTAAAATGGTAAGCACTAACTTGGGAAATAAAACCGTGTACCAAAGGTGAAATGTATCATAATTTTGAGTACAATAATTTCTTTTCACTTTTGGAGTAATCCTCCTGAAAAATACCAATAACAGTATTTAGTCACAATGGAAATATATTTTAAAACATAGTAAAAAATGTTCTTGAAAACCTGTATCCAGAACAAATGAGATCTGTCATTTTTAAGCTCTGTTCTCTCAGTTCTACAGAAAACATTGTAGAGATTGGTTCTGTTGACAAGATATATATTCTGCAGCCTGTATTTCTCCTCAAAGGTTTCAAACTAGCCCTTAATGTCTTAAAGTGTACTGTCTTTTGCATATGCATTCTCCTTATTTCATTTAACGTAAGGCTTGCCTGAATGCTTTTCCCAATTATCAGGTTACTAAAGATCATATTTCTCTGGGGCTGATCTTTCTCGTCATTTGTATCTCTCAGGACTCTTGGTTGAAAATGACAGAATCCCACCCTGATCTACTTTAAGCAATAAAAGAATATTTACTGGCTCACTGGCCAATGTCTAGGAAGAGCAGGGGTGGAGCTGGCTCAGGAAAGACTGGATCCAAGGTATCAGATACTCCTATCTGTCTCTCATCTCAACTTTCTGGTTTTATAGCCACAGGCAAAGCCAGATTTATACTGCAGTATCACATCTAGAAACACAAGAGAGCTTTTTTGTCCGCTCCATATTAGAAAAATTTTGTGGAAGCATGAGGATTGGCCTGGCTTGTGTCATCTGCCCATCCTTGGACCAGCCTCTGTGGTCTGAGTGTGAAGCACTCTGGCGGGCATGCCCATAAGACTCCTATAGTTAGTGAGAAGGGACATATTTCCTCCAAATTAAGAGGAGCTATTTTGGACATACAAAACAATACATGCCCATGATCCTTTCATGCGAGGGTATAATACTAATAGATCACTCCTTTTTGGATCATTCCTTGTATTATCTTATGCTCAATAATATTGAGAAGCAATAATTACCGTCATGTTCTTTTAAGGAGACTGAATTGAATTGTGTCTACATGAAAAAGACTGTGGATTTTAAGTTGGGCGCACAATTTTAAATCACTATCTCAAAACCACAACTAGCAAAAATGCAGCTTGGCAAGGTATCACTCTTCCAGCAAGCCCCAGTGAAAACAGTAGCCTTTCATTAAATAAACACAGCATTCACAGGAGACCCAGTCTCCTAGCCTTCGGATCTCTGACTGTCCTCACCAATGGAATCATTATCCACATGCAGAAACCAAACAAAACCTAGTTACACATGTAACTCATTTGTTATCCAAATCTTCACATTCAGCAATTATCAGTTACTTGTTGACAGACTGATTGATAAAAGTTCCAAAAGGATTAGCATTCATTTCTTTCAGGTTGTTTTGTTTTGTTTTTATTTTAATAAACTCTGTCATGCAGCAGGGCTCTCCTCACTACATTTTTGTGTCTTTACGTCCAGATCCTGGAAACTGCAGGCAGTTTCAGGGAGCCCTGCTTTACATCATTACTGCTTATCACAAAACAATAACAAATACATTTCTGTGTAGATCAGAGAATGTAAATGAACATTAAGCCCACATTACTTCAGGTGGAAACTATGCCATCAAAACTGAAAAGAAAAGGTCAGCCTTCACGTAGTGTCCAGGATCCCCGTAGTATTAGCACAACGATTGGGGTCTGAACCACCATAGTACATTAGCAGTTGGCATCCATTCGGAGAAAAGACGATGGGACAAAGCCACGGCATGAGCCAACTGCTATGAAACAGAACCCAGCTGGAGCCACCAGGGATCCCAGCTCTGCTTCTTATTGATAGTGAAATCTTGAGCAAGTTTCTTAGCCTTCATAAGCCACGATTTCCTCAGTTGAAAATGGTACTTATAGTTGGATCATCCCTGCATTAATATGACAGTGTAAGTGTGACATTTAGCAAAGTGCTCAATCACCGAAGTGGCAATAGTTAAGCCCTAAATAAAGCCCTAAATGATATTAAGATCAGAGTAATAAGCATTTTCTGCAGCAGAGAACAAGCCACATGCCCTTTATCTAATGCTCTGTACAGGATGGAGTGTGAAAAAGAGAAGCATTAGATAATAGCCCTGCCCTCAGAGGGTTTATTGTCTAGCTGGGGAGGGAGCCAAAGGGAATACACACACATGAAATGACAACAGAACAATACTCAACAGCAAAAAATATAAAATTACAGATGCTGACTGTGCATATGAAAGTAGTTTAGAACAGAGGGTGAGACTTGAAAGCTGGGATAATGGCTTCCAAAACATAGACACTGCAATGGCACAGATGCCGTCAGTTTTGTCCATTGTTCTATCCATAGCACCTAGACCAGTGCCTGGCTCTTAGTGGGTGGTCAATAAATATCTATCTAGTGAATAGATGAATGAATTGTTTAAACAATTAGTGGGAACGCTCTGGACTTGGAATACGAAGACCTGGTTGGGATCCCTGCTCAATAGCTCTGTATTACTGGAGAACTTCCTTAACCTGTCTGAACCTCAGTTGCCTTATCTGTAAAATGGCTATCTAATCCCCACCCACTACGTGGGTTTGTCATACAAATAAATAACACATTTTCTGTGAAAGGCACTGATCCACAGCGGGCACTTGACAAATGGCAGTAAAAATGCAGTTGTAAGGAGGAACTGGAACCTTAAGGATGGGGCACAAATTCGGATAAGGAGAAAGAAAGCAATTTTAATGCTGCATTTACCCCTATGTCCCTTAACTCGGGCTCCAAAACCAGTAAGGGTGTCCACAGAATAACAGGATGGAAGACTGTTTTTCTTTCCCTCCGTGGTAACCAACAGCACATGCTTCGTTGCTGTTAACAAGATCAATAAACTTGGCACATTCAGAAATCGACAATTAACCCCTTTTACAACAACACTTAAAGTCACAGCCTCTCTATTTTATATGGCTAAGCAGGCTGCTGGGCACGTGGTTTTTATTACTGCCCTCCCCACCTTAAAAAGAAAAAAAACGACTACTAATAATTTAACACCTTATAGAACCTGTCCCTCTCTCAATGATTTTGCAGGGAAGCCCTGTGCACTGCAGCTGTCTTTGCAAGGGCCACCTTCACGTCCATGCTGCTTGGGGGAACTATATTATCTTTGGTCCTGCTTACCTTTCTAAATGTTTTATGGTTTACAGCTGTGGTGAAAAGCATTCTGGGGTCAGCAGAGATTTATTCTCCTTTTTAATGTTTTTACTAGGCTGAATAAACACATTCTCGAGGAATGAAACCTCTGGCCATGTTGGGAATATGGAAACCTGGGCTCCACTCCGTAATGGCAGCTCTTTTGTGACTGACACTTGCTTGTAACAACGGGTGCCATTGTCAGCTTTGAATGGGACCTCGGTCAGGAGCCCTCAGTGGGTTCCAGAGCACCCACCGCATGAGCGTCTGTGTCACAACCCTACCTGAAATCGCCTTCCTTTTTGCAGGATCCCATTAACACCTGTAGGAAAACGCTGCGCTTTAAGGGCTCTGGAGAGTCTAGAAGGTAGAGAATGCATAACTGATACTACTTCTTTGGCGATTTTATATCCAGCATGTGCTCATTTAAATATTTTTGCCAAATGAACCTAGATAAAGTGAGTCTTTTCCCGAAATTCAAACGAACCCTTAATTTTTATGAGGTTTGTAAAACTTCAGCAAAACAATTTCTTTAAAAGGAAAAAGAAAGTATTTCCTTAAGCTTGCTCATTCCGTAGATTTTAGCTAAGACTGTTCACAGAATTACTCGTATGCTCTGAGAAAGATTATTCATATAGTGATTTGGAGCTGGGTGGAATCAGAAAGTATTATAAATCTCTTCACATGACATTCCTGCAAACTTTGCCAGGCTGGGACTAAAACAGGCTTGGAAGCCAACAGGCAGCACCTGCACAGCCCACTACAAGGCAAACGCTGGCCTATCATTTGACCTTCTCAAGGTGTCTCCAACTTTGGCTTCAAAGTCAGACGAATAAAGAGCTTTGTCTTGTTGCAGGGCTTTGGGGGTAATTAGCAAGCATAAGTCATCCTTGCAGACATACCAGTTGGCGGCTTTGGAGAAACTGACATGCCTGGTTCATTGCTTTGTTTTGCATTGCTTTTCTCTTCATAAGAACAGTGTAAAGGCCTCTCCATGAACTGGCTCTTGGAGCCACATCTGGCTCATACTAATGAGAGTTGCTGTGGATGCTGCCACTCAGATGATTTCAGGCTACTGTTCTGGGCTCTGCTCTGCTCTAAATGTATCGCCATGTTCCTAAGATATCACAGGTTTGCAGATATTATGTTACTGAAACAATTATTTCAATAGAAAAAAATACTTGGGAGTTAGGCGCTTTCACACTTAACAACAGTGATTTTTTTTCCTTGTAGGAATGTCCATAATAAAGGTTTCCTTTATAGCCCAAGGAGTTGAGGGACCAGGATAAAGCTATAAAGCCTAAACACCATGCAAATCCAGACTGATGATATAGAGCTTTTGCTCAGGAGACCAACATTTCTTCTTTGATCATACTGGGTCTCACATAGAGCATGGTGATTCTCAGTCATTCTCATCATCTTTATCATCCATTGTTATGAAGAATAAAGTACAATGCCACCCAAACAAAGCAGATGGGTATCTACGGACTAGTTCTTTTTCTACGCATGTCGATAATTACAATAGTAGATCTCATAGTGTGAGTCTCTTTCCCTGAACACTCAAGTTACATCTGAGCTGGGAACACTCAAACTCTAAGAGAAATGTCAGTACTTCTTTGTCCTTTCTTGCCAATTAGAGCCACAGTCCTTTGGTCCAGTACTTTTACAGAGACCGAACTTCATGCATCTAAGGCAAGAATTTCCCTTGGGAATTCCCTGGCGGTCCAGGGGTTAGGACTCTGTGCTTTCACTGCCAAGGGCACAGGTTTGATCCCTGGTCAGGGAGTTAAGATTCTACAAGCTGTGTGGGGTGGCCAAAAAACAAGAATTTTCTTCACCCCATCACATTTCTCGAGGGATAACTTAGTGAGTGTGCACATTAGCTGTTCCTGACTTTTCCGCCTTGAAATAGTTTCCCCAACCCATTCCCTTAATTTCAGAGGCTTTCCTGGTCATTTCAGTTATTGGAAGACATAGTGAGTATGACGTTCCTCATTCTTACCCATTATTCTCATCCAGCTCTCTGTCATTCCAGCCATGTTCTCTTTCCTCTCTCCAAGTTCCAGAGAAGAAGTTTCTCTCTCCCTGTTGACATCTAACCCCTCTACCTGTCCTGGGTAGCTTTTCTCTTCCCATTACCTCCAGGATTTTAACCCCACAATGGTTGTTTTTGTTCCTCAGTGTCTTCAAAGACCTCTTCCAGAAATGGTCAGATCTTCCTAAAGACACACACAGTCTTACTTCTCCTGAGCCCAATTTTCCTCCTTTCACTCACAAACATTTTAAATGTGAGGTCTACTGTCATTACCTCCAGTAACTTCTCACTGTGTTTCTTTCTTTCTTTTTCTTTTTTTTTTAAATTTTGGCCACATCGCACAGTTTGCAGGATCTCAGCTCCCCATCGGGGATTGAACCCGGGCCACGACAGTGAAAGTGCTGAGTCCTAACCACTAGACCACCAGGGAACTCCCGGTGTTTCTTCTTGATTACTGTACATAAGGCACCATTCTTTCTCTGAAGCGATCTCTCAATGGCCAACCACAATTTCGGTTTCTAAATGCACAATCTTAGTCCCCACTCATTTTCCTTTGAAATACTCTGTTTATCCCCTACTCTCCAAAAGCTCTCTCTCTCCTCCATGTTTTCTATGATTTTGTACTTTCCTGGTTTTTCTTCTAAATCTCTAATAACTTTTCCCCTCCCATACTGATCTCCTATACCCACTCCCAATGATGAGTGTCACTTAACGCTCAAACCTTGCTCTTCCATTCCTCCTCTGGTCATGTTGTTGGGAAGGCCCTTGGAATTCAGTTATCTCTCAATCTGACTGTCTTCAAGACCCATCCTATTTTCCCTCCAGCATAATTGCATTTGGATGTACAAACCATCACCTGGGCCAGTTCCAGTCCTCAGGAAGCAGAAGCTAAGATGGAGTTAAAAGTACAAGAGATTTATTGGGGGTGCTGTTTGTGGATGAAAAAGGGGAAAAGAGTAAAACACACAGAGAGAGGCTTCAGACTGTGATGCGGTCCTGACATCTTAGAAAAGAGAGGGGGAGGGAAGGAGGATTAGGAAGGAAGAGCATCAGACCAAGGTGCAGCTCTGAGTCTGGGCCAGCCCAGTGGAGAGCCCCAGAGCACTGACTGCCTATCAGAGGAGGCCAACGTGGGACAGAAAGGCTCAGCTCTATCACCCCTTCGGAGCTTAGTCCCTGTTTGATTGTGAGCTGCCTGGGGAGAGTGTGACCTTGCTTGCGTGCTACGGCAGATGCCCAAGGCGCTAGAGCTGGAGGCTGTCATCGAACTGCAATTCTTACAGCAGGCTCTGCATTTCTTACAGCAGGCTCTCTCTCAAAAGGAAATCTCAAACACAATCCATGCAAAACTAAGCTTTTCCTTCCTCCTCTCCCACCTTATATGCTTTCAAATGATCCCATCTCTGCCTTTGGTATCAGCATTCTTCCATCTTCCAAACCAGATAACTTCAAGTGATCTTTGGTTTTTCCAATACCCTTATTGCCTATATCCAATTTGGAACTCTGAAATTCTTCTAAAATGCTTCTCAGCATTATCATTCCATCTTTCTTCTCAGTGCCACTATTCTGTAAAGACTGCATATTGCATATTGATTAAACGTCTCATTGTTCTCCCTGGCTCACCTTTCTCACTCCCTCCCTAAATGCTGTGGTTTCCCAGGATTCAGTCCTTAACGCTTGTCTCCTATCACACAACACGTTCATCCTCGATGACTTTATCCATTAATCAACCTCTACGGAAATACCCATGACTCCAAAATTTTTTATCTCCAGGCCCAGTTCTGTCCAGAACTCTAAATCAATGTTTCTCAGACTCGAATGTTATATGCTCTGCTTTCAAAAGGAAAACAATTATTGTATACCCTAGCATTAAATTATTTCATTAAACATGTGATATATGTGCTAACATAAAACTAAGTATAAACTTTTGGTAATAGTTTGGTTTCCTTCCAGACTTTTTTCTACACATATTTTACATAGTTGAGATCATATTATATGTGTGTATGTGTATGTTGTATCTTGTTTCTGATTCTTGACATTAGAGCACAAGCATTTTCTTAGTCAATAAAACTCTTCATGCACATTATTTTTTCATTGGCACATTTCATTCTGTAGATGTGTCACAATTAATCTATTTTATAATGATGTCTAATGTTAAACAATAAAGCAATAAATCACTCTGTACGTAAAGTTTCATCCAAATTAAAGAGTATTTCCTCAGAATGGATTTCCAGAAATGGGAAAGTATATATCTTCATTTCAGTGGTGAGAAAACCTAGGTTCTAGGAATTTGAATAATTTCCCCAAGGCCATCCAGCCTGTAAAAGGTAAGGGATGAAAAGGGAAATCTCAGCCCTTAGTTATTTGTATTGGGTCAGGCTACCCCTGCAGGGTCATGAAGGGATGCTGTCCTAGGATTCTTTAGGGGGTAGAAGGCCTGGGAGCTACAAAGGGATAACTTACAATCTAATTCCCTTAAAACTTCAGCGTGATTTGGGATTCAGATGTGTAGGTACAGGTAGCATGAGAATCAGAAGATTAGGAGTAACCTACTATTTTCTCAGGGTGTATTTGTGCTGTAGTTACATTTGCATCAGTCTTACTGTCTTGGTCTTGTCCGGGCTTGGAAAGGCTGCAGGGGTCCTTAATGACTGAGCTCTAATACCCAGTCTTTTAAAAAGGATATGAGCTCTTACTTAAAGTTAAACAAATGGTGCCATGCAGCTGTATCTGTAGCTTCTCCTCCATCCGTACCCTTGGCCCAGAGCTGCTGCAGTTAGGAGATATCTGATGCTCTTACCCCGAAAGTCATGGCATCCCTGCCTTTATCCAGGGAGAGATCTGTTTCTTGTTTGGACCCTAACCAAGAAGTGACTTTTCCAGCCAAAGAGAGTTAAAAATGCCTCTCTTTTTGCTAAAACATGAAGAAAGGAATGGGTGGGGTGTGCAGTTCACAGAGACAGAGCATTCAGCCATGCAACAATTCTTAAATTAGAAAATAAAAGGAGGCATCTAGGGTTTTACAGAATGTGATGATAGCAAGTGATTCAGAAGAAAATTTAAAAATAGACCAGGGTTTCTCAGCCTCCGCACTACTGACATTTTGAGCTGGACAATTCTTTATTGTGGGGCTGTCCTGTGCATTGTAGTGGTTTAGCAGCATTCCTGCACTCTACGCACCAGATGCCACTAGCACCCCTCTCCAGTCATGACAATCAGAACTGTCTCCGGACAATGTCAATGTCTTCTCAGGGTCAAAATCACCCCTGTTGAGAATCACTGAAATAAACTAATGGTTTTCAAAAAAGAAAGCAGCCAATCCCAATGTGGGGGGCAAATAAAAAGAAAGTTATTTGACATGGAAGATGTACAAAACATCTTTTGAGCAGAGGACTTCAAATCAGATAAGAACAGAAGGTCCTCCTTTAGTCACCCCAGCTAAGGGTCTTCTCCAGAGCATGGCTTCTGCCAATCTTAACAAAAATCCTCCTGGAATTAACAAAAATTCCAAGATTGTTTCTATAATTATTGAACTGCATAAACCCTATTGAACATCACAATCAAAATTCTCACGCTCAGAAAGTGAGACAACCTGCAAGGATGCTAGACTGGCTTCCCTCTATTTTAATACTTTACTTGCTACATAACCATAAAATCTTAGTATTGAAAGGATCTAAGAAGCTATTTAATTAAGCTCACCAAATTTCCTGCACAAGATCCTTGACAAATGATTGAAACCTTTCACAAGGTAGGTTATTCCATCATTGGACAGCACTACTTACTTACCAGTTTTCATGTTGGGGGTTACAATCTGCCTCCGAGAAATGACCATTTGTTGGAATAAGTCCACTCCCTCATTTAGATGTCTGAAAGTAGACCCTGAAGTCACCTATTAGGTCTTTTCTTCAACATCTCTTCTCCACTCCAGTCAACCACTCCCAGTACGTTCAACTGTTTTTCACATGCCATCATCACCTGTCTCACCACCAGTCACTCTCTTCTTCCTCCTCTGACCACTGATTCCTTCCTCAGGATCCAAAGGGGTCTCACCAGCACCTCATAATTGCAGTCAACAATGATGCTAAACTCTCACTCGTGTCATCAAGGCCCTAACATACTCCTTTACCTCTCATTCCCCTCAGAAGACTTGTCTTTGGTCTCACAGACAGAACAGGCATCGTATAGATACAACTCTCAAGATCATATATCCTTTCCTTCTGCCTCCTACCTGGGTCCTCCCTCCCAGACTTATTCTTACCAACTTACCTATGTCTTTAGGTCTCTTCTTATTTCTCCTCCAATCTGAGGATAAAGATCTGTCTCCGCCAATCATTCTTCCTATTCTGTTTTTAGTTTTTCCCTCTCATTCTCCCCTTCTCACAGCCTACCTATATGTGTAGGCTTTCCCTTTCAAAACCAACCAGCAGACATGGCCATTCCTCCCTGTAACTAGAGCACCGCAGTACGGAGCCACTTTCTTCTACATCATCTTGGCTCTGCTAAGGGTCCTCCATATCTGAAGCCTTATCTCATTTATTTCCTACTTCACTACAATTAGCATCCTCATATCAGAATACTCCCTTTGCTCCACACATACCAAGGGATCTGAAAACCATTTTGTTTTCTGCGCCTGGAATGATATCTCCCTTGTCCAGTTAGCAAACTCATTTTTTTTTAAGACCCTCAGATGCCATCTCCTTTGCATGGACTTCCCTAGAGAGGTAGAAAGATAATCAGACCACCACATAGTCAGTTTTATAGGTGTGTTTTAAGAATTAAATAAAATAGAGCTTCCCTGGTGGTGCAGTGGTTAAGAATCCGCCTGCCAATGCAGGGGACACGGGTTCGAGCCCTGGTCCGGGAAGATCCCACATGCCGCGGAGAAACTAAGCCTGTGTGCCACAAATACTGAGCCTGTGCTCTAGAGCCCACAAGGCACAACTACTGAGCCCGTGTGCCACAACTACTGAAGCCCGTGTGCCTAGAGCCCGTGCTCAGCAACAAGAGAAGCCACCGTAATGAGAAGCTCGCGCACCGCAACGAAGAGTAGACCTCGCTCGCCGCAACTAGAGAAAGCCCGTGCACAGCAACGAAGACCCAATGCAGCCAAAAATAAATAAATTTAAAAAAAAGAATTAAAATAATATATACCAAGTGCTTGGTGCAGTGACTGGCACAGGATAAATGCTTGATAAATTGCAGCTATTATTATTAGCCTCTTAGGCAGTCTCCGTCCTTTTCTCTAGGTATCCCTTATCTTCTCCAGGACATTACGTTGTATTTGTCTAAGCGGGTGACAAATTCTCCACCAGTCCGCAAATCTAAGGGCAGGGACACCATTTTTTCATCTATATGTACCTAACACTGAGCATAATGCTTAGTACCTGGTAGGAACTCAATATCTGATGAATGAGTGAATGACAATTCACTTGCATGAGTACAAGGCAATTATCATGTCTTATAATTAGCAAGGGTACACCGGTTCTGGGCTCATGGTTCTGACCTTTTCAGCGGTGATATCACATTTCAAAACTCCAATTTACGTCCATGAAGTTTGGAAATGGATTTGAATGCCAAAGAGCGAGTTAGCGTTCCCTGAGACTGATTCCCTAGTGGGGGGAACAACCGTGCTGGATCTTGGGGGCCGAATGAACTCTTGGTCCTGGCTGGCGCTGTCTGCCCTTGGAGAGTCAGGGTTGCCCTAACAGCCAGTCTCTACAGGTTCAGCTGTGGGCCAAACACTGAAGGCAGAACAAAAGTGGCACTGCTGGGACAAAGTGAGAGAGTAGCATGGACATATACACACTACCAAATGTAAAATAGATAGCTAGTGGGAAGCAGCCGCATAGCACAGGGGGATCAGCTCGGTGCTTTGTGACCACCTAGAGGGGTGGGATAGGGAGGGTGGGAGGGAGGCGCAAGAGGGAGGTGATATGGGGATATATGTATATGTATAGCTGATTCACTTTGTTATACAGCAGAAACTAACACGACATTGTAAAACGATTATACTCCAATAAAGATGTTAAAAAAAAAAAAAGTGGCATTGCTGCCACCGCTCAAAGCGGGCTCTTGGGCAACGATCAGAGGACTTGCTTGTCAGCTTCTCTCTTCCAGACACAGCACTCGGTTCCACCTCTGCCTTCAGGAACTGGGGTAATGGCAGCCACCAAGTACAGGGAGAAAAGGTATGTTTATGCCAGGTGTGAAAGCGCTTGAAGGAATGTTGCTTGGTAGCTACCAAGTGGAGATGAATTTTAGTGGACGTTTCATTCTGGTCATGGTGTGGCTAGTTGTTTTAAGTATCCAACACTAGTCAAAGCCAAAGAGCTGTCCTCTAACTTTTTCACCACCATAAGACTCCTTTTTAAATTTTACATCCGCCTGCCCCCAAAGACATATGCTTTAAATATTTTTGTCGAATATACAAATTTGCAGTTTTTATGGGGAAAATATTTATATTTTGAACACTTACTGTGTGCCAGGTACTTTGCCTCTGTACTATGTGCATATTGTCTGTTATTCCTTATAATAACCCTATGGGGAGAGTCTATTATTTCTATTTTATAAGTGAGGAAACTGAGGCTCAGGTAGTTTAAGTAACTTGTTCAGGGCCACACACCTTATAAAAGATCTTATTTGTAGTCAGTTCGTCTAAGGACACACAGTTTTTTAAATGATCTCAATTAACTAACAGCTAATTAAGTAAAAAAGTAACTGTTTCCCTTACTGTTACTAAAATAAGTATCTTTGTAAAATACAAAAATAATTAACCAAAATGTATTAAAATACAACATATAAATACAGTAAGTATATAAAAATACTACTTCCAATTAAAAGCCTCTAATTAGCATGAGAATGCAAATGGTTTTTCATTTAATTGATCTAATTTGAGACGAATAAACTTCTGGCTCTAGTTATCCTGTGCTGTTTAAAAAAGTAATAATAATAATATACAACAGTGGGACTTTTGAAATTTCACAAATAGTTCTTGGACTTTTACTACTCACTCCAAGTGTCTGTGGGGTCTGAGACTTCTAGGATGGTGTCACTGCTCTAGGGTATTATTCTCTGCTGCTTGCCCTTTGAAAACGATTTCTCAATGTACTGCATAAATGCTGAATGTCATTTTTGTTCTTGGTGGCCTTTTCTAAACTTAGGCAAGATTCTGTCCAACGGGAAGGCATGCAAAGGTCTTTCCTTTGACCTGAATGCTTATCTGGAGAAAACACAATTTTAGGATTTCCTCAAGCTGTTTGCATGATCCCTGAAGGTACAGATCATAAAGATTTCAAAGGAATTTTAGGACCTGGGGAAGAAATGAAAAGCTCACCTTTGCCCTTAACTTTGTGTGTCCATCAGCTAGGGGATCTGGGGGCCAGGCTTACTGGTGACTCCAGGTGTAAGCAGGAGGGTCCGATTTCAAAGTCCTTAGGAAATTCTTACTCCAGGACCCAAATAAGGGGTTGAGGCTTTGATTTGCAACAGAAAGACAGCTTTGAATTGTTTTGCAGAGTCCATTCTCCTCCAAGAAACAAGATTCAGAGAGACCAGGGTAATAACTTCCAGCTAAAAGATGTTGGGATTCCTCTTGCTCTGTCAGCAAGAAAGGTAGAGAGACTGAGCTGACACTCAGACCCACAATAAAACCTCCTTAAAGATGAGGCACAGACTATCACACTGCAGGGAATTCACTGATGGAAAAATAATGACAATCCTATTTTCTGGTGGCGGTCCATCAAACCAGCATAATCCACAATTTGTCAAAGGTCTTTGCTAACATGGGTGTGACTCTTACCACTTTCTGAAAAGGTATGGACAGACTCATGGTCTGAGCTCAAAGAAACAGTGGATTGAGACTTAAACCTTTACAGAGAGCCACTTGTGTAAAGACGTGAGGTGCAGCATTATTTATAAATGTTTAAAAAAGGGGGAACAAGTTGACAAATGGCAGTTATTTTAGTCAGGAGAACATACACATTAGTGATGAGAGATAGGGAGATCAAGTCACTACATGGAAAATATCTAAGGTACAATGTTAAGTGGGGAAAAAAAAGATGGAAGCAATTGTACCTACATGGCTATTGCAATCATATGAAAGATGTATGGGGAAAATGACCCAAAGGTACTGATAACATTTATTGAGTGTGCATTACGTGCCAGGTGCCCAATAAAGCATGAATAATCTCATTTCATCCTCACCAAAAAATTCTATGAGGAAGCTTCTATCAAGATGCTTCTTGATAGGATGAGAAAACAGGCTGAGAGAAGTTAAAGTAACTCGCCTGAGATCGCACTGCGGTTGATTGTTGGAAGCAGATACTCTTAACCTCTCTCTATTAGGAAATTACGGTTTTATTGTAGGTACGGGAGCTATGTGTACATTTTTTTCTTTTAACCTATTTTCCAAATGTTCTGTAGTGTGATTATATTAAATTTAAAACATTTAAAAATGTGTATTAAATTAGAACTCATAACTTCTGAGAATGTTCAAATAATATACTCATTTCCCATTGGACAGTGAATTTGAACTCTGATAAGGCTTATTGTTTGATGAAGCACAGAAATGAAAATGTTACCCCAAATCAGATCCAGCAGACATTCTTTGAGCCCTGGCTACAGAGAGGAGTACATGAAATAAGGCAGGGCAGGTGCTTAGCACAGTGTCGGGGGGACAATAGTAAACACTCAACAGATATTATCTGCTATTATTATCATGTGCCAGGTACTGTCCTAAGTGCTCCTCACAAACACCCTGAGTGTTTAGTTATTATTATCTCCATTTTGCAGATGAGGAAACTGAGATTCAGAAAGGTTAAGGAACTCACCCATTGTTCCTCAGTTACTAAGTGGTAGAGCCAAGCCCAGTGGTGCCCCCCCTCCCCTGTACCAGCTTCTCTCCAGCACAGGTGAAACATATATGGCGCCATATACTTGTCTAAACCGGAAGCCCAAACCAGTGTGGATTTCCCCTACTTGTACATAAGCCCACAATGGAGAAATATCCAGGGATTCCAAGTCCTCTGGTATCTGCCCTGGCTAGGTGTCAAAATCCATTTCCATTTCTTATCCGCAAAGGAACTTCCTTCTGAGTTCTCCCAGCACCTCCTGCGGAGCACTGCATTCTCTTGGTCTCATCTAATCCTCTCCATCCTTTAGGACCCAGTTCAAATTCAGCCTCTGCCAGGAAGCCCACATGCCCACGTCAATTTCTCCCTCTCTTGACTTCCCACAGGACATATTTTTTGGTCATTTAATTATATTCCACACTGTTCAATCCTTTAAATAGTTAATGTATCTAAGACTTGACTCTTTGAAGTTGGTGGTTCCTAAGAGTAAGACAATTTTATATATGTTTCTTTTTCTGTCCCTTCAGAGTGCCTAGTATAGTACAAGTTCCTCTAGTATTTGTATTACTCAGGACTCTTAGTTGCAAATAACAGAAAACTTAACTCCACCTGGCAGAAGCTAAAAACAAAAAAAGTGAGGGTAGAGGGAAGAGGTGTTTATAGGTTCATGTAACTGACAAGTCCCATGGCTTGGTGCATGGTTGGATTCTCCAGTATACCAATGGATCTGGCTTGGGCATGTGGTTACCCCACTTGGAGATTGGGCCAGCTCCATCCAGACTGATAGTGGACATGAGACAGTCTTCCCCAAAGGAAAAGCAAGCTGCTCTTGTCAAAAAGGATGAACGGATACTGGGCAGGGAAGAACAGCAGATGTCCCTTACCTTATTGAATCAAATTCCTCAGCACTTTAATACCAATAATAATAACTGTTCTTCTCTGGTCAGGCACCAGACTCTAACCCCATTTGGAACTGTCAGGCAGCGACAGAGGTCTTATTAACCTGATCTCAACTGAAGTGAGCCAGGCCTAGGGGCAGAGCTACAAAGGAGAGCTTAACAAATCTCTGACACAGCATTTTAATACCACAGGGGATTTTTTTCCTTTCCCACAAATTGTGTTAACCCTTCGGGGACAGAGGGGAAACCCTGTGTAGAGCTCATTAGTGGCTTTCCTTTAGAGCTCTTCAAAGAGGCTCCGTCACTTGCCAACGTGATTTTTCTTAATATTGTGCAGACGGCAGGCTAATCCATCTTCAAATGATCTAATTGACTCTAACTTTCTCTTAAGAAACGCTGCATGGAGTTGCAAAGTCTTAATTGCGGGGTGTATGCTGAATGTCTCCAAGATTACAGAGCCAAGCACTCAAACCAGAGCTGGGGAAGGTCCAGTGGAAACTTTCAGGGGAAGAAAATGGAAGGTACGGAGTGGCCAAGTGGGGAGCTTCAAGTCCACTTCTTGGGCCCTAGTGTTCCTAAAATTGAAGAGATTCCTCAACTGACAGCCTAAGAATTTCCACTCATGGAGGTTCCCCTTGTGGCATCAAAGCCTCACGCTTCCACTTATGATGGAGGAAATGGGTAGAATAAAGGGGCAGGCAGAGCAGTAGCTGGCATCTTCCCACTGGCTGGGCAAGAATAAGGACCCCAAGCGGCCAATCTTTTCTTAGAGGTTTCCCTGGCCTTCTGCTTTCTTAACCCGGCAACATTTACACATCTTGCAACGGGTCTAATGAAATAAAACAGATTTATGGAGAGGAGATAAGCTAACCAGAGTGGGGGAAGGGTGGGGAGGGGAAGGCTGGAGACAGAGCCTGGAATTGAGACGCTTCCTGTGGTGGCGGGAGACGGGCACACGGGGCCGGTGAGGTTAATGCAAATACCAGAGGCTCTCTTTAATTCAGCATTTCTCTTAAACTTTGTGGACCTTATTTCTCTTGTTTATTCCTCACAACTACTCTGTGAGGGTTCAACCGTTTTCTGAATTTCTATCAGGGAGAACGGAGGCTCCCAGCTGAAGCCTTGGCTGTAGCTGGTGCCCTGGTAGAGCTGGGATCCAGACTTCTGATTCCAAGGTGAGTACCATTTGCTGAGACCCTGCCCCAGACATGCCAAGAGGGTTGCTGGGAGGATGGGTCAGGGTCACATGCAGGTTGCCCACACTCGCCCCCCACCCCCCCACCAAGGTTCCTGGCATGTGTAGGTACAGATAACCCAGCTCTCCCATTCCCTGGTAGGCCTGGGGGAGCTATCATTTTTACTAGGATGAAGTCATATATTAACAATAACATGGTTTCTGTCAACATCAGGCCCTCAGGCCTTTGTTCTACCCTCCCCCACAAATATATTTATATTGGCCCCAGTTAAAAATATCCCACTTTCCATTTGCATTTGCAATCCCTTATGTCTCATCTGGTAGACAACACGCAGGAAATCAGGCTGTAAAGGAACTGGTGGTAAACCTACGGCACTTTATTAATTCCACTTTCACGCCTCCCGGGGCCAGTGTGAATAGGAGAGCACGGTCAGGCTCCTGCACCAGAGCCCTGCTTTCCTAGAGACTGGTGCATATTCCCCACTTAATCCAGGGCCCCAAAGAGAGTCTCCATGGGCCATTTACATTCAACAACCCTAATGAAGAAGCCACAGAAAGCAGACCCTTAATAACTGGGATAATAGCAAACTTCCACTGAGGGCTTGTTATGTGCCAGGCACTGTGTGCAATGAATCACACACATTATCACACTTAATCCGCAAAATCCTTTGAGTAGATGCTATTACGATCCCCATTTTTACAGAAGAGAAAACCTCACAGGTTATTCTGCATCCCCAGAAGTTTCTCTGCTCTGAGCTAGGCAGTGTCGGAGTGTCCGTGACTCCCCAATTGATTGCTTAGATATTCATCAAATGCCCTCTCTGTGCCAGTGGTAGAGGACACGAAGATGATTTTCCCATGAAAGTCAGAGACATAGCCATGTCGCTCTCCCTGCAGCCTCCACTCATCCCTGATGATGGAAAAATCCAGGTGAGGATGAGGCCCATAATATGCTTCATCAAAGAGCCACCAAGGTTGGCTTTTGCTGGTGGCTCAGTGGTTAAGAATCCTCCTGCCAATGCAGGCGACATGGGTTCGAGCCCTGGTCCGGGAAGATCCCACATGCCGCGGAGCAACTAAGCCCGTGCGCCACAACTACTGAGCCTGTGCTCTAGAGACCGCGAGCCAAAACTACTGAAGCCCGCACGCCACAACTACTGAAGCCCGCGCACCGCAACGAAGAGTAGCCCCCGTTCGCCGCAGCTAGAGAAAGCCCGCGCACAGCAACAAAGACCCAACTCAGCCAAAAATAAATAAATAAATAAATTTATATATATAAAGAAAAAAGAATCTGCCTGCCAGTGCAGGGGACACAGGTTCGAGCCCTGGTCTGGGAAGATCCCACGTGCCATGGAGCAACTAAGCCCATGTGCCACAACTACTGAGCCTGTGCTCTAGAGCCCGCAAGCCACAACTACTGAAGCCCGTGCACTTAGAGCCTGTGCTCCGCAACAAGAGAAGCCACCGCAATGAGAAGCCCGTACACCGCAACGAAGAGTAGCCCCCGCTCGCCACAACTAGAGAAAGCCCGCACGCAGCATCGAAGACTCAATGCAGCCAAAAATAAATAAATAAATAAATAAAAAGAGCCACCAAGGTTTATGAGTATGTGCGTGGGGGGTGTGAAGGTGGGGTGGGGAAGGGGGCATGAGTTAAATACCAGCTCTGTCCTAGGCACTGTTTGGCATTTTGCATGCATTTTCTCATTTGATCTCATTCAGTTTACTTTTATTTATTGAACTTAATCTTTTACACTTCCCTCTTCTCTAGGCCATCTCAGATCTTTTTAGCTCTTTCCAACTGACCTACTTCCATCCTAGACCCAGTCACCAAACCACCTATTTTTCCCATAGGGACTAATACAGCAGCCTCCTTACTAGCCTTCTGGCTCCTGCTCGTACCTGCCTCAGCCTCCACACAGCTGCCAGGGTACTCCTCTGATTATAAGTTAGAACATGCCACTCCTTCCGCTAAAGCCTCCCATGGCTTCAATCACTCTTGGATTTAAATGTCCACGTCACACTGCAAGACCCAGTTCCTGCTTACCTTTCCAACCTCACGTCACTCCTTCCACCCCTACTCACCCAATTTCAGCCACATTGACCTTCTTTCCGTTCCACGATTGTGCCAAATCCTTTCCCACTCCAGGGCCTTTGCTCTTGCTGTGCTTTTGCTTAGGATAGTCTCTCTTTCCCCAACTCTTCTCAAGGCTGGCTCATCCCATTCTTTAGATGTCAGCTCAAATGCCAACTCCTTGGGGGAAAACTTTTGCTCACCAAGCTGTGAAAGCAGCCCCTTTCCTACCCCCAGAAGGGGGTATTGCACATCACTCAATATTCTTCCTATTTAACTTATTTGTTTCTGTGTTTGTTGTCAGCCTCCTACTAGAACCAAGTTCCATAAGGACAAAGAACTTGCCTGGTACTGCTTGCCAATGTGTTCCCAAAGCCTTGGCCTGGCACACAGTAGTTGCTCCACTAATATTTGCTGAATTAGCAATGTTAGCAAACGAACCCTCCCAAGGACTCCCGAGGTGGACATCTCAGGACATTCTTATTCTGTAGCTCAAGAAACCGAAGCTCAGGGCAGGCCTGGGATTCAAACCTATGCCAGGCCTCTTGTAACTATGCCAGGCCTCTTGTAACTATGCCAGGTAGTCTCTCAAGGCCATTAAAATACAAGATGCAGGCTACACCATGGATGAACCTTGAAAACATGCTTAAATGAAAGAAGACAGACAGAAAAGGCTTCATCGTGCATGATTCCATTTATATAAAATGTCCAGAAGAGGCAAACCCAGGGAGACAGAAAGCAGACTAGTGGTTGTCAGAGGCTGAGGGCAGGGGGAGACGGGGAGTGACTGCTTAATGGGTACAGAGTTTCCCTTTGGGGTGATGAAAATGTTCTGCAATTAGATAGCAGCGATGATTGCGCAACACTGTGAATATACTAAGTGCCACTGAACTGTACACTTAAAAATGGTTAAAATGGTAAGTTTAGTGTTATATATATTTTGTAATAATAATAACAATAATAAAAGCAAGGAAGATTCCCCAGGAGAGCCAGGTACCCACAGCCATTTGGAAGTTGAGCCAGGAACCCACTCCAAGCCGTGGTCCCCTCGGTCCCTCCGTGGTGCTGGCTGCAGATGTCATTGTCCTGACCTTCTGCAGGATCTGCCTGCCAGCGAGGTGGACTGTTTCACAATTAACCCTAATCTAAAAGAATAACATTTTACTTTGCAACTTCATAGTGTTTCTCTTTGTAATTTACCCTTTCTCTTTAATCAGGATGATCATCCAAACAATCATCTATATATATAACTTGTTTTTAATCCAAGAGACAATGTAGCCTGCCGAATGCTGATGTGAAATCCTGTCCGACTGCCGCTCTCAATATTTGAGTTTCTATTTTTAGCCCTAAACAGAAAACTGATTCAAACAAATATTATTCTGGAGAAGTGGTGAGTTCTGTAGTGTTTTTACCAAGGAAAGTCTCTCTCAAACAGAACTGAGAGGGGATGCAGTGGGGACTGGGGTGGCGCTCTGTGCTGGAAGATGCCGCAAACATCTTTCTGACCCCAAAGCTGGAACATTATCCAGTCCCCAAACTTAACAGAATGCTTCTCATTTTGCTCCCAAATGTCAAATCTCCCCATGCTCTAACCATCAGAGTGCTTTATCAGGGTTAGAAATGCTGACATCTTGATTTTTCCCCTGAATTCAATGAAATAGGCTAGACAACACTAGTAAGATGGTGTTTTCAGGACTGTTTGGAATGAGGCCACGGTGTGATTGTTCACTGCCTTTTTGGGTCACCTGGGCAGAGTAGGCTTAAGAGAGGCTGCCTGGGTCCAGGTCACTGGTAAGTGAATGAGTAAATGGCACATCATTCACTCAATCAGCACTTCAACAAATGCCTACTAAGTGCCAGTCACTGTGCTAAACCCATTATTTCATTTTAATGGAACAAGTTATTACTCAACTCCTACTGTGCACTGGGAATAAAGAGTGAACAAGGTGAACAAGTTCGCTGCTGCCAGAGTTGATGATCTGTGTAGACTCTAGAGCTGCACTGTCCAATATGGTGGCCACAAAAGACATGTGGCCGTTGAACAGTTAAAATATGGCTAATGCAGTTGAGAAAATGGAATTTTAATCGTATTCAATTTTAATTAATTTTAATTAAAAACTGAAGCAGTGTAAAATATTTTTCTGTTAAACACAACTTTATTTGTTCTGGTAGGACTACATTTTACTTTAACTGCTGTATCACCTAAGATTTTATTCTTTTACTATGTTTCATGTGTCAAGCAAGTACATTGCTTCCAACATTACATATTAACACATCATCAATCTATAAGGTAAAAACAGACTAATTTCAGATGATTTTTTTCTGTATACTATGTAACAATGTAATTTGCTTGTTTTGAGTATTTTATGCAGAGAGCATGAATTATGGTGAAACCTATGTAAATCATAGTTGGTAACTAAATTCAAATACTATTATTTTCATTATAATATAGTTAATTTATTTTTCTAGTTAAAAAATAACTATGGACAAATTTTGAAGTTTAAAATGAAGGCATACTACTGATGCAGAATTGAGTAGTGATTTGGAAGATAGGACTAAGACAGAACAGTAATGGGGAAAAGAGACTGGAATAAGGTATGTCACAAATTTCGTGATGAATGCCAGCTGTGCAGAGCCAAACAAAAAAGTTGTTTATTGTGTTAAAAAATTAAAGATAATAAAGTAGGCAATATTAATGAGGCAGTTTCAGCAATTACACAGTGATTTTGATTTTAAAATAGGTTCTTCTCAACAGTCAAAAAAGAATCAATGAAACTGGTCACCTGAAGTCGGAATTAAATGTTGTACAAAAGTTTTTTTACACAGTTTTAACAGAATCTGAGTTGTGACTTTGGCCAAATTATGAAACCACTTTGAGATGGAGAGAGTATAAAACCACTTTGTTTTAGTTACGGGTAGGCTGTAGAATGTAAAACTTTTCTAACAAAGTCAAAGACAAATTGATTCATAACTTGAAAAATTGTAGGAACTTTTCTTTTGCTTTAGATGAGTCGAAAGTTATAAAACTGGCCAATTAATACTTCGGGTGCATTTTACTTTAAATGACTTCCATATTCACAAAGAAATGTCAATTTGTAGCCCATAAAATGGAACTCCTGGAGTAGGTAGTTTTTAATCTTTTACATTTGTCAAAGAATTTTAGCTATGTATGAAAAAATTAGTTTCTCCCACGATGGATGGTATTCCAGCTGTTAGGTCAAAAATTTAGACTTAGTGGAATCTTAAAATGACTGATGGTTTCCTTATTGCTTAGTTCTGTATGAAACATATTGAAAATATCTGTGCTCAGTTTTATTAAGCAGACTCTATGAAAAGCATCATCATACAGTTGTTAAAATTGTTTCATATATACATGCAAGTGGAATCATTGCCAGTTTACAGAAATGGTGAAAGAAATTAAAGGCAATCAATGTAATGATCTTGTGTTCATTGCCAGTGCTTGTTGATTGAATTTTGGAAGAATTTTACAAAGATTTACTTTGCTGTTAACTCCAATTCAAGACTTTCTTGAAATTTAAGGGATGCTTGCCAAATACTCAATAATCAAAGACAAGAAAATGGCAGAATGATTTACATTTTTTGCCGATGCCACAATGGATGTGAACAAGCTAAACTTGCATCTCCAAGGAAAGGAAAAGCTCATTGTAACCTAAGTAGTCAAGTATGAGAATGCATGCTGTAAACAAGACTTTTCATAATACAAATCAACAATCATGATTTTTATATATTTAACATGAATTGATATGCTGAAGATTTTAATTGTAATTGACAGAATTTTATAAATTTACTGCAAAAACTACAAGAAAAATTTGAAGAATGCTTTGTTGGTATTGATAAATTTAGAGTTGCATAACTACACCTTTGAATTCAATATTATTTATACTGAGCTGATATAAGATTTAGTGAATTTACTTAATGTGGATAGACATAGTTTAGAAACTGATATCCTTATGGTTCAAAGTCAAATCATTTCTTCTGAAAATGATAAACCAGTTTTGTAATGTGGATGTGAATATTAAGAAAAAATGATTTTTTTGGTTATTGGATTCGATTTGGTTATTGGTTATTAAATTTGGTTATTGGAAAACTGAGCATATTTGGAACAACTTGGGAATGTGAATCTATGATTTTAATTGTTAATTTTATAAAGCATAAATACAGATCAAGTATTTCTTTGTTTTGTTTTACTTATTTATTTTTTTGTCAGCACTGTGCGGCTTGCAGGATCTTAGTTCCTCAACCAGGGATTGAACCCGTGCCCTTGGCAGTGAAAGCGCGGAGTCCTAACCACTGGACGGCAGGGAATTCCCCAGATCAAGTATTTCTGATGAAAATTTAGTATCCAAATTAAGATGGGTTGCAAATATAAGTTACACACTAGATTTTGAAAATTTAGAAAAAAGAATGCAAAATGTTTCATTAATGATTTTTATACTGATTTCACGTTGAAATTACAATATTTTGGACATGTTGGATGAAGAAGTTATTTATTAAATTTAATTTCATTTGTTTCTTTTAAACGTTTTTTTTAAAATGTGGCTACTAGTAAGTTTAAAATTACATACATAACTTGCATTATGTTTCTGATGGGCAGCATTGCTCTAGAGACACAGATAAATATCACAGCACTCATCATATTATATTCTAATGGCCTTGAGACAAAGCTAGGGCTTCATGCAAGCACATAGAACGGCTACCTGGTACCGTCTTGGAATACTTAGCAAAGGGTAGGGACATTAGAAGTTGGCTACAGAAATACTAGGCCATCTGCTGAAGTAACAGATGTTTGTAAGAACTGACCAATGATGGCTTTTCCATTCTCTATAGACTAATTTCCATCCCAATGGCAAGCATTCACATTTAGGTTACTTCACCATTGTCCAAGTTGTAGGAGTAGGTTCCTGACTTATGCACTAAGCAAAGCCAAGAGGGTTGAAGAGCGTGGGTTAATCTCAGCTGGTCTGAATTGATCCTGGCTAATCTTCTAATTCTAGCAACCACTGGCAATCACTATGGAATGTATTTACTAAAGATAAATGATGGTCTGTAACCATGAGTTCAACTTAGGGCAGGGTATATTGGCCTGTCAGCATCATTTAGTAAAAATAATTGGATTTATGATTTGCACCTGGTTTCAGTGGGGTCTTGGGGTTTCATCAGTTGAGTTGTGTCACGTGGGTGGAATGTGCCTATGTGACCAGCTCACTAAGAAAGGACCTCCACAATGAGCTGACTTTGGGCTTCTTGGTACCCAGATGCTTCACATGCAGGCCAGTAGAGGTTTGAGACCTTGAGACAAAGGGTGTCCTGTGCAACCAGTTGTAAGACAAAACTTACACCTGAGATCTCTGGACCCCCTGCATTGCATATCCACGTCCTGCTGTTGCTGTGCTGTACCCCTTGTCTGTAATAAGACTGTTTCATGAGGGTAAATTGAGTGCCGGGAGTCCTTTTAGCAGTCAGACACATCAAATAGCTAATGTGTGATTCATGTACGAGTTCATCAACTGATTGTCTCCCCACAGAGGAGGCATATAGCTGACTGGCTAAAGCCTGAGCCCTGGGGTCCACTTGCCTGGGCTCAGAGTGAGGCTTCATCCTTTGCTAGCTGTGTCTCCTTGAGTGAGCGCATTGCCTAAATGTTTGCGTCCTGGCAAAATTCATGTGTTGGAATCTAACCTCCAAAGGGATGTTATTAGAAGGTAAGGCTTTGGGGAGGTAATTAAGCCATGAGAGTGAAGCCCTCATGAATAGAATTAGTGCCCTTACAAAAGGGACCCCAGAGAGCTATCTTGCTCTCTTTCCACCATAGGAGGATACAACGAGAAGACGGCAGTCTTCAACCTGCAAAAGAGCTCTCACCGGAACCCGACCATGTTAGCAACTATCAATAGATCTCGGACTTCCAGCCTCCAGAGCTGTAAGAAATAGATTTCTGTTGCTTAAAGACCACCCAGTCTATGGTACTTTGTTACATCAGCCTGGACTGACTAAGACACAGTGAGTTACTTAATCTGTATAATGGGGAACTAATAATGCCTACATCAAAGGATTTGATGAGCGCATCCTCACGCAAGGTTTTAGAAAGATGCCTGGCACAGAATAGCGCTCTTTTTTTTTGCTGTTGTTGTTTTTGTTTTGTTTTGTTTTTGCTTAACTGAAAAAAATTCTTTATACCCTCTTCAGAGACCGAAGAGTCAATGTTCAGAAGTCAGTAAATCATGAGAAGGATGTTGTAAGTTCAGAGAAAGTTCAGTCAGAGCAATAGTTTCTTCAACAGAATAGCACTCAGTACGTGTTTACCCCAGTTATTAGCAAATTCTGCCTGTAGAGTCCCAAGAAGCAAATTTCTAGAAGTTTTCTGTCTTTGTTTTTAGCCTCCAAGAGTTCATAAACATTGCGGTCTAGACTCTGAGCACCTCTCTACACAATTTAAAAGAACTTACTATGATAAGAAAAAGCACAGACATGATCATTTATCAATTTGTCTCTATTTCTAGGCAGGAAAGTAGAGCACTAGGCTATGCTGTCAAAGCTATTGGATGGCTGTAAGGTCAAAAGACATAGGAAAAAAGGTTCTGAAAATTACAGTCATACAAACGTAAGGGGTCTTCTTATTCTTGTTCCTTTTTACAATCTCTCTTGGGAATTTCACCCCTTGCAAAGCTTTGCCCATCAACTTAGGCAAAATGACTACCATGCCTACCCCTTCAGTCCTGATTTCTATCCCAGGTCCCAGTTCCACAACCCAAACTGTCCACTGGATGGTTCCACCCGTAGATCAGGCAGGGACAGCAACTTTGAATATGTTATCTTTGACTCACGGTTGCCTCCTAGCCTGCCTCCACACCAGCTTTCTAGTGGCACGGAAATCAATCTGGGGTATTAATGTTGGTGCTATGTGCCCTCAGATTCATTCCTCCCCCTTCCCCTGCTCAGCTCAGCATGCACAAGGGAGGCGACCTCTGCAGGCTGCAATTCTCAGGCTTCTTGTGTCAGCTGGCTTCTTGTAGAGTTCCCCTAATGGGAGGCACTGGCTGGCATTTGGAAGTGGGGAGGAAGGGAGAAGCCAAGTTGCCTTCCCCCTTCTTTCTGCCCTGGGAGATCAGGGGGAACCCCAGTGCCCACGAGACAGGCTTGCCAATATCCCGACCTTCACAGATGACCCTATTCCCGGGCTCTGGTAAAACTGCCTCAACCCTTTGTCCTGCCAGTCTAGGCATGGCTGCAGCTTCTATCTGTTGCTGATCTTTGAGTAGCATCATCAACCTTTAGCAGAGTCAAGATTATTCATCACATTTCATTTATTGTGTTTGTTGTAAGATTCGGTTGTTTCTCTTGTAGCGCTCTATGAGTATATGAATCAGTAATGACCCTGTATTCACAAGTCACACATGCAAACCAGTGTCCTTATTTTCCTATGAGCCTTCAGGGCCTGCCAGTCAGGCAACAAGGTCATCTGATCAGTGCTTTAAGAATGCCCACGTGAAGACACCAGAGGGCTGTCTCCAATACTACATCACACTGTTTCCTGCTGTGATCCCCTTGCTTAACTTTAAGCAGAGGAACTCAGCCCTCAAGGCAGGAGCCTAGTGAAGAAATATGGCAGGAAAATGCTGCTCTATGTAACCGAGGCGAGCAGAGCCTGCTACTGACCAGCAGAACGAATAGTTATTTCCTCTTCACCCAGAAGGGCACAGTATCACACCATTGCAGAATCTGGTGGTGGTGATGGTGAGGGTTCCTACGTGGAAGTTCTCTGCAAAATCATTCTCACTGATTGATCTAACTATACACCATCATGCTTGGAATGGGCAGGATGGATGTACATGACAGATAAAAAGAGGACAATTAACACCTCAAAGCAGAGAAAGAGAACGCAAGAGCAAACTGCATGAAATTCAGAACTCGAAGAGATCTTACTATAATAAAGGAAACAGAAAATTGAGTCAATGAGCCATAAAAGTAAGAGTTAGAAGAACTCTTGGATCACATTGAACTCAGGTTCTTCAGTTTGCCAATAAAGAAACTGAGGCCCAAAGGAGGTAAGCATTCTGTCTAGGTTCACTGGTTAGTGAATGACACAGAAAGGACCAGAATCCAGACAGCTGCCTTTTCTCTAGGCCCTTGCTTCTCAAAGTTTGTGGACCAGAGGCACGAGAACCTGTACCTGCTAGGAGCCTGCTAGCGATGCAGAACCTCAGGCCCCACCCCAGACCTACACCTTCGGAATCTGCATTTTAACAAGACCCCAGGTGACTTACATGTACATCACATTAATTTAAGAAGCAGTGCTCGAAACCACACTCTGATTCCTCTGGGGCTTCCTGTTCACCCACAGCCAGAACTGGGGTAGAGATGTTTAATATTTCTTGAGAAAAGTACTGGCTCTGTAACTTATAGCAGAAGCTGATATTAGAGCTCATAAATACAGGAAAGGAAAGTATAAATCATGTTGAATGAGGACTTCTAGATTGGTTTTGTTACCTGGCATCCACTTGTATGACTTAAAAACAGCTTCTAAGAATCAGAAGACTGGAACATAGAAGGAACGAGATAAAAATGTGTCAAGCAAATTAATAAAACCTTGTCATATGTGGAGAAAATATTTCAGGACAGAGACTCTTAGATATTCAATTTAATACACATTTGTTGAGCACCTACTATGTGCTAGGTGCTGTGTTAGGTGTGGGGATACATTTATGACTAACACATAGACTGAGAAGCTCATTTCAGAGCATGTGCACCTAGAAAGCAAGGACTTATCTTCCCTCTTCTCCCTTTAAATGTGCCCTGCACACACACATACACTTTGCCAATATTCACAAGTATCGTTCTAATTGGAAGCTTTCCACACCTTAGTCATACAGCAGGAATTGTTGAGTGATGGGGGTGGATTGGGATATAAGAACTTGGCTTCTCAACCTTCTGTACTTTTGAATCCATCCCCCAGTGGGATTGGGAAATCCTTCTTATCTAATCTCTCCACATTCCCTCCCTCTGCCCCTTCTCTGCAGAGGACTGAGTCTCAAGCGGTTTGATGAAGAGATGGAGGTTAGCTACTTCCCTTGGAGCCGTGGCCCCCTGTGTCCTGGGCCAGCTGCTGACGGACTTCCCTGTTTCCCCTCTGCAGGGCATCTCCACCCTTGAACTGCCTGAGTAGCTGTGTTGAAAGTTGGCCTTAAGTTTATCTTGAATTGAAAATTACATTATCAATTCCTGGGCTGGGCCGGCACCCAGCTACACTTCTTCACTGTGGCTGAGATAAGAGAAGGAAAAAATTCATCCAAAGCTGGTCACTCTGTCTTTCTGCAGAAAGGGACTTAAGCCAAAGGCCAATGAGAGGAAAGGGAATAAAGGCTTCAAGGTCCCTGGCTGGTGTTCACAGCAGGATATACCGTCCAGAAGGACTCTAGCTGGAAAGAAGGCATAGCCTCTTTGTTAAAATAGCAGTGATGATGATGGTGACATCAGCCAATATTATGAAGCTTCTAATATGCGCTAGGTACAGTGCTACCTACTTTACATGCATCGCCTTATTATTTAACCTTTACAACAACCCTATGAGATACTTTTTTTAAAACCATGATCTTTCTACAGACTGATTCTGCAGGAGACCTGACAGGATTAAAGAAAAGAAATACAACTTAAATTCATTGCACTTTAATTATCTACCAGGCCCCATGCTGGGATTTTTCATGTGTCAGAAGATAGTGGAACAGTGTAGTCGTCAACAAATATTATCTCACTCATTGGAGGAATACTTATTGAGTTCTACTAGGTGCTAAGTACTCCATAGTCATAGTCTCATTACTGCCAATGACAATCCTATAGGATAGGTACTGTTATCGCCATCTTGTAGAAAAGGATGCTTACATGTTGTTTTTCTCCCCCCACCTCCTTTTTTTTTTTTTAGTGACTATTTACTGAATGCTGGCTATGTTCTAGGACTGGGATAGACTGGTATATGAAGCAGTCAGTGCCCTGACTTCATGAAGCTTAGTTTGCAGACAAACAAATAAATAAAAAAAGAAAATGTTAGGTAGTGATAAAAACTCTGATATAAATGAAGCAGGGTTATATGATAGAAAGTGCCTGGGGCTACTTTAGATTCAGGAGTCATTTCTGAGGAGGTGACATTTTAGATGAGCACTGAATGACAAGAAGGAGTGAGTCATGCCAAGATCTTGGAACAAAGCCTTCCAGGCAGAGAGAAGGGGTAACACAGAAATCCTAGGGCCTGCAGAACAAGCCTGGAGAGTCCAAGGAACAGAAAGAACCACGGCCAGCGTGGCTGGAGTTGAATGTCAGAGGTGGGAGGCCACAGAGGATGGCAGGGAGCCTTACACATCAGGGCAAGAAGTTGGGAATCGATCCAAATGGGAAGTCCTGGGGGGTGAGAGGCCTAACAGGGCAGAAGTTATTTTTAAAAGCTCACTCTGGTTTCTGTGATGAGAAATCGCCTGTAGGAGACAAGGGTGGAAGAAGGTTAAGTGGCCTTAGTACGAATTTCAAACGGGATATGAGAGTGGCCAAGAGGAGCGTGGCAGGGGAGATGGAGAAGAGGGGGTGGAGGGGTCAGAAGTGCTTGCTGAGGCAGCGGAAGGCCCCAGCACACTGGGTAAGCAGTTGGAGGGAAAAGCTTGGTCTTTGTAGTTTCCACAGAGCGTGGACAAGAGCCTGGCATTTTGTAGGTGACTGATAACTATTTGTTGGACTGAACTGATGCTTAGTGTTTGCTGTACTGGATCTGTTTGCCTGTTAGAAAGCTCAAGATATATACCAGGAGACCTCAGGCAAACATGAGTGATATAGTATTGGTGCTCCCCAGGCCTCACTGGGGTCAACTAATAAATTTAATGATCCCAAAAGATTAAAACTGAAGAAGTCGAATATGAACTAGGTCCAATTAAAGCCATTTAACTTGTGTGAGCCTTTTCAATAATATGGGGATCAAAACATCTTCCCTGGAGAGCTGTTTTGGAGCAGAGAGGTGATGTATGTAAAAAAATCCCATCCATTGCCTTATTGGGGGAAGAAGTTCAACAAAGGGAAGCTGTCATCATATGGAACAATACCCTGGGGCCTCACTGGCCTCCTAAGACAGCACCCACCCTGTATTGTCCGTGACATCAATAAGATGCCCAGGTGAAGGCAGGAAATATGGAATGACAGAGTAAGGACCTCCAAAAATCTGTTCCTCCATAAAAGCATCAATAGTGGCCAAAAAAATTGTGAAAATCAACATTTTCATAACTCTGGAAATTAGCCAAAGGCTTGTAATACTCTGAGGAGCATTTATTCAAGAAAAAACACTTAAATTTGGTAAGGTCAGAGTCCTATGGAATTTTAACTTGCCCTATTCTCATCTCCCTCTTCTGAGTTCTGCAGTAGCCTTGAAAAGCAGCAGCTTACCCCCAACAGCAGCTGTGAAGGCCAGCAGCCTAGCAGTCACTGGAGGAGGCAGACGGGTTGGAGCGCCTCAAAAGCCACATCTCCAGAGAACCGGCATGACTTGCCCCGTCCAGCAGCATTCTGGAAAAGCTCCATTCACAGGGCTTGATTATTTCTTTTGACTGGACTCAGGGCTTCTCGGTGGGAAAAGCCCTAGCTCCAGGACATTTGTTGAAAAAAACTCATAGTTGTCTGGGGTAACAATACCAGTTGGGGAAAAGAAGAGCCTGGCCAAAAGGCTCAAAAGCTCAAAGGGAGGATCTAAGGAATGAGATGTTTATAGGCAGGCTTTGAAAACCTCTGACATACTCCTGGGGATGTAAAAGGATGCACTCATGTGAGGGGTTGTGTGCATGCCCAGGAAAGACCTGAGAAAGCCCTGGCTAACTTTGAGGCCATGCTCAAGCAGGAAATGAAAGCAAAGGCAGAATTATAAACTGCTGGAGTGCTAAAGGTAATCCCCCAAAACACACATGGAGCCCCTCGGCAAAGGATGGGAGACATTGGTTTAAAGAAATCTCTGTCCAATTGTTAGCTGATCACTGAGCTAACTGAGCAGAGACTTCAGTAGCCACACATGTTGGGGGAATATAGACTATTCAGAATTATTCCAGGAAAGTCACTAAACAAACAGGAACAACAACAACACACAGCAACATTAGAAGGGAAGTGATCTGATTTCTAGAGTTGCCACATTACATTATTTAAATGCCCAGTTTTCAACAAAAGGTAGTTCTTTGAAAAGATTGATAAAATTAACAAACCTTTAGCTAGACTAGCTAGTTTCACCAAGAAAAAAAAAATACAAGTTACTAAAATTAGGTATGAAAGGAGCTAAATCACAACTGATATTACAGAAATTCTAAAAAACATAAGAGAAACTATAAACAACTATATACCAACAACTTAGATAATCTAGATGAAATGGACAAATTCCTAGAAAGACACACACCACTAAAATTGACTCATAAAGAAACAGAAAACCTGAATAGACCTATAACAAGAAGTCGAATCAGTAATTTTGAAACTTACCACAAAGAAAAGTTCAGGCCCAAATGGCTTTACTGGTGAATTTTAACCAAACATTTAAGGAAGAATTTTCACAAACTCTTCCTCAAAAATAGAAGAGAATACTTCTCATTCTAAGAGGTCAGTATTATCCTGACATCAGAATTAGACAAAGACATCATACAAAAAGGAAACTACAGACCAATACCTTTTATAAACATAGATGCAAAAATTCTCAAAAAAATTACTAGCAAACTGAATCCAGCAACATATAAAAAGGAATTATACATCATGACTAACTGGAAATTATTCCAGGAATGTAAGCTTGGTTTAACATTAAAAATTAATCAATGTAGTATACCACACTAATATATAATAAAGGACCAAAAAATTGTGATCATCTCAATAGACACAGAAAAAGCATTTGACAAAATCCAACACCCTTTCATAATAAAAAATACTCAACAAAATAGGAAAAGGACAGAACTTCCTCAGCCTGATAAAAGGTATCTACAAAAAACCCACTGCTAGCATCATGAAAGATTTTCCCTTAAGATCAGGGAAAAGACAATGTTTGTTCTCACGAATTCTATTTAACATTGTACAGGAGGCTCTAGTCGCAGCAATTAGACAAGAAAAAGAAATAAAAGGCATCTAGATTGAAAAGAAAGAACTAAAACAGTTTCTATTTGCAGATGACATGATCGTATGATAGAAAATACTAAGGAAGCTACACACACACACACACACACACACACACACACACACAGAGCTAATAAGTGAGTTTAGTAAGGGTATAAGATATAAAATCGACTTACAAAAATCAGTTGTATCTTTACAGAGTAGCAATGAATAATCTGAAAACTAAATTAAGAAAACAATTCCATATACAATAGCAAGAAAAATAATAAAATATTTAGGAATAAATTTAACATAAAAGAGTAAAACTTGTACACTGAAATCTACAAAACATTATTGAAAGAAATTAAATAGAAAGACACCTCATGTTCATGCACTGGAAGATTCAATATTGTTTAGATGACAATACTCTCTGAATTGATCTATAGAGTCAATGCTATCCGTATCAAAAACCCAGCTGGCCACTAGGCAGAAACTAACAAGCTGTCCCTAAAATTCATATGGAAATGCAAGGGAACTTAGAATAGGGGAAAAAAATCTTCAAAAAGAAGAACAATTTTGGAGGATGTGATGGTCAGTTTTATGTGTCAACTTGGCAAGGTATAGTTCCCAGTTATTCAAACACTAGTCTAGGTGTTGCTGTGAAGGTACTTTGTAGATGTGATTAACATCTACAGTCAGCTGACTAACTGTAGGAAATCATCGTCCATAAATGAGTGAGCTCGAGCCAATCAGGTGAAAGGCCTTTAGCACAGAAGTAAGGCTTCCTTGATGAAGAGGAAATTATAGCTATGGACTGCAGCATGAGTACCTGGCGAGGAGAGTCTAGCCTGCTCCTCCTGACACCCTACCCTACGGATTTCAGACTTGGCTAGCTAGCCCACACAATCACATAAGCCAACTCCTTGCAATAAATCTCTGGCTCTGTTTTTCCAGTAGAACACTGACTGAAAGAGAGGACTCACATTTCCTGATTTCAAAACTTACTACAAAACTGTAGTAATCAAGACTGTGTGGAACTGGCATAAAGAATACTGACATCAATCAATGGAGTAGAATTGAGAGTCCAGAAATAAACACATACATTTATGGTCAATTGGTTCTTAACAGGGTGCCAAGACAATTCAATAGGTAAAGAATAGTCTTTTCCACAAATGGTGTTGAGAAGACTGGATTTCCATGTGCAAAAGAATGAATCTGGATTCCTACCTCATACCATAGACAAAATTTAACTCAAAATGAACCAAAAACCTAAATGTAAGAACGAAAATAAAAATAATAATAAATTGAACTTCATCAAAATTTAAAACTTTTTTGTTTCAAAGAACACTAGTAAGCAAATGAAAAGACACCCACAGAGTGGGAGAAAATACCGGCAAGTCATATATCTGATAAGGGTACAGTATCCAAAATATGTGAAGAACTCTTACAACTCAAGAATAAAAAGGCAAAAAACCCAATTTAAAAATGGGCAAAGAATTTGAACAGCCCTTTCTCCAAAGAAGACATACAAATGGCTAATGAGCACATGAAAAGATGTCCAACATCATTAGGCATTAGAAAAATGCAAATCAAAATCACAATGAAAAAAAATCACAACTGCACATCCACTAGGATGGTTATAATAATTAAAAATAAATAGAAGGAAAATTGGAGAAATTGGAACCTTCATACATTCTTTGTAGGAGTATAAAATGGCACATAAAATGGTACAGCCCTTTGGAAAAGAGTTTTGCAGTTCCTCAAAAAGTTAAACGTAGAAATACCATATGCCCCTGGAATTGCATTCCTAGGTATACATTCAAGAGAACAGAAAACACACACCCCACAAAAACTTGTACATGAACATTGCAGCATTATTCAGAATAGGCAAAAAGTGGCAGTAACCCAAAAGTCCACCAATAGATGAACGGATAAACAAAACATGGAATACAATGGAACATTATTCAGCCATAAAAAAGGATGAAGTACCGACACATGCTATAATGTGGATGAACCCTGAAACCAGTATGCTAGATAAAAGAAGCCAGACACAAAAGGACAAATATTGTATGATTCTACTTATATGAAATATATAGACCAGGCAAATTCATAGAGACAGAAAGCAGACTAGAGGTTATCAGGGACTGGGAGGAGATTCTTTATGAGATGGTGAAAATATTCTAAAATAAGATAGTAGTGAAGGTTACACCACACCGTGAATATATTAGAAACACTGAATTTTACACTTTAAAATCGTGAATTTTATGTCATGTGAACTGTATCTCAGTAAAATTGTTATTAAAAAAAAAAGAAAAAGAAGAAGGCCCCTGTCCCGGGCCCACATACAAAAAGTACATAGAAAATAAACTGAGTAAGCGTAGAGTACACATAGAGTACGTAGAGGCAGTACATCTCTGCCTCTTGGGATCTGGCACTTAGTGCTGGCACAGTGATCCAAGCCTTAAACATCCATTCCCGTGACCGACTAACACTGTCCTGGTCCTAGGGATCACTTCTCTAACATCTCTTACCCTATGTCCTTGAAACAGAAGACAACCATGATTGTATACCGTGAAGGTTTGTGAGTTGTACCACTGCCAGCAGAAGCGATGGACACTGCTTGGAGAGCAGGAAGGATTGCAGTGGCAAAAGCAGTTCAGGTCACCTTATCTTTGATAAAGGAGGCAAGAATATACAGTGGAGAAAAGACAGCCTCTTCAATAAGTGGTGCTGGGAAAACTGGACAGGTACATGTAAAAGTATGAAATTAGAACACTCCCTAACACCATACACAAAAATAAACTCAAAATGGATTAGAGACCTAAATGTAAGACCAGACACTATCAAACTCTTAGAGGAAAACATAGGCAGAACACTCTATGACATACATCACAGCAAGATCCTTTTTGAGCCACCTCCTAGCGAAATGGAAATAAAAACAAAAATAAACAAATGGGACCTAATGAAACTTAAAAGCTTTTGAACACCAAAGGAAACCATAAATAAGATGAAAAGACAATCCTCAGAATGGGAGAAAATATTTGCAAATGAAGCAACTGACAAAGGATTAATCTCCAAAATTTACAAGCAGCTCATGCAGCTCAATATCAAAAAAACAAACAACCCAATCCAAAAATGGGCAGAAGACCTAAACGGACATTTCTCCAAAGAAGATATACAGATTGCCAAAAAACACATGAAAGAATGCTCAACATCATTAATCATTAGAGCAATGCAAATCAAAACTACAATGAGATATCATCTCACACCGGTCAGAATGGCCATCATCAAAAAATATACAAACAATAAATGCTGGAGAGGGTGTGGAGAAAAGGGAACCCTCTTGCACTGTTGGTGGGAATGTAAATTGATACAGCCACTATGGAGAACAGTATGGAGGTTCCTTAAAAAACTAAAAATAGAACTACCATACAACGCAGCAATCCCACTGCTGGGCATATACCCTGAGAAAACCATAGTTCAAAAAGAGTCATGTACCAAAATGTTCATTGCAGCTCTATTTACAATAGCCAGGACATGGAAGCAACCTAAGTGTCCATCAACAGGTGAATGGATAAAGAAGATGTGGCACATATATACGATGGAATATTACTCAGCCATAAAAAGAAACAAAATTGAGTTATTTGTAGTGAGGTGGATGGACCTAGAGTCTGTCATACAGAGTGAAGTAAGTCAGAAAGAGAAAAACAAATACCATATGCTAACACATATACATGGAATCTAAGAAAAAAAAAAAAAGGTCATGAAGAAACTACGGGCAAGACGGGAATAAAGACACAGACCTACTAAAGAATGGACTTGAAGATATGGGGAGGGGGGAAGGGGAAGGGGGAAGGGTAAGCTGGGACGAAGTGAGAGAGTGGCATGGACATATATACACTACCAAACGTAAAATAGATAGCTAGTGGGAAGCAGCTGCATAGCACAGGGAGATCAGCTCGGTGCTTTGTGACCACCTAGAGGGATGGGATAGGGAGGGTGGGAGGGAGGGAGACACAAAAGGGAAGAGATATGGGAACATATGTATATGTATAACTGATTCACTTTGTTATAAAGCAGAAACTAGCACACCATTGTAAAGCAATTATACTTCAATAAAGATGTTTAAAAAAAAATAGTAGCTTAAACAAGAGAAAAAAAAAAAAGCACTTCAGTAAAAGATAAATTAATCAACTTGTCAAATTCTTCTTCCCAGTCTGAATGCAATAGATTCTTGTACCACAAACTATCATTCCCAGTATAACCGAGCATCCATTTTCCTGTTTTGCTTTGTATTCCAATCAGTGCTTCTGAAAGTTCTCACAAATCAGAGTACATTTACAACAGTTTCACATGGCTGAGAAAAATTTTGTAATATTACATGTTATGAGTCAAATTGTGTGCCCTTAAATTCACATGTTGAAGTCATAATCCCCAACAGCTCAGAATGTGATCTTATTTGGAAACAGGGTAACTTGATTACAGAGGTAATCTGTTACCCCTGTAATCATGCTTAAAAGGGGTCATTGGGATGGGTCCAAATACAATATGACTGGTGTCCTTATGGAAAGAGGAAATTTGGAGACACACACAGGGAGAATGCCATGCGAGTATCAAAGCAGAAAATGGGGTGATGCACCTACAAGCCAAAGAATGTCCAAAGAATACACACTATGTGAAAATCTTGTTTAGAACAACATAGGTATTCATTCTGCTGAAATGAAGGCAATAAAAAAAGTTTTAATGGAACGAATATGTAACAATCTATGAATTACATGTAATATCTCTGGCCCCATTTACAGAATATCCAGACATGAAGAAGAATGATTAAAGTAGCCATTTTTGATAGTACCTGGCTTCCAGGCATATACAAACCATAATTTTGCATGTATTTTTAACTTTTGTCATTATGAAGGTATATATGTCAATGTGGGAGGACAGAACATATTTCACTGAACAGTTTGCTAGCCTGATTTACAACATTTAAATATGTAGATGTGTGGTATGTGGGCCTCCACTTGTGCTCATGCCCCAGGTCCGATAATTGTTAGAGGTGGGCAGGACCCAGCAATGACAGAAGAAAGCTAGCCTGCAGCTATGAACAGAAGACAAACCAACAGCTCTAACTTGCTCCTACTACAAACTAAAATGCCATCCTGGAAGCTTCATGTGAGGACCTGATGCAGTCCCTAGAGGGAGTGGCGAGTGCCTCACATGCTTTGCCTTCCTGGGCCATAGTCCCCAGGGCCCTACAAGCCCATCCCAGACCAGGGGTATATAGCCCTGTGGCCTCAGTGGGCACTCAGCTCTCACCAGGTTTCATACACCTAATATATTTCACTGTTCCAAATGTCAGGTGCGTCATGAACTTGCATTTGGTTTCCTTGCAGTAACTCTTGCAGTGCCACCTTCAAGCAAACAGAGCCATCTTATAACTGCACTTTACTCCTGCGTTGGGAAAGGACTGTGCAGTTTGACAAAAGGCTTTCAGAGCACTCCTCAATGCGGTGATATATGGCTATTATTTTGTTACGTCCTGCCTGTCCCCTTGTAGGGAGGTTTGGCTGCTTGTTGAGGGCTATGAGGATAGAGAAGGGAACTAGCATTCCATTTGGGAGTAAGTCTTAGGAAGAAAGGAACTCTTAGAGATAGGGTAAGTGGTGGCAGCTGAGAAAGGAGAAAAAAGCAGGATACATCGCCAGTTTCTAAGGGAATGCGAGAAAAGGGTATCAAAATGCCAAACTGAGGATAAAGATTGAGCTGCAGAAGGCCCTGTGGGATTTCCAACTTTGATTGTATTTTTTTTGCAGCTCCCTCCAAGCAAACATGGCAACTGTACATTTCATGCTATTGCCGATTAACATGATGGATAAATGGACAGCTAACAAAAAACAGAGTGCCTGACATCAAAGGATACTTGTAGCTACGGTTGAGCATCCTTAAGGAACTTCAATACGCTTTCCATAGATAGCAGCTCACAAAAGCAGAATACTATCTTTGTATGAAATTAAAAACCATGAAAGATAGACTGGGTTCCTCAGAAAGGTAGCAGGAAAGAATGAAAACTTCAAGTCAGGACATAAAAGGGTTTAAAAATAATTTTGATACTAAAAAAAGGAACTCTGATGCAAATACAACAGGTAGAAAGTTAACAGCCCAGTGCTTAATAGCAAAGGCAGACTAGTGAACCACATTAATCAACCTAGGATACAGATTACAACATTTGAAACTCAGATTAACAGGAACAAATAAGGTACCAGCGTGGGAAGCATTTTTACAGCCCGTAACAAAAGTTTTCATCTTTGCTTACATAAGACTTCAAAGGGATTCCACATATCAACCAATAAGTGAGTTCATCAAAAAAAAAAAAAAAAAAGAAAAAAAAGGTTAACTTCAAGAAATGCAAGGCAGGGCTTCCCTGGTGGCGCAGTGGTTGAGAATCTGCCTGCCAATGCAGGGGACACGGGTGCGAGCCCTGGCCCGGGAAGATCCCACATGCCGCGGAGCAACTGGGCCCTTGTGCCACGACTACTGAGCTTGCGCTCTATAGCCCGTGAGCCACAACTACTGAGCCCACGTGCCACAACTACTGAAGCCCGCGAACCTAGAGCCTGTGCTCCGCAACAAGAGAAGCCACCGTAATGAGAGGACTGTGCACCGCAACGAAGAGTAGCCCCCGCTCGCCGCGACTAAAAAGAAACCCCGCGCACAGCAACGAAGACCCAACGCAGCCAAAAATAAATAAATAAATATTTATTATAAAAAAAAGAGAAAGAAATGCAAGGCACAGTGACCACACTTCTGATCTGTTTTAAGATGAATCAGCATTTTCTACCTGAGCAAGTAGAATGCAGTTAGCACTTGGGTGATTTTAAAGACTCTTTTAACAGTTGCCTTTAATTGGCTGATGAAATAGCAGAACAGTGTGGCTGAAAGCCAATGTTTATTTTTACCCATTACCTGTTTTATTAATGGGATTGTGGGCCACTGGGCCTCCAGGGACACACAAATATATTAAAATATCCCACACTGTAATTAAGAGGCACAGAGAGGATTAGAGCAAATTAAGCAGCTGTTGTATTTGCCATTGGTTTAGTCAAGGCCAGGCATTTTGATGCTCTCATGGCAGAACCCGGCAAGTTTTACTTCAGAAATCTACAAAATATGGAATATATTTTCTTGCAGAGCAAGCGTTTTAATAAATGGGTCTCCCCCCCCAAATAAAAATTATACATAAAGAAAAATATGCCAAGTGAATGTTCCTACAATGAAAGAAGAGATTCCCTTAGCCGGAAAAGGAAAAATGTATCAACAATAGTGTCAGTTAAAGAAACTGGATCTTGAGACTCTATTAAAAAGGGACTCAAAATGAATCAAACTTCCATGTAACTCTCATCCAGACCCCGGGCTTTCTTCTCCTAGGTGAGTCAGAACTTCTGCCTCTGAGTTTTTTAAAGGGAATAAAAATAAAGTGATCACCCAACAGATGACCTGTTCAATAACTAAAGCATCAGAAATATTTGCAGAAACGGAGAACAGATCCTTTTAAGCAAAGACTAGAGTTATAGGTTCCTAAGCCAGCACTGTTTCATTTTTTTTTGTTTGATTTTACCAAATCCATTGTGACTAAATGTTAGCTTAATTTTAAAATAGTACATGTAAGTAGATTTTTTGCTTTGATTGCTCAGAATCAACATTACCATGCTTGAGATTACTGCCAGTGCTGGTCTCCTATGAATCTTCATATCAAAGAAAAAGCAAAATGGAATGAGGGCAGGGCAAGATGGAATGAAATCTGGAAACACAGTGTTTTGACCCAAGCAGAGGACAACATGGCGTTTGCCCTAGCAACTCTGGAGAAGCGCTTAAAAAAGACAAGAAAGAAGATACAAGTACTTACGAGGACCCTGGACTTGCAGTGGGAGGGGGGCCTGAAGAAATGAAAAGAAAAACAAAAGAAACAGTCAGTCTGGGTTATTGGAGGGTGAACATCAGGACAGCCAAACCATTACAGACTGAAGTTCCCAGCCACCCCGAGGTGATATTTATTTTTCTGGAATTTATTATTTTGCTCCAGCTCTCCCAACCACCTCTATGAAAAAACATACCAGTGAGACTGTGTCTATATCCCGCGGTTCAGAGCCTGAAAAATGCTAAGACGAGGGCTAAACAATGAGTCAGAGCAGGCATCCTCACGAGATGCAGCGAGTTTCAGTGGGAGGCTGAATGGGCACGAGGACATGGACGGCAACAGCAGGCGGGGGTCTTCGATGGCAGCTGGACAGAAAAGGGGCCTGCGTGCTGGAAACCTTCCCAACTTCTCTGGACAAGGAACATTCTTGCTGAGAAGAATTCACGGATGTGGTGACTTAGAACTGGGGCTGAGGTCAGACCTCTCTGGACTCTGCTCCTGCTCTGCAGTTTACTGGCTGGGTGACCCTGAGCACAGTACTTAACTGCTGGGCCTTGGTTTACTTACTTCTAAAATGGGTACAAGAGGACCAGCTTCTGCGTTGCTGGGCACACCCAGTACCTCCTCACCCCCGTGGGGGCTGAGGGCCAAAGGCCATCCCCAGTAGGAAGCTGCTTACCGAACTTGACAAACAAGACTCCAGTGGTAGAAACCACCTTCTTGCCGTTCGTCGCCACGCACTGGAAGTAGCCCGTGTCTGTGGTGTCAAGGTTTCTAATCCGTAGCCGAGAGCCATAGTTGGTTGCCCGAAAGGAGATCCTCCGGGGCTCCTGGACCACAGGTGCATCATTTTTGAACCAGCGGATAGTGGGAGGCGGATTCCCAGAGACTTTGCAGTGCAGTTCTGCCGTCTGCCCCAGGGACGTGGTGATGTTATTCATCGGTTCATCGAGGGTCAGGTAAGACTCTGTGCACAGGGAGAAGCAGGCAGGTGAGAGGGGCAGACTGCTGGAGAGCACCTCCAAGCAACCCAAACTCACTCTGTGTGCCCCAGACCACAGAGAGACTGAACAGGAGCGGCATGGTGGAGACAGACAAGGGATGGTTGAAATCATCCCTTTACCGAGACCCTGTGACTACTGAACAATCACCCACAGAGTCTGCTGATGGAAGGAAATTTGTTACTAACCATGGTATAAAACCCAAAGTTTTCAAATGACTATGTGGTACCCATGGATAAATGTACTTTCTCGGCCAAAACAAGATGAGCTTTTGTGTTTGAGTGTAAAAAAAAAAAACATGCTCCTTGTTACAAACTCAAACAATACAGTGAAAAAGAAAAAGAAGTAAAATTTACCTCACCCCAAAATGACATCCCTCTTAACCTTCTGGCAAAGATCCTACCAGCTTGTCCACTTTTGATAAGAGAGAAAGTATGAAAAACTGGAAAAGTAGGAGCAATATATTTATATCCACATGGCCCAAGATTGGGAAGGATACTGAAAATCTTCCTGTCAGTGATGATATAATAAGGGTTATGAAGGCCAGGTTGCTGGCAGACAAAGTGGTGAGGAAATGAAATTATTTCCATAATGTTACTCATGTCTACCACAACACATTACAATATATTATTCTATGCATTCAATTTTTAATTGAGATATAATTTATATTCTATGAAATGTATCAGTCTTAATTACACAGCCCCACGAGTCTTGACAAATGCATGTACCCATGTAACCAATGCCCCTATCAAGATATAGAACAACAGAACATATCAGTATCCCAGAAAGTACCGCCAAGATCCTTAGTAGTGAATCCCTGCTCCACCCCCTCTACCTGGCAAAACTGTGAGAGGATTAAAATTAAATCAGGCAAGGCATAGGAAGCATTTAAACTAGTATATGGCGAAAAGTAAGCACTCAAAAATATTAATCAATGTTCTATTATTTTTATAATAATCACAACTTCTGTGTAATGCCTTTTACTCTGTCTCCTGTTATCCTCTAATAACCCCATGAGGTAGGAAAGGCACAGGAATTATCATGATGCCCAGCTGCAGAGGAGATGTCTCAGAGATTAGCTGGCTTGCCCTGTGGTCACACAGTAAGTTGTACATTGTGCCCAAAGCTTCTAGCACTAACGACTTTGGGTCCTCAGGCTCAGCCAAGCACCTAAACAAAGTCCAACTGAGCCAAGCTGGTTAGTACAGTAGTAAGAACAGATAGACTCTAAGTCCTGCCATATGCCAGGGGCTTTACTTTAGTATTTACCTGCCCAATAACCCCACAAGGGAGGAGGAATTGTTATCGCTGCTCAACAATGAGGAGACCTAGGATCAGAGAGGTTAAGTGACTTGCCCAAGGCCACACAGCTCAGCCAAGGTCTGGTTCAGCTCTCTCTGGCTCCAAAACCTAGCTCTTTCCACCCCATCAGATTGCTTTGGTAGCCTGAGTCACACTGAGGAGTGGGGATAGAATTCAAACTTCTTCCTTAAAGAAGAGCTGGGGTTTACAAATATCCACACACCCACAGGGCTGTGATCTTCCCGTAACTCCAGCCAGGATTGTCTGGTTAATGGGTCTAACCTTTAGCTATGTGTTCTGGCTGGTGTTATGGTTTCCCTCCAGACGCCAGGTACCTCACTGACCTGATATCCTCTGATAGGCCCTTCTCCTTGAGGCTACATCCTGTTTCCTGTCCTTTCTGTAGCATGGGTCCAGCTTTGAGTTGGAGGTGAAACAGGAGGGAAGGGGGCAGGGCACAACCTTTAAAAGAATGACATAGCCATAGGACATGACAAAAACTGGTTAGAAACAACTAGGTCCAAGATGGCAGAAGATTCGACTTCCAGTGGACCGTGAGCCTCATTATACGCTCATTGTAATATATTAGCATCTAAATGACACACCCACCAGCACCATGACAGTTCTGAGGCTAACCATAAAAGGCCAAAAAATGGGCAGTGGCCCAATTCCTGGAAATCCCTGCCCCTTCCCCGAAAATAGTTGGAATAATCCTCCCACTCATTAGCATATGAAATTACCCAGCCCATAAAAACTAACCACCCCATGTATCAGGGCCTCTCACCTTCTGAGATGGCCCATCCTCTGTCTGTGAAGTGTGTTTCTCTCTAAATAAATCCACTTCTCACCTATCACTTTGTCTCTCAACTGAAGTCTTTCTGCGACAAGACATCAAGAACCTGAGCTTCATTAAGTCCTGGGACCAGCTGTGTGATCTCCATTAAAAGACTGTGGGTTTCAAGTCCCAACCTGGGTTTGGCCGGGTTCGAGTCCTGGTGTGTGGGTTCGAGTCCCAATCTGAGTTGCATGGTTTCAGAGGGGTCTCCACAGCGGCAAGAGGTGCCATCACTCAGGTACTCCCACAGCCTGGCTCCTTCTCCCAGATTTCTACCTTCTTTAAATATCAGAGCCAGCCAACATCAACCACACTCCCCAGAGGCCAGGACGACAGTGTCTAGATGTGCATCTCAGGGGTTAACATGACTGTTGAGTTTTAGTCAAGAAAACAAAAGTCAATTCTACTTTATTTCTTTGGTTCTTCCTCCATAGGAAGTTGCTACTGAAATCCCAGCAACCTTTTTGGCCAAGCCCTCATAGCATAAAATATAAAAGGGCGAGCTGGAACTTTAAGCTGTTTCTTTTGCCTCCAAACCCCAGTTACTTGGCATGATACCACAATCACAGACACACAGTTCTTCAAATTTTTTCTTCTAGGAACATAAATTAGCCAAGAGACAGAGAGTTCTGTAACTGCGTGGAGTATTTCAACTATTCTCTGAAGGTGTGCTCAAATTTATTGAAAACAAATTAGTACGGCTTGATCCACCAGATGAAATCAACCCTCACAAACTCTGAAGCTAGACTGTCTGAATTCACATCCTGGTTCTGATACTTATCAGCTGTGTGACCTTGGGCAAGTTATTTAACCTCTCTGTGTCTCAACTTTTGTTACCTGTGAAATTAGTAAAAGAATTATATCTTCCTCATAGGGCTACTGTGAGGATTATATTAATTAATACATGGAAAGTACTTTGAATAGGGTCTGGCACAGAGCAAACAGAATGTGAAAGTTTCTGCTATTATATTAGTTATTTTTTTCTTTTCTTTTTCTCACAAATAACTTATGCCTAAAAATGGGGAATGATTATCCATCGAACTGATTGGTTTCCTGGCCATGTCCAGTCCTAACTTTACAGAACAGATCTGAGGGATGAGGCCACCTGCCCAAGATCACATAACTAATACACTGCAGGCGAGAGTGGTTAATTTGTCCGTGAAGTTCTATATCATACCTACCTAAAACAAAAACAAGGGTTACAGGGCATCTTGAAATCAGTGTAATAGCTGGCTCAAGCAGTATGTTTCCAGGGAGAACTAAGGAAATGTAAACAAATCTTTGTGTCTACTGAACAAAGGAACCTTGCCATAAACACAGGGAACTTGGTTCTAACTTTTTAGTGATAAAGTATAATGTTCAATTTATTTGCCATCTGTAGCTGCTCACTTAATAAGTAAAACAAGCGAATGATCTGGTCCTCAGTTTGGCAAAGACTGGAAGCATCAGAAACACATTTGGCCTAAACAACATGAAAGCATTTTGTGACTGGAATAAAATAAAATAAAAACGCATGTCTGAATCATTGCTATCAGCCTTGTTGTTAACAAGCCTCTGGCCGTGATCCATTCTCTTCCCAGAACTATCTGGATCCTCCTGGAGCAGCCTCATGGGCCACACGAGGGGACCCACTCTCTGTTCTACACCCAGCACTTGGCGTGACCATTGCAGGTTATGGACTAGTCATTTCTTTCAGAGAACACCTGAGCATCCCAGCGAAGCAGCCCAGGGCAGAGGAAATCTGTAAACTGGACCTGATACCAGTTTGCCACTACCTAGCTGCAAGTGTCAGGCAGTCACCTCGCCTCCCTGGGCTTTGGAGTCATGATCATGGGCCTGTGCGGTCTGCACCTCCTGAAATAGTGTAAGTTTCCATATGGGCCTCAGCTACAGAAGCACTGGATGGCAGTGTGGACTAAGAATGTCGCCTGCCACATCAGTAAACAAGATGTTGCGGCCATTGAGCCATCAGCCACTATAGCCGCATTCCCTCTACCCCCCCACCCCAATGGTACACCCTGAAGGGATTCAGGATGGAGAAAAAAAAGAGACTACTGGCCCTAGATAGTTAAGCTGCATAGCAAAGGAATAATTTCATTCAGTCCAGGCTCTTGCGTCTTCCCATACAGAAAAGCACTAAATTCATTAACTTGAGATATCTGGTTTTTCTTTAATTAGCAGTCATCTTTTGATGTTGAGACTACCTGGTTTTGTTGTTGTTGTTCATTTGGTTTTTTGGGGCTTTTCTTTTTTTTTTTTTTTGGTAAAGCTCCTATATATCCTGGCTCCTCCCATACCTCTTTGAAACTGTCCCTGAGAGCTACCTAAGAGGCTGTATCCCGGGCTTAAGTCTTCAGTAAGTCTGCCAAATAAAACAATTGTCAGCTATTAGGTTGTGCAGTTTTTTCAGTTGACAGCAGACAGTAGGTACTGACCAAATCTGAATGCCAGAAAAAGCATTTTGGCTTGTACATTTATATATAAATTTATTTTATTTTTGGCTGCGTTGGGTCTTCGTTGCTGCGCATGGGCTTTTCTCTAGTTGCGGCAAGCGGGGGCCACCCCCCGTCGCGGTGAGTGGGCTTCTCATTGCGGTGGCTTCTCTTGTGGCAGAGCACAGGCTCCAGGCGCGGGCTTCAGTAGTTGTGGCACTTGGGCTCAGTAGTTGTGGCTCACGGGCTCTAGAGCACAGGCTCAGCAGTTGTGGCGCACAGGCCTAGCTGCTCCGCGGCATGAGGGATCCTCCCGAACAAGGGCTCGAACCCGTGTCCCCTGCATCGGCAGGCAGACTCCCAACAACTGTGCCACCAGGGAAGCCCCTGGCCTGTACATTTAAACCTGGCTATTCATACTGTTAAAAAAGGCCCAAAGTGGAGTCACTTGTGCTAAGTCCACATCACCAAACCGAGACTTAATACCTAACTTAATTACACTTTCAACCTCTCCCAGGAATGGACCCTTAAACCAATCAATCTGGAATTACCTAGTCAGCACTAGTGAGGTGATCTGCCTGATAGACCCCTGCTGTGCCCTAAAAGAAAGTGACCCTGCCACAAACAATCTACTCTTTGCTAGGAACAACCCTGTTCTGCCCCTTTCTGCCTATAAAAGTCTTTCATTTTGTACAGCTCTTCAGAACTCCTTTCTATCTGCTAGATGGGATGCTGCCTGATTCATGAATTGTTGAATAAAACCAATAAGATTTAAAAAATTTGTTCACTTGAATTTTGTTTTTTAACAATATTTTTTTCAGTGGCTTGATTCAATACCTCTGACAATGTGTGCTTGAGCTGTGGAAGCTTTCTCATCCTTCTTTCCCTGCTTTTGTGGACCACAAATGTTGAGATGGCAGACTGGTGAGTGGGAGGTGGGATATAATCTGGCTGGAGAGAGAAAAAATTCCAATTCTGCTGACTCCACCTCTAGCTCTGTGTCTCTGAATGAACTATGTCTCCCAGTGGTGGTACTAGTAATAATGATGATGGTGACAATGACAATGATGACGATACAATATAATGATGATAATAGCTAACATCTAAAGGATAATTAATTAAAAAACCAAAAAACAGTAATTCTTTAAAAAAAAAAAATCTTTAAAAAATTATTTTGGCTCCAGAGTCCTTGTTCCAGGACAGAAGTTCTCAAACCCCTTGGTTTCAGAACCCCCTATACACCCTTTAAAATATTGAGGACCCCCAAAAGGGTACTAAAGGGTACTTATTACCATGGCAGGTGTTGTTACAAACCATTATTATTGTCCTCATTTTATACATGAGATATCTAAGGCACAGGGATGGTAAAAAAGCCATCCAAGATCACATAGTAAGTAGAAGTGAGACAAAACAATTATTGATTCAGATTTAGATTGATTTAGATTTCAATCTAAATCTCAGCAAGTTATTTTGTGGATATTGACAAACTGATTCTAAAGTTTATATGAGAGGCAAAAGACCCAGAATAGCCAACATAATACTGAAGGAGAAGAACAAAGCTGGAGGCCTGACACTACCCAACTTCAAAACTTGCTATAAAGCTACAGTAATCAAGACAGTGTGATACTGGTGAAAGAATAGACAAATAGACCCATGAAAGAGAATAGAGAGCCCAGAAATAGAGTCCAGTTGACTACCTATATATAATCAACTGATCTTTGACAAAGAAGTAAGGTCACCACAAAGGAGCAAAGATGGTCTTTTCAACAAATAGTGCTGAAACAACTGTACATCCACATGCAAAAATGAATCTAGACACAGCCCTTACACCCTTCACAAAAATTAACTCAAAATGGGTCATGGACCTAAACATAAGATGCAAAATTACAAAATTCCTGGAAGATAACATAGGAGAAAACCCAGATGATCTTGAGTATGGAAATGACTTTTTAGATATGACAACAAAGACATGATCTATGAAATAAATAATTGATAAACTGGACTTTATTAAAATTAAAAATGTCTGTTCTGCAAAAGACAATATCAACAGAATAAGAAGACAAGCCACAGACTGGGAGAAAACATTTGCAAAAGACACATCTGATAAAGTACCAAAATATACAAAGAACTCTTAAAACTCAACCATAAGAAAGCAACCCCAATAAAAAATGGGCCAATACTTTAAGAGATACCTCACCAAAGAAGAAAAATGGCAAATAGGCATATGAAAAGATGTTCCACATCATATGTCATCAGGGAAATGCAAATTAAAACAATGAGTTACACTAGACACCCATAAGACTGATCAAAATCCAGAACATTGACACTACCAAATGCTGATGAAGACATGGAGCAACAGGAACTCTCTCTCTATTGCTGGTGAGAATGCAAAATGTTACAGCTACTTTGGAAGATAGTTTGGCAGTCTCTTACAAAAATAAAAATACTCTTACCATATGATCCAGCAATCTCACTCCTTGGTATTTACCCAAAGTAGTTGAAAACTTATGTCCACACAAAACCCTGCACATGGACGTTTGCAGCTTTATTCACAATTGCCAAAAGCTGGAAGCAAACAAGCTGTCCTTCAGTAGGTAAATGGATAAACTGTAGTGCATCTAGACTATGGAAATGAGCTATCAAGCCATGAAAACCATAAAGGAACCATAAATACATATTATTAAGTGAAAGAAGCCAATCTTAAAAGGCTACATATGGCATGATTCCAATTATAGGACATTCTGGAAAAGGTAAAACTTTAGACAGTAGAAATATCAGTGGTTACCAGAGACTGGGGGGTGGGGGGGGGGAATGAATGGGCAGAGCACAGAGGATTTTTAGGGCAGTGAAAATACTCTCTCTGATACTATAATGGTGGATACATGTCATTATACATTTATCTAAATCCATGGAATGTACAACACAAGAGTGAGCTATAATGTAAACTATGAACTTTGGGTGATTATGATGTGTCAACGTAATTTCACCAGTTTTAACAGATGTATGACTCTGGTGGGGAATGTTGATAACGGGAGAGATTATGCATGTGAAGGGGCAGGGTGTACACAAAAAAAACTCTGTATCTTCCCTTCAATTTTGCTGTGAACCTAAAACTTCCCTAAAAAAAATCTTTAGGGCTTCCGTGGTGGCGCAGTGGTTAAGGATCCATCTGCCAATGCAGGGGACACGGTTTCGAGCCCTGGTCCAGGAAGATCCCACATGCCGCGGAGCAACTAAGGCCGTGCGCCACAACTACTGAGCCTGCACTCTAGAGCCCGCGTGCTACAACTACTGAGTCCACATGCCACAACTACTGAAGCCCACACGCCTAGACCCCGTGCTACACAACAAGAGAAGCCACCGCAATGAGAAGCCCGTGCACCGCAACGAAGAGTAGCCCCCTCTCGACTCAGCTAAAAGAAAGCCCACGGGCAGCAATGAAAACCTAATGCAGCCAAAAATAAATTTTAATTAATTAATTAATTAATTAATTAAAAAACCAAAAAACAGTAATTCTTTAAAAAAAATCTTTTTTTTTTAAATTTATTTATTTATTTATTTATTTATTTTTGGCTGTGTTGGGTCTTCGTTTCTGTGCGAGGGCTTTCTCTAGTTGCTGCAAGCGGGGGCCACTCTTCATCGCGGTGCGCGGGCCTCTCACTGTCACGGCCTCTCTTGTTGCAGAGCACAGGCTCCAGACGCGCAAGCTCAGTAGTTGTGGCACACGGGCTTAGCTGCTCCGCGGCATGTGGGATCTTCCCAGACCAGGGCTCGAACCCGTGTGCCCTGCATTGGCAGGCAGATTCTCAACCACTGCGCCACCAGGGAAGCCCTAAAAAAAAAAAATCTTTAAAAAATTATTTTGGCTCCAGAGTCCTTGTTCCAGGACAGAAGTTCTCAAACCCCTTGGTTTCAGAACCCCCTATACACCCTTTAAAATATTGAGGAACCCCAAAAGAAAATTTTAAAATATTTGTTTACTAATTTATTTGAAAATAAAGATCATCTCATTACTTGTTAACAAATATTGTCATGAAAAATAACTATATTCCCCCCTGCACCCCCTGATACACATGCGAATAGTGAGAAGAGTGGCATTGTTTTCTATTGTTATTGATCTATCATTTGGCTTAAGAGCAGACAGCTGGACTCTCTTTCTGCATTCAATCTTTTGAGATATGTTGTTTTGGTTGAAGTATACAAAGAAAATCTGGCTTCATACAGTTGGAAAAGAGAGGGTTATTTTTATAGCCTTCTCAGATAATTTAGGATAGTATTCTTTGATACTAAACCAAAATTTGACAAACGGTAGTTTCTTTTTTTTTTTTTGACATTTTTAAATTGAAGTATAGTTGATTTACAATGTTGCAGGTGTACAGCAAAGTGATTCAGTTATATATATATTCTTTTTCAGTTTTTTCCATTATAGGTTATTATAAAATATTGAATATAGTATGCTGTGTTATACAGTAAGTCCTTGTTGTTTATTTTATATACAGTAGTGTGTATATGTTAATCCCAAACCATAAGTTTGTTTTCTATGTTTGTGAGTCTATTCCTGTTTTGTAAATAAGTTCATTTGTATCATTTTTTTAGATTCCACATATAAGTGACATCATATGATATTTATCTTTCTCTGTCTGGCTTACTTCACTTAGTATGATAATCTCTAGGTTCATCCATGTTGCTGCAGATGGCATTATTTCGTTCTTTTTTATGGCTGAGTAATATTCCATTGTACGTATATTCCACATCTTTATCCATCATCTGTCAGTGGATATTTAGGTTGCTTCCATGTCTTGGCTATTGTAAACAGTGCTGCTATGAACATTGGGGTGCATGTATCTTTTCCAGATATAAGCCCAGGAGTGGGATTGCTGGATCATATGGTAACTCTACTTTTTGTTTTTTAAGGAACCTCCACACTGTTTTCCATAGCGGCTGCACCAATACATTCCCATCAACGGTGCAGGAGGGTTCCCTTTTCTCCACACCCTCTCCAGCAGACAAATGGTAGTTTCTTAAAGAATAGTTTTGATGTGAAATCTGAAACCATACCAGTGAATTTTTCATAATCTGTTATACTAAAATGGATTGATTTATCTTGCACGTTGAATAGATCTTTTATCCACGTATGATTTTTTAACACCATGCCCTGTTCATTTAGAAAACATTGGTTCACTGAGTTACACAGATCTTCCAGATATGAACACATTTAATCATGTAATATAGAAAAATCACATTCATTAATATCAGCATCTATCTCATTAGTAAAGATTGGGAAACTGTCAAGCTCATAGTGGTGGCTAAAATTTTTCCAAATTTTAAATTTTTGCTGGAAAGCTCAAATTTTATTATTGGCAACTAATATTATCTCCTGTTTCCTTCAAGTGTCAGGCTCGTTTTGTTTATTTTCAAGAATAACTAACCATAGTTTGATTGTCAATCATTCTTTCAAGTAATAAAATGCTTTTCTTTGTGACAACCATAGCGTTTCACCAGTCAGCACGAGTGCTTATGTATACTTCCCATTTTGCCATACAAAATATTAAAAAAGACATGTGCCTCATGGGTCAAGATTTAGTTAATAATTTTTGCTGCTTCATCAAAGATAATCTTAAGTGCAACTGGCTTTTCTTTTTTTTTAAATTGAAGTATAGTTGACGTACAACATTATATAAGTTACAGGTGTACAATATAGTGATTCACAATTTTGGCTTTTTTTTTTTTTCTAAACTATAAGTGTATGGTGGTGGAGAATACAGTAACTTCTAGTACAGTTTAGTACAGTTTGTTACCACTGTTTTGACTCATGCTAAGGCCCCAGAATTTTTACCTACCATTGCTTTTACACAATCAGGATGGGTAAACTGCAGTTCAGAGAACTTAAAGACCTATCCTAGACCTGTCCCAACTAATAAAAGCTAAAGCCAGGATTTGGACTCCAAGCTCAATGCTCTTTCCATCACACTCCACAGCTGCGTGCTGCCACCCCTATGGGTCTTGGACCAGTGTGAGGTTCTCAGAACAAAGTGATTTAGCTCAAGCCCTGAATACCATAAGCTAGGCTTGCATGGTCTGTTTTCTATTTCTGAATAAGCAACTTGGGATTTGGGGGCAATCCTAAGTGATTTTGGTAGATCTGGGCAAAAGTTTGGGACTCTGAATAAAAAAAAAAAGATATTTATGCTTTTTAAAATGTATGAGAAGAAAATGCCAGGATTCTTTCAGTACCACCATTTCCTCCATTACCCACAGAAAGTGATGATCATAGCTAACATTTTTCTGAGCATTTACAAGGTTCCAGGCACCATTCTAAGTACCTTGTACACATTAACTTATTTAATCTTGAAAACAATCCTGAGGTAGACACTATTCTTACCCTTTTTTTCAGAGATAAGGAAATGAGACACAGAGAGGTTTAGTAATTGACCAAAGTCATGCAGTTAGAAAGTGGCAGAGCCAGGACCCAAACCCAGACCTTTGTACACCAGAGACCGTAATATTAGCCAATGCACCATTTCCCAGTAAACCCACACTGTAGCCTTTCATTGTTTCCTATTACCCCTGACCAGGACTATGGAATATTCTTGCCCTTTTTATGAGTCCATCCAGCAATACCCACTGATACTGAGAACAACTAATCACTACCAGTTTCTTATGATGTAAGGGGAAGTCATCATGGAGAAGGAGCTTTTTAAATACACCACAGGCATTGTTCATCCTGACGCTTAATCAACTTAAAAAGTGAACTGCGAGAAAAAAGAAGTTAGTTTATGAGCTCTCTGGGAATTGAGACTCTATTTCCTCCTTTTCGTAGTCCCCCCAGCACTCCATGTGTTATATGGTGAACTTCGCAGGCATTTAATAAATGCTGGTTGATTAAGTAAATGGAAGGCTCAAGTGTATTTCAGGCAAATGAGCTTTGGAGACACCTCATTTATTACTTAACCCATTTGACAAGACGTCACATTCACAAATCCCTCCCAACATTTATTACTTAATTTTCAAAGTGCCCTCCTCTTCCCCCCAGGGAGGGAGGCGGGGCCAAGAGTTATACTGCCATTCTGACAGGTGAGAGAAACCCAGATATAAAAAGTTTAACAGTCCTTTGCCATGGCAACCCAGCCAGGGAGCCAGTCACAGTTAGGCTCCCGGCCTGCATCTCAGTATCAAAGAGGCACATGCCAAATCCTAGTCCCCTTCAGGACCAATCCTATTCAGAAGAGGGAGGAGGTTCCCCGACATGAAATAAAATGCTTAGCTAAACATAAAGGAAGGCTGCCAAACATGGTTAGGTCATCGCATTTGACTTTGAGAGAACATTCTGTTCATGCTATCAACCTGCATTCACTTTCAGCACACTTCACCATAAATATTTCTGACTCACTATCTCAGGAAATATTTTTTTATCTTAATAAACTCAATGCAAAACATAATCTAAATCGGCTTGCACATTCTTGAGTCAGAGCCACAAGCTGCATTTAATAAAAATCAGTGGAAATAGCAGGGGACTTCTGAATAACCGCAGTTCGTTATCTGACATGAGGCTGCTGGGAAGTTCCGAACACACGGAGAGCAGGAGGTCGGTAAGCTGAAGGTATGGAGAGAGCCAGAGACCACCGGATGACCCCACATGGTGGATCTTAGTTTCCACTGATGAGCTTCACTAGAGGCGCTATTCGTGACAATGAAATGCGGCATGGTAATTAAGAACATGGCTCTGGAGTTGGACTGCTTGGCCCCATGTCTGAGTACCACCTCTCACTTGCTGTTTTTTTAACCTCCTAAGCCTCAGTTTCCTCAACTGTAAAATGGGGCTAATAACTCTAGTTACCCTAAAGTGTTGCTGTGGGCGTTAAATGAGATCATCCTCCTCTGAAACATCCAAAACATTCACTACAGGGAGCTAGAGCCAGAGATTCTCAACCTTCATGGAACATCACTATCACCTAAGGAATAATAATAAAAAAAAAACTCCACTGACACCTGGGTCTGACCCCTAGAAATTCACATTTAATTGATCCTGGGTGGAGTTCAGGTATAAGCATTTTTTTAGATATTCCCCGAATGATTCTCCTCAGCAGGCAATGTAAATGTAGAACACTTGGCTAGAGTAATTATTGGTACCATTTTCTGACCACTGATTCTTACCTGGCTTCCTGCTAAGCCCTGTTTTTACTGCTCAGAATCTCCAGGAAGACTCTCCACTACATTCCTCACTGTCCAGAAGAAGAAACCAGCGCTGAGACATTAATGTTGCCTAAGGTCACATTACTGATCAAGAGTGAAACCACATCTCCAACCAAGACTTTCGCCTTGAACTGGCCAGTCTTCAAGCCTACATCTTCAGTCAGGGAAAGAGATGGCTCGATGAAGATAAACATTTTCTGGCTGAACAAAGCTGCTGTAGACCAGGGGACATGATGGTTAAAAGTCAAAAAAACAAAACAAACAAACAAAAACACCCAGCAAACCCAACACTCACATTTTCTTAAAAGTTCAAGTACTAATGCATCAAGCTGAGCTCAGCCTTGTGACCTCTGAGTAACAAGGGTAGGTTTAAAGAGTGTCCATAGCTACAGTGAACCAGGTACCTTTAAAAAGCAAAAGCAGTAGGTGGGGGCATTATCTCAGAATAAAGAAGAGGACTCTAAGTGGAATAAATAAAGCTTATGACAAACAAACAAACAAAAAGCATGTCCATAGCACCAAAGACAACAAATGGTCAACGAAGCAGCTCCTTTTGGGGGAGGAAACTCACATACATCAGAAATGGTTCTGCAAATGTGCACTTAGAGCAAACCTGTAAATCTGGACTCATGGAAAAGAGAGCCACCTTTATAGGTTCTTCCCTAGGAAGCACAGAAACTACACCTAGCAATTCAAAAAAGTTTAAGAAAACTTTGCTACTACTTAGAGGCTTGTTTTAAAGAATAGGTCATTTTTACAAGGAGGCCAATTGTATGTAAATAGACTCTTAAAAGCTCAGGGAAACTACATTTTCCTCTTAAGTAGTTAAGATTTACAAAGAATGAGAGTGGCTGGCCTCCAGGCTTTAGATTACTTTGTGTCCCAGCTATAATTAATGAAGGTAGGAGGAGAGGGGAATAAACATGTGCTGAACACTGATTCTATCAGGCACTTTACATATATTACCGTATTTTATCCTTTCCAAAACCCTGTCATGTCTGTAGGTTTTTCTAGCCTCACGTAAGGAAGACACCAAGGCTTATAGAGGTTTCAACATAACCAGGTCAGGGCTGGGATTGGACCCCGTTCTCCCCAACATCCTCCTTCTGGTCCCACTCCCAACTTGTCCCATCTCAATTTACTGTTTTACACCCTAGTATCATTAAGAACTTCTTCCACTATCAACTCACCTGAATCCATCTGGATGATACCTCTTTGTCATGCAAAGATGCTGTGATCATTACCTTCCCTTATTTTTACTCCTGGAGCAGGTTATCTAATGGAATCATTGGTAACTGCCAACGAAGTTAGTCTAGTGACTTTTTTTTTTTTTGGTTATAAACTTTTGTGGACTTTGGTGGTTCATTTGAGTATCCATTCTATTTGACCGCAATGTTTGAACCATTTTTATTATTTGGGGGTATCATTTTATTACTTCATGTTGATCCTGTGCGCATATTTCATTTAAATTTGGAAATAATAAGAATACTTAGAAATGATGAGCAGAAACACACTTAACCATAAGAACAATGACTTGATTTTGATATGATTAACCTCTTCTAACTGAAATTCACAAGGATACAAGGTTTCTGGCTTGAGAACTGGTCCCTGCATCTTAGAGAAACAGTCCCAATCTTGTTTCTGACTCCCTAGGTCTTCATCCATTCCAACTGTAACATGGCCATTTTTTTTTTAACTAACCCGCCTCTCCTGTCCCTCCTCCCCCGCCACCCATTTTCAGCTGAATGCTAGGATGGTAGGTAAATTCACAGGCCTAAGAATTCTTCAGGTACAGGGTAGATCTACAGCCCAAGGCATCACTAGCAGCTTCTCCCAGCCCTCCAAAACCAAACCAAATAATACCAGCAAAACCACCAGCTATTACCTCATTTCACTATAACTTAGTAAGGCTCTAACTTAAAAACAACAAAAAGGGGGCTTCCCTGGTGGCGCAGTGGTTGAGAATCTGCCTGCCAATGCAGGGGTCACGGGTTCGAGCCCTGGTCTGGGAGGATCCCACATGCCGCGGAGCAACTAGGCCCGTGAGCCACAATTACTGAGCCTGTGCTCTGCAACAAGAGAGGCCGCGATAATGAGAGGCCTGCACACCGCAATAAATTGATACAGCCACTATGGAGAACAATATGGAGGTTCCTTAAAAAACTAAAAATAGAATTACCATATGACCCAGCAATCCCACTACTGGGCATACACCCAGAGAAAACCGTAATTCAAAAAGACACATGCGCCCGAATGTTCATTGCAGCACTATTTACAATAGCCAGGTCATGGAAGCAACCTAAATGTCCATCAACAGACGAATGGATAAAGAAGATGTGGTACATATATACAATGGAATATTACTCAGCCATTAAAAGGAACGAAATTGAGTCATTTGTTGAGACGTGGATGGATCTAGAGACTGTCATACAGAGTGAAGTAAGTCAGAAAGAGAAAAACAAATATCGTATATTAACGCATGTATGTGGAACCTAGAAAATGGTACAGATGAGCCGGTTTGCAGGGCAGAAGTTGAGACACAGATGTAGAGAACAGACATATGGACACCAAGGGGGGAAAACTGCGGTGGGGTGGGGATGGTGGTGTGCTGAATTGGGCGATTGGGATTGACATGTATACACTGATGTGTATAAAATTGATGACTAATAAGAACCTGCAGTATAAACAAACAAACAAACAAAACAACTAATACTAAACTTTCATTGGGTTATTTGTATGGAAATATGTTAATATAAGTGTTTCAGACATTACATGAAATTTCTAAAAATCGTATATGTTCTGGTATAATGTTATAAGTCATAATCCTAGTTATTACTTTAAAATGTATATCTCAGAAATAACTAATTTTCTTGTCAACTGCATTATTATGATCTTTCATCAAATCTTTAACCGTGGTCATTTTTAAGTCTTTTGTCATTTACAGAGAGTTCTGGGTGTACTCTGATGCTTTTGTAAATATGTTCCTATAAAAGGGTTTCATCTTCAGGAAATTCATGGAAAAGACTCTGACAAGTACAGGTTTCTGGTAACTGACGGTACTGCTGAACTGAATGAATAAGCATTTTCAGAACTCTAATGAAAAACTGATGAGCTCATAAAAGTGCTAACAAAAGATCAAGATGAAAAAAAAAAATTAATTACATGGGACTGAGTGAACTGATGAGGATGAGTATAATTTTTGTGACTTTCTGTTTGAATTTAAAAAAAGAAAAAATCCCACAAGGACTCAGAGGCAAAGAATATACAAATCAATTTTCACTGCAAAGTAAAGGAGCTGTTACAGTAGAGGATTACTGGACTGAATGTCAATATTATGACATAGTATGAGTGTGTTTCATGTTTGGTAATTGCAATCATTGTTGCTTTTGTTGTGGTCATCCATGTACAATGCTTGGTGTCAGTCTATTTATCTCTTGTAAAAATAAAATACAGTGTGTGTGTGAAAAAAAAAAAAAAAAGAGTGGCCCCCACTTGCCACAACTAGAGAAAGCCCTCACACAGAAACGAAGACCCAACACAGCCATAAATAAATAAATAAATAAATAAAGGTTAAAAAAAATGCAGAATCTCAGGCCCAGTCCCAAACCAACTGATTCAGATTCTGCTTTAAAAACAACAACAACAACAACAAAAAGGAAAACTTTTGACTCTTAGGCTCGGGCCCGTTGCAAAGGCAACGGATGCACTTTCAGCCCTGCTAGGGAGCCCTGTGTGGGAAGAACGAAGCCACATTCAGGGCCTTCCGAGACCGAGTCACTGTGTATGTTCACTGTCGTGCTGCGAAGAGCAGCTTGGCCAGTCAGAACAAATTCTCAAGCATTCAATGGCTCTAAGTAGAGCCTGAGTGGTTTTCCAAAAAAAGGTTGCCATTCTGGCCAAGGAATTTCTCTTCCTATAGGGACCACACAGCTATACCCTCTCAGTTTCCTCAAGTCACATCTTGACTGAACAGGACCCGAGTCCCTTTGTGTGCCAGTCAGCCTTCCAACTCCATTCCACAAAGGCCAATACCCCAGTCTCAGGTTTCCCCAGAAAATAAACTTCCGGGAACATGAAAGGGCACACAAACCCCTCTTTCCTCCCATCTCCGTTCACTGCCCAGGATTTATGTTTCAAATCCTGAAAGCATCTGCTGACCTAACCACATCTCAGATCTCCTGTTAGCAGGGCAGTGCATCAGAGAAGTTCTTGTCACCCGAATGTCCTCTGTTCTGAATGGAGTGGTTTTGCCCTCAAATTTGGAGCCAAATTCCTCAAACATTAGAGATTATTGGCTCTACCGCTTTTTCGAGAAACCAGAAAAGTACTAAGCCATCTGGAATGAAAACTGAAGTGGGTAATATTTTCTTAGTAGCAAGTGGCAACAATCAAACACACAAGACTGAACACTGGGGATCAGATGAGGCTTTTTCATTGTTAGAAGCACCTTAAATCAAGCACAGGTTTGCTCTGGATAGATGTAGAAAATGTGTGATGACTAAATGAACCAATGGATTTAAGTGCCTACGCTCAAAGATGTCTCCACCTGGCTATAGAATCAAACAGTGAAAGAACAATCATGATCTAGTGTGATCTGAGTACGTTTAGCGTGACAGAGGACCACAAAAGAGGGAAACTTAACCTGCTTTCTGGGACAGAGGTGTCAGAGAAGGGTTTCCAAAGGAGGTGATGCTTAGTAATAGGTAAGATTTTAAATTTTATTTATTTATTTATTTATGGCTGTGTTGGGTCTTCGTTTCTGTGCGAGGGCTTTCTCTAGTTGTGGCAAGCGGGGGCCACTCTTCATCGCGGTGCGCGGGCCTCTCACTCTTGCGGCCTCTCTTGTTGCGGAGCACAGGCTCCAGACGCGCAGGCTCAGTAATTGTGGCTCACGGGCCCAGTTGCTCCGCGGCATGTGAGATCTTCCCAGACCAGGGTTCGAACTCGTGTCCCCTGCATTGGCAGGCAGATTCTCAACCACTGCGCCACCAGGGAAGCCCAGGTAAGAATTTTTAAAAGGAAGAGATATGGTCCCTGTCCTTCAGGAGCCCCTTAAGATCCCGAAGGAAGGAAGAGGGATCTAATTTGAAAGTACAAGTCAGAGTGAGCGTAAAAGCTGAGTGTGTGGTCAAGACAGTGGTGTTGAAGGCGTTCGGGAGAGAGGGGAGGTGAGATTAAAATGGGCTGGCTGTGGGAACTGTGTGACTGTGGCAGAGGGGCACGATGGTCCCCTGCATTTTGTCAGGCAGAATGGGCAAGAGTCAGAGCAGAGTGGATGGGGAGAGAAACCCGAGATTTCCTGTCCTCTTGCTGGGAATCTGCAAGCATTTGGGGGAGGGAAAGAGTCCAGAGAAGGGGAAAACAGAAGAAAAATAAGCAAATACTTATTAAACACCTGTGTAGGTACTAGGGAGGTACCCGTCCCATCTTTCCTGGACTTCACAGAGTATTGATGGCAAAGAGACTGATAAAAATAATTGGAACAAGGGAAGATGCCAGAAAAAATGCTGTGGTCTGCTCCGGAGGAAGGTGAGCACATCCAGCTGTAGAAATCACAATGAAAGGATTACCCCAAAAGATGAGTATTTAGCTCCCTCTTCTATTTCTTTGCTTTTAAAAAATAAAGCTTCAGTGTACACCTTTATGTTTAAATCTTTTCCCCCTTTGTATTATTTCCATAAGTTACACTTCTATAAATGTACACTCTTTCTTGGCAGGGCCCAAATGTGAGCCTTTTGTCTATTCTTCCAGAGTGCCTAACATATGACCCAGCACATAAAAATTTCATGATAAAATGACACCCTGACCCTACCTGCTGGCTTAGACTAACTCCTAGGTCACCAGTCCATGATTAGCAAACGTTGTGAGTGACTGTGGCTAGGAGTGGGAAAATAGTTGGAAAGGATGTAGCTGTCAGTGGGGTCAGAAACTAGCAGTTGCCAGAAAACCATGGCTCCCGACCCAAATGCAAGCTCCTTGAGGCCAGGGATAAAGCATCCTTTCACATCTCCAATATGTGAAGAAGTAGAAGGCAGAGATGCAGAAACGTCTGCAAATCCACTGACACTCCTCTCAGCAAAAGGTAGAGTCTGTGTCTCCATTCCTTGTCCCTGGTGGGGCCTCTGTGACCGTTTTGATGAATAGAATGTTGTATTCTATGTATTCAATGTGAGTGACTTCTGAGGCCAGGTTAGAAAAGGCTACATAGTTTCTGCTAGTCTCTCTTGGGGTAGTTCCTCTGGGAGCCTTCAGCTGCCATGTAAGAAGTCCAGTTACTCTGAGGCCACCCTGTGGAGAGTCTATGGAGAGAGAGAAAGAGCCCCTTGGAGCCCCAGCTGTTCCAACCACCAGCTGTTTAAATCCTCTCAGTCCAGACACCAGACATGAGAATGACAAAGCCTTCAAGGTAACCCCAGCCCCAGGTACCATCTGACTGCGACCACTAGAGAGACCCTGAACAAGAACCAGCTACAGAGCCCAGTCAACTCCCAGAACCATGAGAGATATTAAAAATAAGTGATGGCTGTTGGAAGGCATTAATTTTAGATTGGTTTTTTACCCAGCAATAGATAACTGATACACAGTTCCCACTTGAGATTCTAAGGAGTGAAATAAATTCTCCAGGATAGCAGATGTCTATTGTAGACACGCCTTGTGACAGAGTCTGGGCTAGGAAGTGAAGGTAATGATTCATACACAGGTCCTGCTTTCAAGGGGCTTCCAAGGGAGATAGGAGATGAACACAGATTATTACAGATATTTAAAAAGAGAGCTATAAGAGAGGCAGAGAATACGTGACAGGAGTATACTCTGAGAGAGTCCTGGATGAATTTGCTCTGATGATAGGCTAGCAAAGGTAGCCAGGTGCCCTTCAGATAGGAAACCCCATGGACTGAAGTGAAAATAAGTGTATAGAACTTTGATCCTACCACACAGTCAGTTCGTTGAACACAGAAAGCATGATCCCATGACCTGCCATATAGTAGGAGCTTGTGCATTATGTATTTGTTGGATGGATAGACGGATGGCAACAGGGGACCAGCCTAGAAAGAGCACTGGCTTATCTGAGAACTGGAGGTCCAGGCTCCAGTCTTGGCTGTGTGATCCTGGGTAAATCACTTCACATCTATAGTCTTCAGTTTCCCCATCTGTCTAATGAGAGGATAGGACTGAGAGATCTCTGAGATTCATTTCCAATTCAAACCTTCAAGGTCATGAAAGAGAAAGTATGAACATTCACCTATTTGTTCACTTGGCCATCTCTGTAATCAAACAAACACATGCTTGAGAGAGTCAAACTATCTTTGTCAAGACTCTGCATGTAGCAGAAGCTAGCTCAAGCTAGTTTAAGAGGGTGAGGAGGGACTGGTGAGGTGGATAGGGAATTTAACATAGGATGCAAGGGTTTTTCGTGGAATTATGACAGGAGTCCAGAGGAACAGGAACCAAGACTGGAAAGCTGCTGGGAACCAGGTCAACACTCTCCCTCCCACCACCAGTCTCTGGTTTTCTCTATGAATCTGCTTAAATCTCCTCTCTTTTGCAAATCAGCTTTCTTGACTTCTCTACACACAGAGCAGAAGGTCATTTCACGGCCCCCAAGTTAATCTCATGGCCCTACTACCTCACAAACACTGATTGGTTGTCTCTGAATCCCAATTCCAAACTCTCTGGAAAGAGACTCTGTTGGCCTAACCCGGGTCAAGTGTCTTCTCCCTGATCCAATCAACTCTCCCCAGAGAGGTGGGTTACATAATATAAACATGTCTGCCAAAGGCCCATCACGGTGGGTCCAGGGGGCTGTTTTCACACAATGGGGGAGTTATTGTAAAGCAGGCAGCCTCCTTCAGAGGTGTCTATTACAAAGTCCAAAAAAATGAAAGAACCATTGTATAGATTATCAATAAGGGTGAAAATTCTTTAACTTAAGCTCCCTCTTCATGTGCACTCAAATCCTTTCCAAATGCACTTCAGAAACTCTGACGAATTTCATGAAAAAACAGTTACTTTTCACCCTCACCTAGACCCTGCATAATTATCATTATTTTCTAGCGCCTTTAGGATGATCCTGTGAACATTATGGCAATGCCAGCTCATGAGACCTTCAGACTCGGGGTTGCCAGGGCCTCCTTTCTCACCACTTTATCAAAAGATGTGATTGGAAAAACATAACCAAATATCTCCTCTGAACTTCCACGCCAATTACTGCAAGCTACTGAGGACCTGAGTATCACTTTAGGGGTGGAGTCAAGACGGCAGACTAGGAGGACACGGAACGAGGGCACCTACCAGGCACCAGTGGGGAACCACGGACACCTAAGGGGATGGGAGGAACCCCCAGTGACTGGTAGGACATGGGTGTGGGGGGAGTGAGCGGGGAGGAGAAGTGGAGGCAGGACAGGACTGGCGCCCCTGAGGGGCGGCTGGGGGAGGGGAAGGGATCCTGCGCCCCGAGGGGGAAAGGGGGGACCACTGGGTGGGCGGAGGATCAAAAGGGAGCATGGCCAGGTTTCTCCTGCCCACTTGGGCCCCCAGGAGCCTGCTGAGATCCCGGGCCTGATCCTCTGCCCACCGAGGCCCCCTCTAGCTGCATGGGTCCTGAGGGGGTGGGAGGGAGGGAAGGGGGAGCAAAAGTAAAGGCCGGACTTATGGGACCGGCACCCCTGAGGGGCGGCTGGGGGAGGGGAGGAGTTCCTACACCCAGCGGGACCCACCCACGGTTAGGGGTCCAGCGGCAACGGAGGGAGACCCCTGGGGTGGGGGGGGAGCTGCAGAGGAACAGAAGGGAATGCAGCCAGCACTTTCCCTGCCCACTTGGGCACCAGGGAACCTGCTGGGCTCCCGGGCCTAAAACTCTGCCCTCAGAGCCTCCCTCCTGCTGTGCAGAGCTCAAGCCCCGCCCCTACACCCCCACCCAGGGCCCCACCTCTACACTCGGAGACCCCCTCTGAGACCCCCTGCAACCGCGATGGGCCTAAACCCCACCCACACACCCTCACCCAGGGCCCTACCTCCAAACTCCTGGAACTCTGCACCCTCAGAGGCCCCCCTCTGGACGTACTGCCTCTCCCCTTGCAGGTCCTAAGCCCAGGCTCTGCCCCACACTTGAACTTCACCCTGCCTAGACCCCACCTCCAAGGACTTTTCCAGCTGCCTGGGTCCTGCACCTAGGTCCCGCCCCATACTTAAACGTCACCCCTAGACCTCGCCCCACACTAAACCCTGCCCCTGCCTAAGTTCCACCCCCCCCCCCCCCACAAGCTCTGCCCTCCCATAGCCAAGGCCTTTTCTGGCCTTGTTTTTTCTTCTTTTAGGTTGGGGTTCCATTTTACCTTGTTGTTGTTGATTTATTTATATTTTTATTTTTTCTAATAAATCTTTTATTTTTCTAATTTCATTTTATTCTTTATACTTTGTTATTGTTCTGCTCCTTTTGACTTGTTCCCACCCCTTTTTTTCTTTTTTCTTTTTTCTTTTGTGGTTTTGTTTTACCTTGTTGCAATTGTTTCAATTATATTTTTATTTTTCCTAATATATTTTTTATCTTTCTAATTTTACTTTATTTTATTTTTTATTCTTTGTTATTGTACTGCTCCTTTTTTTCTTGTTTTTACCACACTGCACAGCTTGCAGGATCTTGGTTCCCAGGCTGGAGGTCAGGACTGAGCTCCTGTGGTGGGGGTGCCGAGACCAAACTGCTGGACTAACAGAGAACCTCAGACCCCCCCAGTGAGGCCTCCTGGAGGTCCCCATCTCGGCACCAAGACCCAGCCCCACCCAACCATGTGAAAATTCCAGTGGCCTCAGGCCAAACAACCAGTAAGACAAGAATACAAATACCGCCCCAACCATCAAAAAAAAAAAATGAAATGACAAAAAAATATGTTACAGATGAAGGAGCAAGGTAAAAACCTATAAGACCAAATAAATGAAGATGAAACAGGCAACCTACCTGAAAAAGAATTCAGAGTAATGATAGTAAAGATGATCCAAAATCTTGGAAATAGAATGGAGAAAATACAAGAAACGTTTAACAAGGACCTAGAAGAACTAAAGAGCACACAAACAATGATGAACAGCACAATAAATGAAATTAAAAATTCTCTAGAAGGAATCAATAGCAGAATAACCGAGGCAGAAGGACGGATAAGTGACCTGAAAGATAAAATAGTGGAAATAACTACCGCAGAGCAGAATAAAGAAAAAAGAATGAAAAGAATTGAGGACAGTCTCAGAGACCTCTGGGACAACATTAAATGCACCAACATTCAACTTATAGGGGCCCCAGAAGAAGAAGAGAAAGAGAAAAGGTCTGAGAAAATATTTGAAGAGATTATAGTTGAAAACGTCCCTAACATGGGGAAGGAAATAGTCAAACAAGTCCAGGAAGCACAGAGTCCCATACAGGATAAATCCAAGGAGAAACACAGCAAGACACACTTTAATCAAACTATCAAAAATTAAATACAAAGAAAAAATATTAAAAGCAGCAAGGGAAAAGCAAAAAATAACATGCAAGGGAATCCCCATAAGGTTATCAGCTGATTTCTCAGCAGAAACTCTACAGGCCAGAAGGGAGTGGCGGGATATATTTAAAGTGATGAAAGGGAAAAACCTACAACCAAGATTACTCTACCCAGCAAGGATCTCATTCAGATTCCCAGAGGAATCAAAAGCTTTACAGACAAGCAAAAGCTATGAGAATTCAGCACCACCAAACCAGCTTTACAACAAATGCTAAAGGAACTTCTCTAAGCAGGAAACACAAGAGAAGAGAAAGACACACGAAAACAAACCCAAATTAAGAAAATGGTAATAGGAACATATATATTGATAATCACCTTGAATGTAAATGGATTAAATGCTACAACCAAAAGACACAGACTGGCTGAATGGATACCAAAACAAGACCCTTATATATGCTGTCTGCAAGAAACCCACTTTAGACCTAGGGACACATACAGACTGAAAGTGAGGGGATGGAAAAAGATATTCCATGCAAATGGAAATCACAAAAAAGCTGGAGTAGCAATACTCGTATCAGATAAAATACACTTTAAAATAAAGAACATTACAAGAGATAAGGAAGGACACTACAGAATGATCAAGGGATCAATCAAAGAAGAAAACATAGCAATTATAAATATTTATGCACCCAACATAGGAGCACCTCAATACATAAGGCAAATGCTAACAGCCATAAAAGGAGAAATCGACAGTAATACAATAACAGTGGGGGACTGAAACACCCCACTTATACCAATAGACAGATCATCTAGACAGAAAATAAATAAGGAAACACAAGCTTTAAATGAAACAATAAACCAGATAGACTTAATTGATATTTTTAGGACATTCCACCCGAAAGTGAAGAATACACTTTCTTCTCAAGTGCACATGGAACATTCTCCAGAATAGATCACATCTTGGGTTACAAATCAAGCCTTGGAAAATTTAAGAAAATTGAAATCGTATCAAGCATCTTTTCCGACCACAATGCTATGAGATTAGAGATCAGTTACAGGAAAAAAACCATAAAAAACACAAATACATGGAGGCTGAACAGTGTGCTGCTAAATAACCAAGAAATCAAAGAAGAAATTAAAATATACCTAGAGTATCACTTTAGAAGCCACTCTATTTGTGGATGGCCCAGCAAGAGAATTAAGTCAAACCATTAGAGAGAGTCTATGGAAAGGTAGGTGCCTGAAGATTAATGCTATTGAAAAAAGGAAAAGCAGTTATTTTTGACATTTTGACAATCACTTTCAGGTCTGGTTCTTATTAGCCCCATTTTTGCCTTTAAAAGGTTTTCTTCTCTTTTTTCTTTCTTTTTTTTTTCCTTACTGAAAATATCAGGAAATTTAGAACAGAAACTTACAATAAAACATGTCTCCTGGCCCTCTGATCTATCGATCTCTTATATAAACAAAAACATTTAGAGAAGCCTGGAAGAAGGCATTTCTTGGTAGTTACCTGATATTAGTCACTGTATTGGTCATAACCTCGCAATTGCTTTGGGTGAAATGTAGAATGGAGAGAACAGGAGAAGGCAGAGAATGAGTGTCTATGAGTGTATGTATGCGTGCGCGCGCGCATGTGTGTGTGTGTGTGTGTGTGAAAGAGAGAAAAAGAGAACTCGATAACACATTTTAGCTATAAATGCTTTAAAATCTTACAGATGCCAACAGGACGCCCTCTTGCATAGTTTTTCTCCAATCCTTCCATTTTGCAAGCTACATTATTCACAATTGAGACATTCAAGAGACACCAATTCTGAAATAAAAACGTGCACACCACCAGTGGAAAAGCAAACAAAAGCAGCTAATGTACTGTGGCTAAAAAAATTTTCAAACAAAGTGGCAGTAATTTACTGCCCTTGCTCTTAGCTGGAACCCATGAATATAATCAGAACCTCCAGGACTGATGGGAAAGTGTGATTTACAATAAGTCTCAGGATAATAATGGAAAATGAAAAAGCAAATTGTGCATGAACATGAAAGCTGTATTTCTTCCACTTTCAGCAACTGAATCAAATTTCCAGCCAGAATCTCAGGGTGAAACTGAGAAGTCCCTCAAGAAGCAAACGATGAGCCAACCAGCATCCCCACTCAGACACTGCCCCAGCATGCCTGAGTGACATAATTAATATTTGGAGATGACAGTAATTGGAAAGATGCACACCACACCATGGGTTTGAGTACCAGTAAAGACGCAGGCAGACCTGGGTTTGAGTCCTGCCTGTGTCACTTGCTATCAAGTGCCCTCGGGCAAATTATTTAACACCTCCAGGCTCTAGTAATACCTGCTGCCTCAGATTGCTCTGTGGATTAAATAATATAAAGTATATAAAGCACTTGGGAGGGTGTTCAGCACAAGTTAGTCTCAATAAGTTCTGTTATAAATTATAAATAATACACTTTGTTCCATGCATTTGTATAGTTAAAGCACTTAGAATAGTACCTGGTACATAGTAAAGTCTATATAAGTGTCAATATTATTAGTATACAGTAAAACCTCAGTTAATCAGAATGTTTAGGCAATGGGGTGACGAAGTTAATTTATTCTCATCTTAAAACCCTCCTCCAAACCACTTCAGTGTTCCAAGTTGTTGAAAATCCTTTTAAAATATATTAAGCTACTTTCCAGGGTTAGTAAGTATAATAGGTAAAGTATCAATTTAAAACTTTTTACACTGGATCTTGCATGAGTCCAGGAACACACATCAGAAGCCCTGGATTCTAATACCAACTCTTATGTCTGTCAGCTGTGCAACTTTGGGCCTCAGTTTACTCATCTGTAAATAAGGATGAGGATACCTGTCATGCTTTTCCCATGATAGTTTTGGTGACTATAAAATTTAATTATGTAAGTAAAATTACTTTGAAAACAAAAAATGCAAGGCAAATAAAGATAGTATAAATTTGTTATTACTGTTCTTTAAGACATCATAGCCTGTTTCTGGGGATGCATACACACACCGTATAAAGATTCTAGATTGGGGCTTCCCTGGTGGCGCAGTGGTTGAGAATCTGCCTGCCAATGCAGGGGACACGGGTTCAAGCCCTGGTCTGGGAAGATCCCACATGCCACGGAGCAACTAGGTCCGTGAGCCACAACTACTGAGCCTGCGCGTCTGGAGCCTGTGCTCCGCAACAAGAGAGGCCGTGATAGTGAGAGGCCCGCGTACCGCGATGAAGAGTGGCCCCCGCTCACCGCAACTTCAGAAAGCCCTCGCACAGAAACGAAGACCCAACACAGTCAAAAATAAATAAAAATAAATAAATAATAATAATAAAAAAGATTCCAGATTGTACCAAGGATGTTGTTGTTGCTGTTGTTTTAATTGTGGTTAAAATATATGTAACATAAAATTGACCATTTTGACCATTTTAAGTGTACAGTTCAGTGACATTAAGTACATTCATAGTATGTGCAACCATCACTCCCATCCACCCACAGAACTTTTTTCATATTCCCCAACTAAGAGTTCGTACCCATTATACAACAGTTCCCCATTCTCCCTTCCTCCCAGTCCCTGGCAACGCCCATTCTACTTTCTGTTGCCATCAGTTTGACTACTCAAGGTCCCTCATATAAGTGGAGACATAACAGGATATTGCCTTTTCAATAAATCCCTTATCTATTTTCTTACCTTTTCCATCTTTGTCTTTAAATGTTGGGTGCAGAAAACAATGGCAGTTAATTGAGGATTTCATTTTGTGGGTTCCAAATCCTTGAGATTTGCAACCCAACTGTGATTTAGGAACAAAGACACGCTGCCCTGATAGCATCCTTCAAGCCTGATGGGGCTGGTGACTCAGTCTGGTCTCAATTGCAATTTTGGAAGACTTCTTGGAAGCTATGATATTTTAAGGCTATGCAATGAGGACCAGGGAATGGGGTCTGGTCCCACTTCCACCACAAAAGTACTGTTTGATATTGATTGAATCATACTCCTCTCTGAGTCATGTCTGTTAAACTTGAGGCTGACTGGGTTAAATGATTCCAAAGTAGTGTCAACCTCGTATTCAAATGTTTTGATGACATTCTTGCCTTGCCAGTTACTACAAAATATCATTCTCCCTCTCCACCTCCATCAAGGAACACCATATTTTGTATAATAAAAGTGGAAGAAGAGGAGGATACCTGTGATATTTTTCCTGGGAAAATAAAGCAGGGGCAAAGAAAAACTAAAAAAAAAAAACAACAAAAAATTGAACTGCTTTTAGATGTTCCTGGCAGTTCATTCAGTGTTGGCATTGCTCCTCTGACCAGGGTGAGGTGGAGGGGTTGGGAAAAAAAAAAACAGAGTAGAGAGGATTTTCATAGCACATGCAAAATATTATTTAAAATGCATACATACACATACACACACACTCACACACACACACACAAACACACAGGAAAAAAGCCTTTGCTCAAATTCAAGACGATGACTTCATACAGGAAAGAGAAACACTGAGTTAAACCATCTGAATTGAGAAGATAGAGATATATGATCATTTAAAAATTATCTCTAACGTTACACCAAAATGTACACCATCGCCAGGATTCTAAGGCCTAATATTGTTGAGTACAGAAACAGTGTAGCCAAATATAAGATGTCATAGACCAGAAGAGCTACATATTGGGGGTGAACGACTATCCTTATCATTTGTAAACTTCCCAACTTGGATGCGTTTGTATGAGGAGACACTTCTGGTCTGATAAGAGCCTGGTTCTGGGAAGAAGAACAAGATGACCCAAATTCTTATGGAGGAGACACTTTCACACATGAATCACCCCGCAAAACTGGCAGCTGCTTCAGAACATTGGCTGCCTGCCCCAGAAGCTGACTATGGAGGGGTTCAGTCTACAGGAACCCACCTTCAGCATGGAATGTAATCAGGAGAGCAAAACTAAATACCTCACCCATCTGACTTCTAGAGTCAGGTGACAACTTATGTATAGTATCACTCTTTTCCTCAGATGGAATAGACCTTGTCTGAAACTGTAGCCACTAATGGCTTGGATCAAGTCAATTTTATTAGTATGGATATTTCCAAAGCTGTGTCCTCCAAACAGCTTCATAAATATAAACTAATGGGACCAATGACACATTCAATACTGAAATGATAATTTGTAATAATCTTAGTAAGAGTTTTATAATGTATCTTTTCCAAAAAAGTATGACACAAGATAGGTTTTATGGGTCTATTCCCATTAAACCAATGTCAGAGACTGAGAATTCCTGAGTCATAGGATTTCAGAGATGGAAGAAAACTGAAATATTAATTATATCAATTCCCCCAGAGCATTTCTGATACAACATTCCTGAAAAAAATGGTCATACAGTCTGCTTCAATACCTTTAGGGGGAGGGAGACCGATTCTTCATGAAGAATCGGTGAAGGAGATAGACTAACTACATGAAATTACACTAGGACTTTAGCCTATTGGAACTTTGGTTTTATCATGTATAAAAGAAGGGAACTATTTTATAAGGCTGTGGGGGAGGAGGAATAATGGGTGTAGAGCAACAGTTTAGCTCTTGGTTATCAGTTAATGTTAGCTTTCTTCCCCTTTCCATTTATTACTAAAAAGGTCTTCCATGTATTAGGCTGAAATCTGCTTCTTTGTAACTTTCACCCGGTAGCCTCAATTCAAACCTCTCAGGGAACATAAAACCATTTCCTCTCTCCACTGTAAGACATCACTCCAACATCTGAAGACAGTCATGAGGCTTCCTGCAGTCTTCTCTTCTCCAGCCTAAACCTACCTGATTGTCTCTGCCATTCCTTAGAACTGATGAATAACTTAAGTCATACCTTTAGGGAGTACCACTAGAATTAGGGGCAGGTCAATTGGGAGCATGTCAGGTCAATTGGGAGCATATTAAGGCAGGGTCCCTGCTTTTAAGGAGCCTGAATATATAATATAATCTGGGTAAAACAGGGGCTAAATCAATGTATTATTATTATTGTGTAGAAGAAGAAGCAACTAAATTTAATGGGAAAACCAGAGAAGCCTTCATGGCAAGTGATATTTGAGTTGGATACTCAAAAACTAGAAGGATTCTGAAAGGCAGAAAGCTTATGCTGGGGAATAGCATAAACAAAAGCATGGAGAATTAAAAATGTATAAAATGTTTAAAGAAGGGTGCTATGGAATGACTTGGGTCCTCCTAAAATTCATACGTTGAAGCTTTAACTCCCAATGTGACTGTATTTAGAGATAGGGCTTTTAGGAAGTAATTAAGGTTAAATGAAGTCTTAAGGATGGGGCCTTCATCAAAAAGGACTGGCGAACTTATAAGAAGAGGAATCTCTGTCCTCTGTCTCCCTCCTTCTCCCTCTCCCTCTCTCTCATTCTCTTTCCCTCTCTCTGACATTTGATGGCAGGGTGAGAAGGCTACCATCTGCAAGCCAAGAGGAGCACTGTCACCAGGAACTGATCCCTCCCAGGCCTTTGCTCTTAGACTTTCCAGCCTCTAGAACTGTGAGGAAATAACTTTCTTTTGTTCAAGCCACACAGTCTATGGAATTTGTTATAGCAGCCCTATAGTAGACATACAAAGGGCAACTACTGAGGAGAAAAATCAATGAGTAAAGACCTAAGGGGAGAGTGGATGGGTATATTGACCAAATGACCAGAATGAGGAAATGTAAATGGTCAGGCTTTGGAGACAGAGAAACCAATGTTCCAGTCTCAGTTTTGCTGCTTTATTAGCTGTGTGACCTTAGGCTAGTTACTCAACCTCTCTGAGCTTAAAACTCTTCTTTGTTAAAGGTAGAAAGAGATAATATATGTAAGTACCACTGAACATGCCTGGCATATGGCAGGTACTTTATAAATGTTAGCAATTATTATTATATTATTGTAGTAATTGCTGATCATAACACTGGTACTGAGGTAAGACATTAGAGAGATATAGGATGTTCAATGATCTGAATACTTCTTAAAAGTATCCACTAGCTAAAAGATGGTACATCTTCTCTATTCTTAGCAATCCTGGATAGCAGTTGCATCTCCTAGAATGCCAGTAATAGAAATCTAATTCTGAACAAGGAAATACTGTTTGCAGAAGAACAGCAGGAACCATGAGAGAAAATGAACATGCAATTTTGGCATTCATGTGGTCTAAGGAAAGGGGATTTGGGGCATGGCCAGATGTTGTCCTTGATCTACTTTCTGCTATGCAAACTTCTATATATTGTGTAATACCCAGCTCAAATGTCACCACCTCCATAAATCTTTATCTACAACTCCCCCATTTCTTCTATTATACACCCTCTCCCTTTAGTCTGTTTCTCCCATGAGACTGTGAGCATCTTGAAGACAGGCACATACTACTTGCCACAGTGTCTGGTACATAGTTCAACAAATGCTTTTCAAAGGCATTAATGGGACAAAATAGGAATGCTGACTTTAAAAAGTTCAGAGAAACAGAAAGATGCTAAAATAGGTCTGTAGACTCTCAAAAACAAGATCTGAATTATATACATTTGTAAGAGAGACAGTTCTCCATACTGGCAACAAGACAAGATATAATCATAACGGGAGCTCTGTCTATATCCTTTCCCTGCCAACAGTCATATCAATGTCTTAGATGAGGACCAAATTAATAAGATACAAAGTTGGAAGGTTTAAAGCATGCTAAATGATAGCATCAAATAATATGATAAATTAAACATGTTGAAATATAATAGGAATAGCTTATAGCGAGTACTGGGATGTAAAATACTGACCATACAAGTATGAGAAAGGAGAGATGCAGGTAAATGGCAAAAATTATGAGAAACTCACAGGAGATTTAGCTAACTGCAAGTTTTTCAAAAGTCAACAACAAGATGATGCTACCCAGAGACTTAGAATTTTGGTTGCAAGAATAAAAATGCAAAAGAAGGAGGAGATGGTCCTGCTGCACCTTATGTGGTCCAGGTCTACCTGGAGTATTGTGTGCTCACTCCAGGAGGCTACCTCTTATGGGGGAAGAATCTAGAAAACAAGTTAGGAGGAAAAATAATGAAAAGAATGGTAACTGTTTATCCCAAGAAAGGGAAGATTCTGTGGTCAATAATATGATAATGATAATGCACTACCACAGGTCATGTATGAACTCCCCTAATCCTTAAGATCACCTCATGAGGTCTAGGTGTCCATATGCCAGGTCCTCTATCTAAGAACAGAAAAGACTCCCAGAGGCTATCTGTCATTTTATTCCAAAGTTCAAAGCAATACTGAAACTAATGAAGACATCTATGTAACAATAAGTTTCATAACAGATTATTGGCATTAATATATTATGACATTGATTCTGACTCTTGCCTCTTTTCAATGTACTTACAAATTTATCTGGAGATGTATTTTGGCTTTCTTTATTAATCATAGGCTATAAAACACTGCTTCAAACACTGCATACACATCTTAGAAGCTTAGAACTAAAGAAAACCTTGAGTCATAATCAAGTCTGAAATGACGGCACACAGCTGCTAAGCTTGTTAAGTGCTCCAGCATTTAACTCTGTCTGTCTCAAAGTTAGAATGTGTAATAATAGGAATTTTTGAATCCTCATTTTATAGATGATGAAACTGGGACTCAAAGAGGTTAAGTAATTTACTGAAGACCATACAGCTACTGAACACCAGGGCAGGAAACAGGCCAATATACTACAAAGTCCCAAGAACAGCTTTCATCCACTTTCTGAGAAGGAGTAGACATGGCAGAAAGAGTGAAAACAAAGACCAATTGGCTCAGCATAAGAAAGACCATCCTAACCTTAGGATTCTCAAAAGGAAGAGTAGGGTAGACTTCTATAATGTCACTAAAGAAAGTGTTCATGTAAAAGCTTTCTAATCAGACAGAAACCGTTCATATAGAAGGTTAGTGTAGAATGACATATGAGGCTTTTAGAAGGAGAGAGTCACGAATCAGCTAGAAGTTTGGATTATATTACCTTCTAAGGGTCATTCATCTGGGAGATTCTCTGCATATAGGTTGTGGAGATATAGTTGACTCTGGCACTAGATTAATTTGCTGCCCTCTCTAGGGCTGGAAATACTGCTCAACTTGATCCAGATTTTGAAAAGGAAGTCTTTACTTATAATATCTTCAAGAAAATATAAGTGCTTCTATCATCCTGGGGAAGGGAAGGCTTTCCTAACCATGACACCAAAGTAAAAAATCAAAAAGGAAAAGGATTGATAGAATTGATTTCATAAAATTAAAAGTTATCTATATGAAAAGATACACATTCCATAAGCAAAATTAAAAGCAAAGCTAGTTTTAAAAATGCAGATTTCAAAGCAGTAAAAAAAGATATATACACTAATAGAATGAGAATAAGGAATGAATATTCATCAGAGAAAAAAATGGCCACTGAACATAGAAAAAAATTCAGCCTTACTTAGTTATCAAAGAAATGAAAGTTAAAATAAAAATGGCATACCATTTTTGCTTTTAAAATTGACAATGACTAAGAAAATGATAATACTTAGTACTAGTGAAATAAGCAGAATGGTGCATTCTCCTACACTGTTGCTAGGGACTGTAAATATGCAGATAGATTTCTTTAAATTGAAGTATAGTTGATTTACAATATTGAGTTAGTTTCAGGTGTACAGCAAAGTGATTCAGCTACACACACACACACACACACACACACACACACATTCTTTTTCAGATTCTTTTCCCTTATAGGCTATTACAAAGTACTGAGTATAGTTCCTTGTGCTATACAGTAGGTCCTTGTTCATTATCTATTTTATACATAGCAGTGTGTATATGTTAATCCCAAACTCCTAATTTATCCCTCCCCCACCCCTTTCCCCTTTGGTAACCATAAATTTGTTTTCTATGTCTGTGAGTCTGTTTCTGCTTTGTATATAAGTTCATTTGTATCATTTTTTTTGAATGGCATTATTTCATTCTTTTTTATGGCTGAGTAATATTCCATGGTATATATGTACCACATCCTCTGTTGGTGGACGTTTAGGTTGCTTCCATGTCTTGGTTATTGTAAATAGTGCTGCTATGAACATTGGGGTGCATGTATCTCATTATCCCAACCTATCCTCCTCCCCATCCCCAGCCCAAACATTCTTTGTTACCAGAATAGACTTTGTTATAAAGGCAAAAACAAACCACCCACAAATAAAAAAAACAACAATGTCAGCAACAACAAAAAGCATGGTCTTTGAATACACACATTACCAAGATTTCACCACTTACTTTCATGGTTCTTTTAACACACACACTTGGTAAGCAGTTGGAGATGATTTCTGATTACTTAGTGGTTCTTGATATAAAAATAAAGACTGGAAAAATATATTCAAGTCACTTGACAGTTTACAGAGCACCACATTATCATATTAGGATCTGATAATGACCTCAGTGGACATTATTAATTCTGTGTGACAGCTGAGAGCACTGAAGTTCTAAGACGTTAAGTGACCGGCCCAAGGTTATTTTAGTTAGTGGGCAGGCCAGGGCTCTTACTTGGGTTAGGGGCTGAGGCACTAAGTAAAAATAGTCCTGGCATGGAGGTGTCAAATCCATTTTTATAGCCCTCACATCACTAGCAGTAAAGAAGAGTAACAGGATAAAAGCTTATCAATGTGTCTATTTTATTTATTTTGAGTTTTCTTACTTTTATTTAGGTAAAATTCACATAATGTGAAATGAACCATTTTAAAGTGAATTGCAAAATTCAGTGTCATTTAGTACATTCACAATGTTACCCAACCGCCACTTCTATCTAGTTCCAAGATACGCACCCCATCCCAAAAAGAAACCCCAGACTCACTAAGCAGTTGCTCCTTATTCCCCCTCACCCCAGCCCCTGGCAATCACCTATTCACTTTCTATCTCTAGGCATTGAACTATCCTGGATTTTTTTACATGAATGGAATATGGAACTTTTTGTATCTGACTTCTTTCACTTAGTATAACATTTTCGAGGTTCATCCACTTTGTCGCATGTATCAGTATTCCATTCCTCCTTATGGCTGACTAATATTCCACTGTAGGTGTGCACCACAATTTGTCAGTGTAGTCATCCACTAATGGACATTTGGGCTGTTTCCACCTTCTGGCTATCATAAATAGTGCTACTAAGAACATGCAAGTACATGTAAATATTTGTTCGAGTACCTGTTTTCAATTCTTTGGGGGGGTATACAGGAGTTTCCTTATTTTCTTACATATTTTACTTATATCTAACTACAAGAGTACAGGATATTTATTGAAGAAAATGTGGAAGTTAAAGGAAAAACACAAATAAGAAAAATCGCCTAAGGGTAATTAAAAATATCCTCCTCCAGAAAGGATATTCTATAAACTTATAATCCAATGTTTTCTTTCCTCCCGATAAACATGGATTATTAGTTTAGAACTAGGCAATAAGGCCTTCAGCAGGCAGTGAATATGGACTTTGTAGTCAGAAAAATCTGGATGTGAATCCTAGTTCTGCCATTTACTAGCTGAGTCACTTTACGTCTCTAAGCTTGTTTTCCTGGCTAGAAAATGGGCATAATAGTACCTACCTCACAGGGTTTTGATGGCACATTAAATGGGATGGCATTGTGAGTAAAATGTCTCGTACAATGCCTAGAACAGAACAGGCATTCAGGAAGGATTAGCTGGAATAGTACTTCCCACACAGGGGTTTGCTAATACCACCAGGAAGTGAGGTTCGTGAGAGAGGAACTTTGTGTTTTCACCGCTCTGTCTTTAGCACAGTGCCTGGTGCACAGTTGGTACTCTATAAGAACCTGTTGAATGAATAAGTGTATAAGTGATGGGAAAAGGATTAGAGACCTGGGAAGGATCTCCAGAAAAACACAGCTTTCTGAGTTCAGAAGACAAGTAAAGGCCACGGATAGAGAGAATTCTTGCAAGTCAGCTGGAATTCTACACAACCATATTCCAAAGACTGGAGTGGATCAGGACTGACTTAGGGCCCCAAAAATGAAATCATTTGCAGAAGATAAGTTAGTTTTAGTTGCAGCAACTGGGGTCAAAGCTAGGAGCCCTCTGAGGCATGTGGTGAGTTGAACTTCCTAAGCTGCTGGACCCAGCTAAGGCTCAGAGCATTTTTTCAAAGCCAATGAAGCATTTGATGGAATAAACCCAAGCAAAGAGATATTTAAGCATGGGGCCTTGACAGGAACTGCCCTGAAGTAATATCACTTGGAACTAAGGAGATGATTAGTGAGCTTCTCAGGGCCCTACAGGAAATCTTGCCTGGCACAGGAATGCACAAATTTTCAACCTTGTCTAAGAGCAGTTTCCCCACACTCCACTGCCTCAGAATGATGTTCGTAATGGGTTGCAGAGCCCACTGCCTGCTGAAGGCCTTATTGCCTTCCTCCTATTGTGGGTCCTTAATCCAAGCAACGGACTTGCCCTGTTTCTAGACTGACTTCTCCTAAAGTGCAGGAGGGCTAAAATGGAGTTGTAGACATGTAACCTCCCAAGAAACTGGCCAGAAAAAATGCAGTGCTGACCCCTACCTCAGGTGTCTATTAGCTGGGCCTAGTGAGGGAGGGTGTGAGAACCTGTGGTTCCAGGGTAACTGTCTGTTTTTATACAGCTATGTTTTCATACTTCTCCTTTAAAGCACCTATCACTGCTGCAATTAAATGATTTTTAGTATATGTGCATGTGTAAAATTAATTGTTAAAGTCTCTCTCTTCCACTGAATTTAGGGTATCTGAAGGCAGGACTGTTTCTGTTTTGTTCACTATTACATCTTCAGACCCTAGAAGAGGACTTGTCCACGGTAGGATGCCATATACATTTGTTGAGTAAATGAATCTAAGATATTTTATTACAAATTTCAATTCAGTTTGGAGGCAATAGACTATATTGGGTAAGGACATGTGTTTGAATTCTGGTTTCACAGCTTCGTGACTTTGGGCAAATTGTTGCAACTGCTTTTATTAGTTTCCTGGTGTTGCTGTAGCGAATTACTACAAACTCGGTGGCTTAAAACAACAGAAATTTATTTTGACCCAATTCTGGAGGCTACAGTCCAAAATCAGGCAGAACCCTGCTCCCTCTGGGGACTCTAGGCGAGAATCCGTTCCTTGCCTCTTCCACTCTCTGGGGGCTGCCCTGGCATTGCTGGGCTTGTGGCTCCATCACTCCAGTCTCTGTCTCCATCTTCACATCACTGGCTCCTCTGTGGGTCTGTATGAAATCTCCCTCTGCCACTATCTTCTAAGGATACCTGTAGACAGTTAGGGTCCCCCCGGATATGTAGGGTGATCTCATCTCAAGATCCTTACCGTCATTTAATTACACCTGCAAACAGCCTTTCTCTAAATAAGATAAAGTTCACAGGATCTGGGGATGAGGACACGACAGCCCATTACATTTGTCTAAGGCTCAGTTTTTTCATCCATAAAATTGATGTACTATCTCTTAGAATTGTTATGAGGATTAAATACAACAACACATGTAAATCACTTTATGTGTTCATGGCACATTAAAAAGCTCTCAATATTTGGCAACTGGTAAGAGCTGATATTACTTCATAAGGCAGGAAAGTATTACTCCTCATGGCCGTATAAAAAAAGTGATGGAGTTACACTAACTCATTCAGACATTTTCAGAAGTATGTCAAATCAGTATCAGTATCAATCTATCTATCTCTATATTTATTTAATCAGGGCTGGGACCTAGCTCAGCCCTCTCACCTATGTCATTACATTCGTATTCACGACAACCCTGGCAGATGAACGAAAAACAAAAAGCCCCCCAAAAAAGTAAAGCTCAATTTTTGAGAACCTGAGTTAGCCACAGCACTCAAATATAAATCAAGGACTTCTCACTCCAATCCCCATTCTTTTTTCTATATTACCTCAGAAAATTAAGGACAGAAATGGAGAAAGTTCCAACCATCGGTACCTGGATAAATCACTTGTTAGAACACCATGGTAAGACTACAGGGTAGATGAGCCTAGAACTCTGTAACAGTGGCTCTCAAACTTTGCTGCACATTAGAATCACCTGGAGAGCTTTTAAATCCCTCAAACCCCAGATTGTATAGAAGAACAGTGAAATGAGAATGGTGGTTGGTGGGGGGAGGGCAGAATGGGGAATAGACCCAGGTATTAGTAATTTTTAAAACTCCACAGGTGATTCCGATCACAGCTGAGGTTAAGACCTACTGCTCTTTCAGTGGTCCTCAAACTTTGGTGAGAATCAGAATCACCTGGGAAGTCAGTAAAAACACAGAGGCTTAGAGTCTAGCCTGCTCCAATGAGCCTGGGTCTCTTCAGGTGATTCTGAGACCAGCAGTGTTAGAGGACTTCGACTCTAAAGTACCTTTCAACTCTGATGTTCTGATTTTTACCACTCACTCATCTATTTATTTATTCAAGTACCTGTACTAGAGTTAGAGCTACAGGGATGCAGAAAAAAGACCTAATTCCTGATCTCAAGACGTTCACAGCCTGGCAAGCTGTTCTCGTGGCTCTCAAAGCACTCTCCACAGTGCCCTTCCAGGTTGACCCTCCTGCTAGAATGGGTGAGCCGTGAGGGCTTTGCTGGACATGAAGAAGATGCTTAATGCATATTTCTTGCAAGAGAGAAGAACGGGAGAGAGAAAGAAAATATACCCGGAAAGCAGCATCCCCCAGCAGCGTGGTGAGGCAGAACCACTTCCTCCACAGAGTAAGATGTGATTTCCTATAGGGGCAGGTGGGGTCAGGAAAGGTTTCTTCCAAGTGATGAATCTGTACAGGGTCTTTAAGGATGACAAAAGGGTGGGAGGGTACTCTCATCATAGCAAGCAGCAGAGTTTGCACAGCAGCCTGAGATAGGATGGGGAACAATGAGCACTTGGTTCTCGAGCACAGCAAGCAAGAGTGGAGGGGGCGGAGAGGTGGACGCTGAGGCAGGAGCCAGAGGGCGCTTGGTGTAATCTCTTCTCCCTCCCTTGTCAAGAGGCCTCTAAGTCCAAAAGTCCCTGGGAGTCTTTGAGCAAGGGTTGACCAGAGCCATAGGCCCAGGACTACAAAGGCCTCCTATAATCCCTGTGAGCAGGACTTTAGTCCACAAGTTTCTAGAAGCACATTGAGGCCAAACTCCAAAGCCATTTCTGAAGTGGGTACTCAGGGAGGTCCTCTCGGCAGGCAGGTTTAAATCCAAACTAAGATACCAGGCAAGGACAAAGCTTGCCTGGGAGCATTGAGAAACGCCCTTTCTGCTGCTTCCTGATTATTTATGAGTCCAAGATTGTGCCTTGTCTTTGCCAGGAATTACTGAAGATGGTACCAAGGGAGTAAGGAATCTGAGACCCATGATGGGAGGTAGATAAATCTCTATCCTGATTCTAAATGGTAAAAACAGGAGCGTAAACATTTCCAAGCTTCTTCGATTGCTCCTCTGTCTCAACCGGGTGGAGCTTGCCGGGAAGGGGGAGCTCTGTGATCCTCGCTCAGCTAAGCTTGGCCATTTGCAGAACAGCCTTGGGCCCCAGGCCTCTACGCTGAAGGCCCCACTGACAGCAGCACACAGGGGAGGGGAGGGAGGGCTGCTGGGAGGGATTGGTACCAAGAGCTGGCGCTAGAGCTGGAATGATGGGCTGGATGGGGTACTGAGTGGGGAGGCTGACCCTCTCTGCCCCAGGGGTGGTGCCCAGTGGCCAGCTCCTCCCCTTGGAGCAGGCTTTGAAGGATCAAAATTGACCATAAAGGTTCGTTTCCCCTCCACTTTATGACAAAATTGCATAGTTCTCATCTTGGCGGTTCCCTTCCCTAAAGTGAATGGACTTGTCAAGTAAAGAGGATTAACAAGAGTCCTAGAGAGAGCAGCTTGGTTGAAGAGGAAATGATTTCCGTGTCATGTGCTTCCATGCTGGGTTCCAGGTAAAGGGACTGAAAGCTTGTTGTGAGTTACTGAGGGATAAAGTAGACACAGCAGAGCTGGCAAGAAGCTCCCCTGCTTTCTTATCAAGAAGGGATTTTTCTCACTGCTTCCAGGCCTAGACCAGATTTTTTTCTTTCTTTTTAAAATCACTATAAAGGAAAAGGAAACTAACTTTGGATGATCAGGAAAAGCTTATCTGAGGAGATGACAATTACGTCAAGATCTGAAGGAGGGGAAAAGCAAGAGAAAGGGGATTCTGGGTAGTGCCCTTGGTCAGGAAAGCACTTGGCTTGCTAGAGGAACATAAAGGAAGCCAGTGTGGCTGGTGGAGCATGGCCAGCAAGAAAGAATAGTGCAAGGTGAAGTCTGAGAGATAGAGGCAACACTGGATCATCAGGGCCCTGTTTGAATATACCCAACTACTGCCCCGAAGCTGGGGTTTCCTGACTTGTTCTAGGGTCCCATTGCTGTCATTTATGTAACCATTATCAAAGTATAAACCTTCTGTGCTTTGGACTTCTAACCTACAAAGTTTTTCTCCACAGGAGGGAGATTACTTGAAATATTGCCTTTCTCTGAGAGTTAATGATCAGCTTAGAATCAATAATGCTTATCCCTTACACATAAAGTACTTGATATATTTTTAAGCATCATACACACACAAGAAATCAGTTTTCAAAAAATTTCTTTTAATAAAAAGCAGTTCCTAGAATGTTAAACCTCGCATAGATATGAGAACATGTCCTCATGTTGCAAGTAGGAAACACAGGTTAGATTTACCTGAAGTTCTAGCTGTTGTTTCATTAGAGAAGTACCTTTGAATAGAATTATAATGCAAGTGACATGTGTAATTTTTAATTGTTTAGTAGCCACATTAAAAGGGTCAAGTAAAATGAATTTTAATAATATATTTCACTTAATTCAATATATGAAAAATTATCTTTTAACACATAATCAATATAAAAATTATTAATAAGATATTTTAAGTCCTTTTTCAATGGAATAAGCCATTGAAATCTGGTTTGGGTTTTACAGTCACACTAATCTCATTTTGGACTGGCCACATTTTAAGTACTCAACAGCTACAGGTGGCTAGTGGCTACCATAATGGACCTGCAGCACTGAAGCCTCACGGAACAAGAATTGATAACTCCCTTTTTACAGATGAGAACACTGAGGCCCAGAGCTTAAATGACAGGTCACTGACCTGGTTGTGGACTTGAGCTGGGACTGGAATCTAGGTTCTTTGTCAAGTGCTCATTCACTGGATCATACTACCCTCCCCTTGGGAATAAGAAGGGGTGAGGGTAAGAGAATTACCTGAAATGAGCAACTATCTGTTCTAGAGACTGTGGTGGGACTTTAGACTCTATTTTATGCTTTGGAGTGATACTACTTCTCCCATTTTCCATATAAGGTTACAGAGGCTCCAAGTGCTTTTGCGATTAATAGTGGCAGTATGATATCAGTCCTTTAAAGAAAACGATGCTATCAATATTAAGAAGACATTGCATAAGGCCAAAGGCTGCTGAACTTGGGCTGTTTTAAACACCACAAAGCTACCCCCAGCAATTTCCCCAGAAATGCCTCCAACCAGCTCCCAGTCCCAAGAGGACTACTCTTTAGCTTGCCAAGTACCGAGTCTCCTGATCTAGACCATCCCTCTCTTGCCCCTTCACCCACTGCCCCTGCTCCTGATACATACTATTAGGAGCACAAAGAAAGGACTCAGCTGTCCCATGAGGACGAGCTGTGAACCAAGCTCCAAGGTATAGACCAGTCAATGTTATTTAAATAGACTCTTTATGTACCAAAGACAAATCAAGTAACAGAGAGGGGGGACAAGGGGAAGCAACCACTCCTGAACTAGAAAACCTGGTCACAACCCTTGACGGTGAGCTAAGGGGTTGAGGCCAGCACGTATCTGTCTATTGCGACCATGCAAGCAGCTGTCCTAGGGCACAGCACCAATGCAACCCACAGATGTGTTTGTTGGCCGGGAAAACAATCTTAGGTGATAGAGATGAAGGCCTCTGCTCCACAGGTGAGCAAAAGGAAGCTTAGAGTCATAGTAACTCCAGAGTTCATGCTCCTAAGAACCTTGCTATACGCTTCCCTACCATGTGTAAAGCTCTGAGCTGGTAGAGAAATCCAGCTCTTAAAAAAGCAGAGCAGGACGAAAATACCCCCAAATCTAGTCTGTCAGCACAGAGAACTGTTTGCAGTTGGAATGAGGCCTCAGTATTTTTTTAAGTTGTAGGCTCCCTCCCTTTCTGCTACCTACGGGTGCAATTTCCAGTGCTTTCTCCAAAAGAAACATTTGGCTTTCTACAGAGAACCTCTGAGACCTCATGTGACTGAAAATGGAAGAGGGGGAAAGAGGCCCTCATCATGCCCTACCCCGAAACCTCCACAGGGAAGCTGAGGTTGGGCCCCTGTAGATCGATTTATTTTAGGAGGCACTTGCTTCTGAAGCATTTGTTTCAGAAATTACCCCCATGCCCCGTCAATAGTAGCTTTCAACGGCTCTTCCCGGGTGGCCTTGTCTCTTTTAAATTTCATTTCCTGTTGGAAAGGATAAACAGGTAACTGTTTAATGCCCCTGACTGGACTCATTGAACAGAAAACCAGGACCAGCGTGAGGCTGGGGAGCCAGAATGGGATTGATGGGTGGAACAGAGCAGGTCGGTGACGAGAAAGGCATTAAAGAATACCAAGTGACGGACTTTTATTTTACTGCTTCTCCACGTGAGGGAAACTGTCCCACTGGAGGAGGGATATGAATGCAGGGGAGACAGTGCAATCAACTGCCATGTTGGACATGGATCCCTGGACTTGGTGTGGAGGCCTTGGTGGGAATCCTGGCACCGCCACTCACCAGCTATGCCCTTCAGCTGAGTCCTTTAACCCTCATGAGCCCCAGCTGCCTATCTGTTCTGCTGCCCACGGTGGTGTGAATGCAAATGATGCCTTCACATGCTCAGCAAGTGCCTCACACCTAGTAGGAATTCACACTAGTTGGCACAGATGGCATTGGAACCCCTACCATTTAACACGTTTTCCACTACACACCAGGCACTTGGTTGGGCAATAAGAGCTGCCAGTGGATAAGAGAGACCTGACTTTAAAGAGACGGGCACAGAATCGATGACGTCAATACAGTCTGGTAAGGATTCTGAGCAAGACAGACATGGGGTCATATGGTACCCCACATATTAAATGTTTCAGGGTACTGTTGATGGCATGGTCAATGGGGTTGATGAAAGGATTCGTAATGATCTGTCTCTCCCTCTAGAACGCAAGGTCCACCAAAACGGGGACACTGGTGGTCTTATTCAGCACTATGCCCATTAGAAGCACGGCGGGGAGAAGGGGGTGAGGCAATGGTTAAGGTGATGCTTAAATAAAGGAGTCAGCCAAGTGAAGAATAAGGTTAAGGACAATACAATCAGAAGAAACTGTATGAACAAAGGCGGAGAGACTGGAAGTATAGAATAAAAGGATATACTTAAGGAATTAGAGAGGCGGGCTGTTGAAACAAAGAGTACAAAGTACGGAGTGTAGGGGTGAGGTGAGAGGACCTGGCAAGGGTAAGACCATAGAGAACCTTGTTTACCAAACTAAATATGGTGCTGGTGTGGGTGAACAGCCATGTGTGGGAGGCCAGAGTGGGTGGTTGCTGACATGGGCTGCTGACATGGGCTGATCCTGCTGACAGGATCTGCAATATTCATTCCAACCCTAATATACACTTTCTTTACAAGCCTGCCAAAATACCAATGATTTTTTTTTTTTAACTACCAAGCCCAAAGTAATAACCATATTAACCAAAAGCAGCTGCTACTTCTTAACTATTAGTTTATCAGATTTGTTAGCCAGATCAATTTTCACAACCACCATGTGAGGTAGGTACTGTTATTATCTCATCTTACAAATGAGAAGACCAAAGCACTGAGAGGTGGAGTGGCTTGCCCAAAGTCACACAGCATGCAGGTAGCAGAGTCAGGATTCAAACTTAGTCACCTTGGCTCCAGGGTCCATTCTCTGAACTACCATACTATCTTCAATCTGTCTTCTAGTTAGCCATTTCTCTCTTCAGCTGAGTGCAGCCACTGTTTAACCCACTTGATGAATTTTTAATTTCTATAACTCTATTTTTCAATTATAGAATTTCTATTTAGTTCTTGTAAAATGTCTGCTTTTTGGTCATATTATCCTGTACTTGGCCTATGGTTTCTATTTCCTCTTTCACCAGGAAACATTTTAAACATATCTACTCTCTCAAATCGGTCTATTGCTTTTAGTTCCTAAGATATGAACTTCTCCATGGGTTTTGTCTGACTCTCACTAATGGTGGCTTTTTTTCGCTCTCTTGAACACACTATAATATTTAAAATTACTTAACATCAGGAGTTCTGTTGTTTTGTGGTTTTGAGTTTTTAAATTTTGTTTTTGGTGGGAGACCCATACGTACTGGGCTGTTGAGACGTTTTTTGACAATGATTTTTGGCTTTAGGCTGTCCCCTGTCAGGATCTCATAGCTTAATCAATTCCAGACCAAGTTTTTACATTATCTTCTTGGTTTGTGGCTTGTGCACTATAAGAGAAGTATACCAACCCCATACCCATGGAGAGCACAGGTTGGGGTTTTGATTTCTTGTGGGTGATCCCAGTGGCCCAGGGTGGTTGATAGACTTCCATACCAGATCCTTGGCAGAATTTTCCTTATTTCATGCCCAGGTCTGTCATTCCTTGACAGCCTTGGAAAGGAGTTTGTTTCCTATGGCCTCAGCTCTCATCCCTATAGGATTCTGAAACTCCAGCCCCTAAGAACCATACATACTTCCCATGTTTTCAGAGGACCTTTTGTTTCATTCCTTCCCACTGAACACTGCATGCTCTTCAATTCGGGCACCTGGAGATTTCTCCTTTCTGCATACCAGGCTGGTGATGGATTTTTTTTTTCCCTTGTGTATTTACACTAGCATCTCTCTGTGATTGGGAGGAATGTCCCTTGACAACTCAATCTGACCAGAAAGTTTTTCTTATGCCTTTAGATACCAGTCCTTCTCTCTTGGCTCTGAGTTCACGGAGGACAGAGACCTTGGTCTGACTCATCTTTTTTTGTTTTGTTTTGTTTTGTTTTTTTGGCTGCGTTGGGTCTTCGTTGCTGCATGCGGGCTTTCTCTCTAGTTGCGGCGAGCAGGGGCTACTCTTGGTTGCAGTACGTGGGCTTCTCATTGCGGTGGCTTCTCTTGTTGCAGAACATGGGCTCTAGGCGCGTGGGCTTCAGTAGTTGTGGCATGTGGGCTCAGTAGTTGTAGCTCATGGGCTTAGTTGCTCAGCGGCATGTGGGATCTTCCCGGACCAGGGCTCGAACCTGTGTCCCCTGCATTGGCAGGTGGATTCTTAACCACTGCGCCACCAGGGAAGTCCCTAATTCATCTTTTGATCCTGAGTCTTCAGACTGTGCCCAGATCAGAGTCGGAAGCAATAAAGAATTGATCAAAATGAGTGAATAAATGAATCAATCAGCTTTCACTTTCATTCTAAATGGGAAGTAAAGACCACATACTAATTATCTTCTAGAGAAAGAAGACACCAAGAACCCCTGGAAAGCCATCCATGCTCTCTGGAAGGCCATGCTAAACAATCAAAGGAGTTTGGGGACTGCCTTAGTTCCACCCTTTGGCCAGTAGGTTCTACTACTTGACACTACTTTCTTGAAGGGCAACAGCTGCTAATTATAGTGCTGGTCTGCTAGAAATTCAAAGTCTGGCATGCTAGGTAGTTGACTGGTGGCTCTGCTGCCTTTTTAGCACATACTGATGTCCTTCTAGAGCTGTAACTGGAACTTGATCAGTAAAAGGTAGTGTGCAATGATATAATTTTTTCTGTTGGTGCCATAAGGAGCTTGCCAAGTAAGTTCACCTACTTGAAAGCCCCTGGCACACTGCATGGCACAGAGTAGGCACTGAGTTAACATTTAGTATGCTTTATTTCTGCTTTTCCATTAAAAAAAAAATCCACAAATATTTGTTGAAAAACTACTGCCTCCTAAGCATTGTGCTTGGTGCTGGAGATGGAGAGGCATAACATGCAGTCCCTGTTTTAATCCTTAATTAGAAAAAGAATGTCCAGCTCAAATTTGACAATAAAAAATGATCCTAAATGTCCTTTGATTTAAGGTGAAAAGACATCTCACCTCATCCTGCCACCCTAAAATGCCTAAAGAGCCTAACCAGCAAAGTAAATTTGCCCATTACTGTTTTGTAAAGTAACATTCTCGTTCCTCAGAGAGGAACTCTAACTCCCAGTGAATACATGAGCAGACAAAAGACAGCTGATCATAAAAGGCAATTTTTGACAATGATTTTTGAGCTCCTTTTATCACTATAATCCCAGAACCTAAAATCATGCCTGAACTAAAGTAGAAACTCAGTAAGATTGTTGAATGTATCTGTATACATATATGTGGATGTGGCCCATCCATCTATATGACTACAGTGTGACTCATCTGTCATTCCACACATATTTATTGAGGATTTCCTATGAATGAGAGTCTCTACTAGATTTTTTAATAGAGACAGGAAAAAAAAAGAAAAAAGAACAAAATAGATATTCTACCTACAAGGAACTTCCAGGTTTAAGGGCGAGATAGACAAGTATGTAAATCACCATGATATAACATAGAAAATGCTAAGAGAATAACAGAGAAAAAGACTATGGGGGTTCCAAATACAGAAAGGCCAATTCCTGCGGAGGGATTAGATAAGACTGTGGCTAATATAGACTATATGCTCAGACTTAAAGGAGAAGTAATTTGTTGCCCTGTAGAGGGGAGAGAATGGGGACTGGCAAGGAAGGAAGGGCAATTCAGATGGAAAGAACAGCTTAGACAAAAGTAGAGAAGCAAAAAAGCACAGGACATATAAGATGAAATAGAAATCGGGCTGGAGATGCATAAAAGGGCATAAAGGGGACTAAAGAGAAATAAGCCTGAAGGGTAGGATGAGCCAATTTCAGGGATTCTGAATGTGTCCTGATTTATCTTCCAGGACACAGGATCTCTATAGAGTAGCCAGTGCTTAGCATACAGCAGGACTTAATTAATACTACAACAGCCTCAGAGCAGGAACCTGTTCTCCACGTGCACACAGGAAGCTGCCATCTGTACACACAGGCAATTACAAACATTCCAAATACTCTGCCCTGAACCCTGCAAGCACATCAAATACTCACTGTAAAAGGTCACCCAGCAAACAGCTCTGATCAGTCCTGGCTCAGGCAGAATCAAATCCTCTAAATAAGATCCACTAGATGCAGTGTCAGGAAGGTCAGAAACTACCCTTTTTCACATCTTGAAGCATTTTTACCATGTGGAACATTTTAGGGGAAGAAGGGAAAGGAAAGAGAGAGAGAAAGAGGAAAAAAAAAAAAAAAACAACAAACCTTTCCAGAAATAATAGAATTCCAAGTAATTAAATGTTAAATGATCACAGTAAGCAGGGAATTTATTTTGGCCCCCGCCTCCTTCTAGTGATCTAAAAAGCAGTTGATTTCAAAGAGAGCCATGCCAGGAGTAAACCTGGCATTCCATGCCTCCCCTCCTCCACCTCCACCCCTCCATGTCCCCACTGTGTACCTCTGTCGAGCTCACTTGAAATGTTCCATGATGAGGTAGGCACTAAGTCAGCAGTGACTGACAACTCTGTTTCTGAAAAGACAAAGAAGGGAGGGGAAAAAGACAAGGGCAATATTAAATATAGTAACTTACGGGCTGTTAGAAGCATTAAAGGAGATTTCCAAAGGCCCTGCCTTCCAAGACAAACTACGCAGTCCCATAGCTTATTAAACTTGAATGACTGCTCTCCTTACCAGGCAGAGGTGCCTGCATTATAGAGGCTATCCAGACAAACACACTGGACACCAGATTCAAAGTTTTTTTTCTTTAAAGCACAGGCTTGAAAATTAAAATACAAATATTTCATTGATGAAAAACCAAACCTACATAAATGACCAAATACCATCAAACACAAACTCTTCCTTTTCTTGTTAGAAGACAAGTCTTAGATTAATATAGTCAATAGTCTTCCCATGAAACATGAGAACAGCATTGTTCCTGCTGCTGGCTTCATTTGTGTTTGTGAATTGATAGCATTTCTATTAATAGAGAAATCGATTTCTCTGTATTGAAACCTTAAGTCAAGACAAATGAAAGCTAAGTGTTTGAATATGGAGAGTCATTCGTGGTAACCCAAATTCAAAGATAATTTTCAAAACCACTATAAATTAAAGCAAACGTGCAAATCAGTAGTCTAAGGGACATGATACACTATTAAAATTTTAAAACTCTTCAGTGATATACTGTAATATACAAATGATGTTTTTGTTTTTGAAAATTTAACCCATGACACCATCCTACTAGCACATTCTAATAGGATTGCACTAACCAATTGTTAGGTTACACACATACACACACGCACGCACACATACACACTCACTGCATTACAGAACTATAGTGCTAGGCAGGATCTCAGCGAGCCCAGAGCCTGGGTTGTTAGATCCGTGGCACCCATGCTGTCACTTCCCCTTCCTTCAGACATCATTAGTCAATTATGGCCCTTTTTGCTTATTAAACCTGGGGTCTGCCTTACAGCCTTTTCAACACAGTACTCTAGGTAGTCACTGAAAATGGACCTGTGTCAGAATGCAAGATAAACTTTAGTAAGTGGAAGAACTGGATTCACATCCAGGTCTGCTTGACTCCACCACGCACATACCTCCTGGCAGCCCATGCTGCCCAGTCCTCAAGTCTGTGAAACCTGACTTGTTTTTCACCTTACCTCTCTCTGGCTTCACCTTTTCACCTAGATAAGCACACTCTCTACATTTCCTTATTTACTGATGGGGACCGTCTGCCGCATGGCCATAGAAGCCACAACCCGTCATCGGTGAGCTTTGCCAAGGACGGGATGTTTACCCACTAAGAACTTGCAGAGGCCACTTCTAGCTTGTCTACTGGGTCTCCAATCAAACTGCCACGTACAGCAGAGACAAAAGGTTGTTTGGTTTGTGCAGGCCTCCTTGGCTTGTCCCTTCCCCTGTTCAGGTGGGAAAAGAAAGCAGGTGAGAAAGAAAGTACACAAACCACACATACCCTTCCCACCCCAAACAGCCCCAGTCACCTGCTACATCCTGAGCCAACAACAGCATAGATTCTTTCAAGGGGAACTGAAGTCAGATGGGCAGTATGGCAGGGATCTTACAGCACAGAGAATTCCAAAATATGAAGCCAAAAAGGAAAATCTGCCCAGGTAAGAAAAACGGTTAGCACAAAACCACAGTGGAAGACAGCACTTCTGTTATCAACCACTTGTCCTAGGAATGGGTATTTCATGCAGGTGATTTCACCAGGAAGTGCTAATTGTCTACATTTTGGAGCCCTCCATGTGTGATTCCAACTGCAACTCCACGCTGACCCCCATCCTGCTGCCACCCACTTTGGCTCTTTGAATAAAGGCCCCTTGTCGGCAGTATTTTGGACTGCTGTGGTTCCCCTTATAAAAAGGCTCATCAAGCACTCCAGCACTCAGACTTCGGGGAGCTTGGGAATAGAAGCATGGCAGCCACGGCAGCAGTTCAGGCAAGGAAGCAAAGAGTGGGGAAGTGGTGGGATTAAGACAGATTTTGACAGCATTTACATTCAATATTTTCATAGCTTCATCTTACTGCTGCTCACGGTTAAATTGCCAGAAACATAGGTTTCACTTTACAGTGTTAATTTTATAGAAAGTTAGCTAAATGTCACTTGGTTTTTCTAGCCTGAATTTGAATTGCTGATTGAATATAATTTGAGACTGATGACAAATGAATGGATTCTTGGCACTGCTAACAGTTGAAATTGTTCCCCATGTGTCCCTGGACACTAATTACCACTGGGTTCTTAGGCTACAGCGAAGATAATTTCAATTCACAAGCTCATTAAGTGATTGTGATGATTCTGAGGAATTTTGTTCTCAGACTCCAGATCTATTCCTCGAGATAACCACATGTTCAGCTTTTCAGATAAAATGATAATAAAAACAGATAAAATATTTTAAAATATGAATAATCTCCCTGAAAAATATTGTCTTCTGAGGCCACATTTTTTTTAAAGAAAGGCTGATTATTTAATGTGAAAAGTTTAATGTTAGTAGTTGAATGTAGTCCCTCACAAAAATGATGTTTAATAAGGTTCCCCCCTCACCTCCCGAAAAGCAGGCTGAATTTTAAGCAAGAAAAATTGAGCACATCTCAATTTGAGCGCCCTTGATTCTAGGGTCAGCAGCAGCTTTAGAGAGATGCGACCGCCAGTCTTGACCCTACAGGATCTCCACTAATGGATTCAGCTCCTCCCTTATTTTCTTCACCGCGGCAAAAGGATGAGATATTTAATACCAGACTAGCAGCCTCTCTGTGTGTAAAATTTACTGTGGTAATGGCAAATTTGTATGTGCCAATTGGGAGACAGTAGAATATTTAATGGAAATACACACCTCCATTAAGATACTAATTTCTGCCACTTACTAATTTTGTGATCAGGACCAAGTTACTTAACATCTTTTGACCACTATTTTCTCATCTGTAAAATGGGGACAATAAAAGCCATCTCACAGGAATGTGGTAAGGACTAAATCACATTATGGACCAAAAGGGTCCTGCACCAAAAGGGTGCCCAGCATAGAGTGGATACTCAAGATCTTTCATGCCTCCCCTTCTGTCTAGCAAGGCAGATGGGCCGTGTGGACGTACTCCAGTTAGCAGCTATGTCACTGTCTAGGTTTGAAATGACGCATTTGCTGTGCTTTTAGAAAGACCCTGTTTTGCATGCCTTACTAATCCAAGCCAATCTTTTCATTTTGTGAGGTTTTCCTGAATTGGTCACCAGTTCTCTTAGAACATCAGTGTTTTTATGTGGTTTTATCCAATTTAAGCAAATCCAGCGTGTTTGAGAAAACTCCAGCCCTTATCTTTCCTGACCTCTGCAGGAGGGCAAGACATTCTTCTCCCAAGTTGATCAATAGGAGCTATTATCTTTGCAGTTTCACTGATGAGTGACTTTTTGGCACTGATTCTGCAAACATAAGGTTTTGGTATTTAAGCCTGAACAGTAGGAGTGTTACTTGGAGGGAGGGGGGAAAAAAAATAAGTCTTGAATCCTCCTCATTGATAAAAGCCTGTGCTCTCCACGAGGATCACTGGTTTATCTCAGCAGTTGGCAGGGAACAACCCCATGTTCACAGGATGCAGAAGCTCTTCCAAGAAGCCCCCGGCCATGCCACATCCTGTATTCTGATCCAGTAACAAGCTGAGGTTACACAGGCACAAACCAGCATTCTCACGAGACTGGTGGCCAGCCCAGTGGTCACAAAGGCCAAGTGTGAGGGACAAGTGGCTGTCCCAATGCCCTTCATGACCAGTGACACTGAGTCCTGCAGTGTTATATCTGAGTGGGCCTTAGAGGCCCAGGACTTATTTAGCGAACTATGTTGTTTGTTAGTGGGTTTTTTTGCTGCTTGTGAGTCAAACTTTAATAACCACTGTGGGGTGTTTTCCCCCCAGAGTTAACAAATTTATAACTTTTTAAAAAGGGGTGCATGTTTTAATGTGGCAATCGTATGTGGATCCTTCTCTCCTTAGATATAAAGTAGAAGTGTCATGTGATGTTATATGCAGTATTTTAATTTCTTACAAGTTCAGGTAGCTCATGACTCAAGCCTAAGGATTTCTGGAGGTGTCCTTATAGGGGACCTTGGAGGATCTGGGGGTACAGAGAACAAGGGGCCCAGGCTATAGCTCCTCCTTCAACAAGAACAACTCTACATTTCTCTGTGTTCCATATTCAGGTGTTGTGGAAAAATGCACCGACGCTTTAAACAAAAAAATTTTAAGCCTCTTATCTGGTACAGTCTCCTCATCTGACAGATGAAGAAAGTGAGGCCCACAGCAGTCAAGTAACTTGGCCAAAATCACAGTCCTAAGACAGAGCCAGACCTTAGAGATGGCTTAGAAATAAATGCATGCTTCAATAAAATAAATTTAAAAGAAAAGAAATAAATGCATGCTGCCTTCTCATTGCCCTTAATCTTCCTCTGTCTGTGCCCGTAAGAGATGATATGTCTCCTTAGAAGCTGAGTTCAGAGAGACGCACAGGGAATATCCAAACAGCTGGCGTCAGTCACACAAAAGGGGCACACTTTCTTCTGTGGTAAAAGAAGGTTTCTGCTCGTGATCATCTGGGGAAAGAGGGTGGGAAGGAGGCGAGGAGGCAATGGCTTCAAGTCCTCTGGTAGGCAGCGTTACTTTAGACACAAGGATCTCAGCCTTGGTTCCTTCCTCTCCCCAGCACCTCAGTGGAGGAGAAGCCCATAGCCAGGTACGTCACCTTCCCAAAGGCACCTGTTTGGGAAAGTCAGAGCCTTCTCTCCTTAGAAGGGCAGGCAGGCCACATTCCCCAACAGCGCCAGGGGGTTAGTCAGCCTGGGCATTGCTCTGGCCCTGGGTTCACAATCACCCCACATCTAGGGTCCTGAATGAGGGGGCCCCTCCACTCTGGGGACTCAGTTTATTTACTGAGGAGAGGGAAGTTAGAGCCTCCCTTACCCCCTGTGGGATAATCAGGAGTGGAGAATTACTAAGCTCAGTGTCTACGACGACCTAATCCTCAGTGACCTCAGATTTGGATGTCTGATATAATCTTCAAAATAAGTTTTCAGTACAATCACCAAGAAAGAAGACGGCACAGTCCTGCAACCCTAAACTGTTCAAATACCCAATCACACCACCTACACCGCACTATGAAATGATATCTTTTTATAAAACCTATAATGACTTTGTAAGTAGCACAATTACTGTTCATGTGACAAAGCCACTAATTTGTTGAAGAGAAATTTAAAATATACCAAAATTTGTGGTATTATTCATATTTTTATAGAGAGAGAATTGCAAAAAAAAAAAAAAAAAAACCACAAAAGTTGTACAAGTTTTCTCAATGTCTGAGAGGATAACACTCAGAGATCTTCTCAACAATTCCATAAGGTAGGTACCATTATTAACTCCATTCTAAGATTGGACAGCCTGAGGCAGAGATATTAAGGCACTTGCTTACTGAGCTTGTTAGGGTGGGGATGGGAATTATGGTCAAACTCAGGAGGTCTGACAGCAGAGCCAGCGTCTCCTATTGTGCCAAAATGGGGGTGGGAGGGAGGCAATGCCAAAAGACGTACCCACTTGCTCTCCAGCTTAAGCCCCCTTCAGCCCCAGAGGACCCCAGTGAACCCTAAGTTCAGCAAAACATTGTTCGAGAACAAGTACCAGAGGCCACACTCCTCTCCCATCAATGCTTGGTTCCCTAATTCTAAAACCCCCCAAAGATGGTGAGAGACACAAAGGGAGGAGAGGAAATAACTTCTTGAAACACACTTAAATGTGTTTTTTCCTTTGGAAATATTATTTCCTTCTTTAAATCTGTTGAATTAATATTATGGATCATATACAGTTCTTGTATTTAAAGGCATTATGCTACACAAAGCACCATAATGACACATATCTTCTTTAAAATGAATAGAAATATTCTTGAAAACTATCTTACTTAAAAGCCACCATAGTTGGGCTCTTTTCCATGGAACTCTGGAGATTCACTCACTCATTTACCCATTCATTCATTCAATACACATGTATATTAGCACTTTCTATGCATAAAAACTGAGATGAAAAAGCTTGACCTGGTCGCTAACATTTTTTGAGAACTTACAGTCTAGTGGGAGAGGAGTACAGGAACACAATTATAAACAGTGTCCCAGGGCAACTATAGAAATGGACAGAAATGGTCTCCCCTTCCCACAAGTCATTCCTCCCATCTCGCCCCAATCAGGCTACAAACACCAAGAGTACTGAATAAAATACCACAAGAAAAGAATATAATGCATAGCTGAGACTGAAAGAAAAGGACATTCTCAGGTGTCAAAAAGGAAGAGAACAGTAAGTAGAAACTGATGTGGAAGATACCTGTACATACAGGTCCTCCAGGCTGGGGGCTGCAGTAGCAATGCTCACTGGAAAACCAACATGTGGCCAGAGGGAGATCTGGGTTCTTGCCTAAAGCCTTTACGAGAGCCTGGGAGAGCTCCCCCATCTGTGGGAAGGGGCTGGAAATACTTCCCCCAAAGGCCAGAGAAGCTGCTAGAACCCTTGAGTCCACCCAGGACATGGGGAGGGTGGGGGAAAGGTCCCCACAAGAAATCAAAAGGGTATGTAAAGACCAGAGAGGTAGCACGTACCCTTCACCCAGTTTCTCTCCAATTAAGCTTATGTAATTATGGTATCAAAACCTGGAATTCAACATTGTTATAATGTATGTGTACAGTTCTCTCTCATTTCATTACAGGTGTAGATTCGCATAACCATCACTGCAATCAAGATGAAGAACTATGTCATCACCACAAAGATATCCCTCATACTACCCCTTTAGACTCACACCCATCCCTCTCCTCCAAACCGTTCCTAATCCCTGGCAACCACTAATCTGTTCTCCATCTCTATAATTTTGTTGTTTCAAGAATGTGATATAATTGGACTCATACAATGCCCTTGAGATCCACCCAATTTGTTGTGTGTATCAATGGCGTGTTCTTTTTTACTGCTGAGTAGTATTCCATAGTATAGATGTACTATCACTGAAACCATTCACCTCAGACATTTGGTTGTTTCCATTTTCTGTGTATTAAAAATAAAACTGTTTTAAACGTACTCATAGCCTTTTGTGCTAAATAAATTCTTTATTTCAGTAAGAGGAAGCTGGATCTAGAAGGAAGGGGCAATAATGCAAAGAAGCAACAATAACCAAACAAGTTAGAAAATATGTTAAATAAGCCTTGACTCTAAACATAAATCTGTGATAAGAGGTACAACAGAAGTAAACAGAAGGTTCCAAGGCAGCACTGAGGAAGAGTACAACATCCAGTTTGGAGAGGGGAACCCCAAAGGATCAGAGGGTGGGAAAGACTGCTCCAATCTGAGAGGAGGCCTGTGTATTAGAAATACTACAGTACACTAAGGGAAGTGCACATAAATCAATAATGGTCATACTCAACTATACAGGAGCAGCTTTTTCCAAGAGGGAAACTAATAGTAATTTCAAAATCCAGGGGCTTCTGGTTTTTTTGGGTTTTTTTCCCCCTTAAAGAGAAAAGGAAACACCTCAGCTAATTACTGGGGAGGCAGGATCTTCTTAGGGTCAGTGCAAAGTCCTAAGAGAAATTTCCAGATGACTCTAACCTTGATCTTCCCCAAGGAGAAGTTCAAATGAATGGACCCAAAGCTAGCTCCCTCATTCACCCATGGTGCCACTAGACTCCATGGATGTTTAGTGCAACAAAACAACTAGTTTATTTCTGGCTTCAGAATAAGTTGGCAAAGACAGAGTAAAAAAAGGAGAAAGCCTGCTGAAAAATGCTGAAAAATGCTTAAATGCTTAGCTAAGACCAGAAATTGGTCTTAGCTCCCTACAGAGGTTTTATTTCATTTCCTTTCGGGTGTTGCAGACACTTCAGATTTCCAATGACATCAACAAACTTCCCTCTTTTCTTCTGGTTTCCACTTGACTGATCTTTCTTATATGATTTTCCCCTCAAAAGTGCCTCCTGGCAATTTTTCCTTCTTACTCATCCTGCTGCGTCATTTGTCTTTGTGTTCTGGGGTTTGCCATTTAGTTTCCCCCTTTGTCTGGCCCATGCACACTTTCATTTCATATTCTATAATCCATTTTGCAATAAAGGTCTATTACTCTGTAATTGCCCCTGGTCAATTCAAAGTCACCAATTCAAAGTCTCAAAAGAAACACGAGATCCAAAAAAGATGCTTTCCTCGCTGCAGTTCCATGACAGCTGAGAGTTTATTCTTGAGTCTTGTAAAACAAATGAAGTCTTGGTTAAGTCCTATATACAGTGGGAAGGAAGTTAAGGTGTGCTGGGTGCTTCCTAAAGCCATAGTGTATTAGTATACAGTTTGGAAAACTAGATGGCCGAAAAGGATTTCTTTAAAAACTCCTTACTTTCACCTGGATTTTAATGTGATCATATTCACTTGTTTGTTCATTAATTCATCCATCCATCCATCCATCCATCCATTCATTCATTCAACAAATATTTATTAAGTACTTACTCTGTTCCAGACTAGCTAAGTGCTAGCTAGGTGCTGGGATATACTGGTGAACAAAAGACCATTCCTTACTTCATGGAACTCACTGTGTGGTAGGGACACAGAGAAGTAAACAAAGAATTAAAGTACAGTATGATAAATGCTGTGTATGGGGTGGAGGCTGGGGAGGTGGGGAGGTAAAGGGACTTAGCACAGTCTCGGAAGATCCTGTCCTGGCCAAAGATTTTGGTGATGAAATTCATGTGGTTTATGGAAGCCACATGCTTAGATAGACATGAGGAGCCCAAATAATCTAATTTTCTTTTTTTTGAATAGAACAGAATTTATTTCTGCAAAAAGTGAACAAAGACTGAGACCTCTACAGTGGGTATGTCTTCGCTCGCCGTAATCACATAACTGCCCTTACCTGCAGAGCTTGGCTACTAAAATGAGTCTTCTACTAGAAACAGGAAATGTCTCTCCCAGCTTGAGTGATTTAGCTCCAGCCCTGTACACTTCCTAAATCGATTCTTCGACCAGGACTGGGTCTTTTGTGCCTTTATCTCCTTAGCAACATATATATCTGCTGGGAATGGAGGGTTAGTGTAACCTGTCTAAGAGTTTCTAAGTTCCTTTTACCTTTCTAATTTACACTTGGCTCTGGAATGAGAGAAAATAACTGTCCATTCAACACGATACTACGCATGAGCTAAATGACTTCTGCTCTAGCCAGATCAGTGAAAAAATGGAATATATGAAACAGAATATTTGTTGCACAAATTTCATCTCCTTGAAATAGTGTAATACTGACATCAATAAAATTTTTCTCGTGTTCGAACCTCAAATAGGATACCTCTGTTTCCTACTTCAAGCTATGTTTAAATCACAGCAAAACAACTGCAGTTCAATAGGAAAATATAATAAATCTGCTAACTCAGTGATATTCCGTTTTCTACTGAAAAGACAGAAAGACTAGAATTACTCTAATTTTCTACTTTACAGTTTGCACTCAATGCTATGGTCCACATATTCTTCGGCCATCAGTGAGTAAGGGTTCTTCCTTTCACTCTGCTTGCATAGTAAACTTCTTGAGGGAAAGGATCATGTCTTGTGCTTCCTTTGTGTCCTACTTGGTTCCTACACGATCCTGGAACAAGCTAGATGAGAAGCAGCATAGCAGAGGGATGAAAGGGTCAAACTGACTTTAGAATCAGACATGTTCACATCCTGGGTCTGTCACATACTAGCTTATGACCTCGGACAAATTACTTCATACCTCTAAACCTCAGTTCCTCATCCATAAAATGGGAACAATAGTAATGAGCTTGCAGGACTGCAATGAGGATTACTAGAAAAATATTTGAAGATGAGTATCGTGCCCGGCAAAGTAGCAGCTATAACTCATTGGTAAAGACTTTTTTACTTACTATAGATACAACTTCAGGGGTATTTAATGCAGTGATTCCCAAACCCAGCTGGGGAGTATGTTGGACAAATACAGATTCTTGGAGCCCCTATCCCTAAATTACCAAATCTCTCGAGGTGGGTCTTATATAACTAGCCTAGTACTGGTTCTCTACAACCCACTAGTTTAGGGAAACTCATATAATGATATGCCTGCCAAAAACCCAAACAACACGAAAAGGTTTAAATGAACTGAGAAGTTTAATGTAATTTAAGAATCTAGGGGAGAGGGAGTTGGCAGACTAAAACTTAACTCTTGTTTTTGTCATAAAATCCCCAAGTAGTCAGCAATCTCAATATTGAGACAGCCCAGTGAACATTAACCAAGGGCAAAATTGATACCACTGGAATATCTTTCAAAGCGAAGTATTTATGTTTAACTAGAAGGTCCTCTTAATTGGTTGACCAACAATTTAGTCAATTAGACTCTTAGGAGGAAAACTATCATCCTGTAAAGGGCAGGGCAGTTTTGTCTCCACCAGTATCTCCATTACATAGGATCTCAATGGCTGGGAATTTTATGTTTGTGGAACTCTCCACCCAATGGGCAAATTGGGCACCCTCTAAAAACATGTAGTCCTCCTACTCTGGGCAGGACTCCCTGCAAGGAGGGAGAAACAAAACCCTTTTCAGCTTTGAGTCTCAGCCACTTAAAGCATTTACAAAGAGAAGGCCACTTTGGATGCAGTTGAAAAAGCTATTAAGATTCCAAGCACCTCACAGCAATACAAGTACCTTGTATTTAGGTAGCACTTTTCCTTTCAAGAAAGCCTGTACACAGAACAGACACTAACTCATGACTCCACATGTGAAGGATCAAGGCCTGAGATAATCATACCCTGGTTTGGAATTGAAGAAACCCAGATTCGGCCAGAGGACTTGCCTAAAGTCCCCTGGCGTGTCATGAAGTGCCAGGGGAACGTAAGCACCGTCTTCCCTCACCCAAACCTGGCTCCACACAGGCTCTCTGTTACACTGCTGGTGAAATCTCTTTTCCAGTATTAAGGTTTGTTTTTTTTCTAATCCCCTCTAGCACACTGTTAATTCAATCGTTTCAAAGTTCCAAAGAGTGCGGAGTAAACATTTTTTTTAACTATTTTCAGAAAAAAATCTATTGAAAGTATAATTTGTATTTTCTGCCTGTCCCTGGAAACCAAGTGTTTAAGTTAATGAGATTGAGGGATGCCTGGGTTAGTGGAAATTATCTTAATCAGAGAGGTAAATTTAGGAGGATTACTATTATCCTGCAAGATAGTAAGATGGTTTTGCTCCAGCCATATTAGCCTAGGCGTGTAGGATCCAGATGGCTGGCAATTTTCAAATACTTAATTTGCCTCAAATTGCTCCAGTTTAAAATGCTTTGCCCGTCTGGACTGAGTTTCCTGCACCATGTCATTATTGATAGCCTGGGAGATCAATAATTAAAATTAAATAGAGGGAAACATTAAGCAGAGCATAAGCTGGGGCCAGAATCCCTTCCCAGAGCCTCTTAGTTTAATCTCTCCCTCTTCTGAGATCCCATAGTGTTTTATCAATTCCTCTCTTACAACACTTTACAACTGTAAGGTGACCTACAATTGCTTCAGTGTCCTTGACTAAAATTGCACACTTCTCAAGGCTGGAGATGAGGTCTGACTTATCTCTACATTACACACAGCAGCAGCTGTTGAATTGTACACATAGTAGGCACTCAACAAATGTTGTCTGAATGTATAGGTGATATAATAGCTGCACTCTCCATATTTTACCACATTTATTTGTATAAGGTAGTGGGGTAGATTGCAAAATGCCACAATTCATTCCTCCCTGTACCCACAACTTTTTGCAGCTTTTCCCATGAAGAGATGCAGTCTACTTCCCCAACTTGAATCTGGTCTGGCCTTTGTGACTTGCTTTGGCTAACAGAATGTGCTGAGACCAGCTTGGCCTGGTCCAGACCAAAGAACCACCCAGACAACACACTGACTCATGAGGTAAATAAATGTTTATTGTTTCTGGTCACCAAATTTTGGGGTGGTGTGTTATGTGCATTATTTGTGGGTAACAGATACCCATTTACAGATGAGAACACTAAGGCTCAATGAGGTTAGGAAGTAGCCTAATGCCATAGAGTGAAAAAGACAGGATTTGAATCCAGTCTTTCCGTTTCCAAAGCCCACAGTCTTTCCACTAAATAAACTGACCAAATCTGAAATATGCTTGGGCATTCAGAAATAAGTTTGAGAAACTAAAGGCAAGAGACAAATGGGGGAGGAGCTTCCTTTCCTTCCTGTGAAGCAGGATGGAGAACCACCCACCAGAGTGAGCTACCTCTGTCAGACAGGGTCCCGTGTGCGCAGTTCATTTGATCAGATTAAAGAGATGCAAAAGTACAGGATCCTTTTACACAATGATCTGGAAGGAATGATATTCACGCATCCATAAACACAGACTCAACTTACAGCGATTGCTATTCAAAGTTGGTGATTTGGTCATTCCCTCTTGCAATATACTTTTTCTTCATCCTCTTATCAGAAAGAAAAGTAATTTTGCACATAGTTAATTTTGTGACTATTCTCTTCCACCATCGATCTGCCATGTCTGTTTCGGTTTTCAAATCTGATGGAAACTGTTTGAGTTGGTTCCCAGGTGTCGACATCTGCATCTGAAATGTAGCTCTACCTGCAGCCTTTAAACAGCCTGGGTATTTGTGGCTGCAGGCATGGGAACTTTTCACAACAATGCAAGAGCATGCTTTGGATTTGCCAAAGAGCCTCTCTTAGGTGAAAAGGGAGGGTTCTTCCTTCTCCCAGAGCCGACAAGCAGCAGCATTTCAGGAGGCCTTTCTAATCACCGGCAATGAACAGGAACGACCAGTGCTACTGTGCACATGATGGATGGGGTGGCCTGTTCGCTCATGTGTGTCACCTACCACGATGGGCTCCTTGATCTCCGGCTGATAAGAGAATGTTCTTAACAGCTGCTTTGCTCAGAAAAGGTGTATACTTCCCCTGTATGGAATGTGGGCATCCATTTTCAGTCAGGGATGACCAAGGTATTTGGGAGAATTTGTTGCAGCTGGTGGAACAGCTTGGGAGAAGGAAGTAAGCTGACGGGTCCTGTTTCACTGCCTCCCCCTTGAGGTCACAGTTGAGGTTCCATGGCTGTGACATCAGCCACCAGAAGGCCTCCCTCTTCTGTAGGCCTTCCCCATAAGCCCTTCCTGTTGCCCTTGTTTTTCCTCACCTGCTGCCTCAAGGTCCCCATCAAGCAAGTGTAGCCTCAGCACACAGGATTATTTTATTTAGCAATCTTGGAGTAAAAAAAGGCTTTTCAAAATTTGACACAAAATCTAAAAGCCATAAAAAGAAAGATGATACATTTGATTGCATTAAAAATTCTACAAGGAAAAAAAGCAGAAACTGGGAAGAAAAAATTACTGCAACTCAAAAGGCAAAGGCTAACTGCCATAATATAGTAAGCAAAACCTCCTACAAATAAGCAAGGAAGAAAAACAAGAATGCAATAGATAAGTGGGCAAAGGGAATAAATAGACAATTTATAAATAAGGAAACATGGTTCTTAAACACATGAGACCATACTAAGCTCACTGATAATATAAAATATGCAAATTAAAATGTCAATGTGATGTCATTTCCCTCCAATCAGATTAGGAATTTAAAAAGAGCTTGATATCTCTCTATATTGAGAGGGATATGAAGAAACAGGGACCCTTATATTGAGAGGTAGGAGTGTAAATTGGTACAACATGGCAACATCTATGAAAAGTTTAAATACAAATACCCTGTCAATAGCAATTCCACTTTTAGGAATTTATCTTACAGATGTCCTCAAACACGTATGAAATGTTACTTACACAAGATTCTCAATGTAGTATTGTTTACAACAGAAAAAGATTGGAAACAACCTACTTGTCCAGCTACCGGGTTACTGGTAAAATAAATTATGGCCTATCCAAAATTTGCAATGGAACATAATGCACCTGTTGAAAAGAATAAAGAAGCTCTGTATGTACTGATTTGGAAAGAAATCACCAAAATATATCCTTAAGTTATATTAAAAAAGCAAGGTACTGATTGTGTATATAGAAAAATATCATTTGTATACAAAGAAAAAAATGCTTGTGTTTTTATATTTGTGGATATATGTAATATATATAAAAGTTACAATGTTAGAATACAAGGTCAGGGAAATTGGATCACACTGAGCGGCCATCATCTTTTACATTCTCCTTTCCTATTGTCATACCGTGTTCTCCACACTGGAATGGGAACTGTGAGAGGCAGAGTTAGTCAAGCGAGAAAAGGGATCCAGAGGAGAGAAGGGTCATCACATTTCATGACAACCGTGTTGATGATGGTGGACTGACTTCCCTAATATGCTTAGATGTTAACAGCTACCAATAGGATGTTCCTTTTATGCGTAAAGACACTTCTAAGCCTTCCTTTCTTTACCTTAAAGAAACTCAAAAGCATTAATTCGTGATGTCTGCCAACTTCTTCAGGTAGCAGATTTCAATGGATATAGCAACTAAATCACAAACAAAGCAACGTAAGTAAAATCTGCTGCACCGGATACACAGCCCAAATTAGACGTGGGAAAAAATGGTGACCAAAAGGATGAAGAAGAGCCATTTCTCCCTGCTCTTCACTGGTGACTGGCGGATACACTGCCAGGTGTGGAATGCCTGTCCTGGGGTGCTCATCACCAGGCATGGATGACATCATTCCAAGTGCATATATGGCAAACAGGCTAACTAAGAAGTGACCACATGGATTTGACTTTGCAAAGTAAGACCTTATTTAGCTGCATGTCAGCAATCTGGCAACCCCAAATATTTGAAAAATGGCCATAACTATAGATAAATATTTTTTTAATGTTCTGAGTGGTTAAAGTAGAATTTATAAAACCTATGCCATAAAGCTCATGTATGTCCATTGTAAGTGAATCTACTAGTCCTATACTAAAGCCAGGGTTTTTAGTTTACACATAGTTTTTACATGCCTTTCAACTAGAATAGTGCCTTATGTTGGGAATATTCTGGGTACTCTATTAAAATGCCAAGAAAGTGAGTTGTTCTCCCTTCCCCTTCACTGTTTTTGTTTTTATAGAAAGGAAGAGACTCTGGCTTTTAACTTTTTAAAATATAAACATATGACATGTGCTTGGGAGGATGATACATGAGGAATTAGGTTTTCAAACACACAGCTGAGTTTCTGAGAGAGAATGCCATTCAACTGTTTTATCCTCTGTAAAAATACAATTTCCCTTCTCTTGAAAAGGGGTTTAGAATTTTGTCTGTAAGTGTACAAACGTTTGAAATAAAACTGAAAAGTCTTCTTGTATGGCAAAGAGCTCATATGAAAAGATATTTAGATGAGTTAGGCCTGTAAATCAGAAATATGCAGGATATATCCGACTACTTGGGAACTTTCAAAAACAGCGCCAGTATTTCCAAGGCACTCCATTCATCCTCCCAAGGGCAAATTTGGAAACCGGCAATTTAGCTTGGCATTGGAGAGTCAGTGCATTACAGAACACGGTGGGGTGGGGTAAGCAAGCCCTCCCTAGACTTTCATGTTTGAAGACCCAAGCTCAAAGTGCTTCTTGGAGTTTCAGCCAAAATATCCTCCCACCCCAGACTTCTCTTCCTGAGCAAGTCTTTGGGTTTTCAGCTTAATAACGGAAAAGGCCTATACTTCAGTTAATGCCCTCAATGGATCCTGTGACTGTGTCAGAAGACACAGCTCCATATCTAAGAATATAACTAAATTTTATTTCAAAAGTACAGCCCGAGTACTTTCTGTGTGCCGGTGTGACCATGAAGAAGGTATATGGAAGCAGGGACTACCTGCTCCCTCTTAAGGAGCTGACAGCCAGGAGAGGAAAAACAAATGGGTAATATGTGAAACGATGCAAGACTGATCCTAAACTGAATAAAAGCAAGTGCTACAGACCTCAGGCATTCTGAGCAATGAAGAAGAAACGCTGGGAAGGAATGAGGGGTAGCTTAACCTATTGAACTGATTCGCCAATATCCACAGATCCATTCTTCCATACGGACATCACTGTTATGGAATAAACTCAAAAGAATGGGGGGTGATGAAATTTCTGGTCACTCTAGTCTACCAGATAAACTGTGGTCCAGAATTGGTTGAGACACTCGATGAGAGATGTAGAAACCACATCACTTAAGAAACAGTAGAAGAAACCCAGAATGCTTGGCCAAAGCAGACTAGTGAACGACTGATGGCTGTTTTCAAATATCAGAGAAGTGATACATAAAGGAAGATATGATTTATTCTGTGAGGCTATAAAGAGCAGAATCAGGACCAATGGATTGAAGGCAACCATTATAAAAGTTACAGAAGTTACACCAAAGCAGGTTTTAACTGAAAATAAAGAAGATAATCTAACAATCAGAGTGGCCCCAAAATAGAATGAACTAATCAACTGCCAACAAAAACCCAAAAGCAAACATTCACTGATAGTCTACTATTTTCAGACACTGAAAAAAGTTTTAAATGAATTGTCTCATTTTCTCCTCATAATTTTATAAGGTTATTATTATCATCAACATCTCCATTACTATTCATATTTCACAAAAAAATAGACTGAATAAAAAAATAAATAAGAGAGATTAAATAATTTGTCCAAACTCACACAACAAGTATGTGGCTGAGGCAGGTTTCAAAGCCAGAGTCCAAGCTCTTACAATTATATTATATTGTTTAAAAAGGAGTTAAAAAATCAGAAAATAACAACTGTTGGTGAGAATGTAGAGAAATTGGAACCCTTGTGCATTGTTAGTGGGAATGTAAAATGGTCCAGTTGTTGTGGAAAATGGTACGGCAGTTCCTCAAAAAATTGAACATAGAATTACCATATGACCCAGAAATTCTATTTCTGGGTATATACCCAAAAGAATTGAAAGCAAGAACTTAAACATATATTCTGGAAATAGATTGTGGTAATGGTTGCACAACATTATGAATGTACTTAATGTCACTGAATTGTACACTTAGTGATTAATTTTATGTGTATTTTACCACAATAAAAAAAAGAAAAAAGGAAAGAACTGAAACATGTATTTGTACACACATGTTCATAGCAGCATTATTCACAATAGCTAAAAGGTGGATGCAACTCAAGTGCCCATCTTCCGATGAATGGATAAATAAAATGTGGTACATATATACAATGGAATATTATTAAACCTTAAAAAGGAAGGAAATTCTGACACATACTACAACATGGGTGAACTCTGAAGTCATTATGCTAAGTAAAACAAACCAGACACAAAGGACAAATACTATATGATTCCAATTACATGAAGTACCTAGAGCAGTCAAATTCATGGAGACAGAAAGTAGAATGGTGGTTGCCAGAGGCTGAGGGGTGGAAGGAATGGAGCATTCTTGTTTAATGGGTACAGAGTTTGGAAAGATGAAAAAGTTCTGCAGATGGAGGGTGGTGATGGTCACCAAACAAGTGCATTTAACGCCACTGAACTGTACACCTAAGGATGGTTAAAATGGCTAATTTTGTGTTATGTATATTTAACCACAATATTTTTTAAAAAGAGTGAGATGTTCATGGCTAGAAGTGTTCTAGTGGAGACAAGATGTTCATATGTCAGAGATGCTGAGGAAGGGATTATTATTCCAGGAAGGGGCTGGGTTAAGAGAACTCTGAGATTCCTTCCAACTCTAAAATTCTCTGACAAGATAAGCACTTCATCAATGACAGAAGTAAAAAACTGTTTTATTTTTCCCCCAAAAGACAGACTACTTTTTATCCTGGAGCTTCCCAGCCTGGACCCTGAGACAGCTGGGTCCTAGAGTTGGTTTACAATCAGATTCTCTCATTTTCGTAAAGCATATTACCAGCAAACCATTTCCAGCTCCATTTTAATGAGGACCAGTTTGTTATTTTTTTTGGAAACCCCTGACTTCCATTGTTGTAGAAAAGATACAAGAAAAGAAAACCTAGGTCTTGCAGTTCAAGAATTAATGAAGGCCCTGAAACAATTACGCCTTAAATATACAAGGGTCTCCTTAATGTAAATAGACTGTATTTCACTGCAAATCTTCTTAGAACAAGGGATCCATTTCAGCATGACAGAGTGGGCGATGTAGCAGGGCTATAGTGTGCACTCAGTTTTCGATTTTACTTCCGTTGCCGTTGAGTACTGTACAAATAGCCTGGCTTAAAGGATCTGGGAAACACTAGGTCACAGTGTGAAGTATATGCTAATATAGCACAATTTATATAAAAATAGAGGAATGTAAAGAGCTAACTGAAGCCAGAGGTAGTGGCTCCAGCCAAGTGGGGACTGAGGAACATTGATAATGCAAAGAGAATGTTGTTCTCATTAAAACCTCCAGGAATACTACCCTCAGGTTTTCTTCCAGTTTAAATGCCATGATAAGTTAAAACTGAATTTCTGCTGCTCTCTGAAAGCAGGCGTATGTCTCTGCATTACTGAATCAGGGTATGACAGGTTAAATATAAATGAAAAGTCAGTATGACACAAAGATTAACATTCCCAGTCCCCATGGTTGAAGAGCTAATAGAATAGTGGGGAAAAGCTGAAAGTGTGTTAAATTGGCAGCCAGCATGACAAAGTGAAATAAGCATGGTTAAAAACAACTGCTGTTTAGTTACTGTTTATGGGTCAGACATGAGAATTTCACACTCATTGTCTCATTTAGTCCTCACGATGTAGGTTAAAAACCAGAATAACATTTATTTATATAATAAATTCCGCTGAAATCATTCCACAGCAAACCCATGGTGGACACATCTATTAGCCCATTTCCAGAGGCAGGCAGGCTCTCGGACCTCTGACAGGTTCTGATTACTTGGGTCTGTGTAACAGCATTCAAGGGGTAAAAAGAGCGAAGGCAGGAACAACAGAAAAGTCATTGATGGATTCTAGGTAATTGAGGCAGAAAACCCGGAATTTAAGGCCTAAAGGTGAAGTTCAAAATTATATATAATTTATTAGATGGTATGGGTTTGGTTCTCCTCTGCTACTGTCCATCTTCCATGCCATAATCCACACACCATATGGCCATACTTTTCTAAGAACCCCCTGGTTAGAACCTTCACTGGGCATCTATTTCACATGAGATGAAGTCTAAAGCTCTCAGCAGAGCATGCAAAGTCCTTTATAATCTAGCCTCCCATTATTCCAGCCATGCTAAACTATAGCTCACCATTCCAAAGACACTTCACCCTTTCATGCCCTGATTCTCTTTACTGGGATGCTCATTTCCATCTCTCTGCCCTCCCCCAGTTCATTCTTCGATATTCAAATTAGAACAGGGATCATATCTTTCTTATTTACTACTGTAATCTCAGTGCAAGGAATAGAGTTGGTGCTAAGTAAATGTTTATTGAATGTAAGAGTGAGGGAGATAAAGAAAGACATAAATAAAGGAGGGAGGTAGAGAGGGAGCAAAGTGTCTCTTGTCTTTCATCCTTCCAAGCCATTCCCTCCTCTAAGCTATACAGGACCTAGTCATACACTCCTTTACACTGTTCTCCAAGCTTATCTATTGCTATGCTTTTTCCCCATCTAGACTCTCAGCATCCCAAAGGCAAGGACTATGTTTTTCTAGATAGCCAGTGCTTAACTCAGTGCCTAGCAGTAAACAAGAAATGACTGAGTGAATCTTTTTGAAGTTCTTATAAATCCCACTTAAAGGAACTACTTTAGCTGGTAGTGACGTGGAAGTCTCAGGCAACATTTGGATTGGGTCCCTGTGATTCAAGTTTCGCAGATCGGTTAAACAAACATCTGACAAAATATGGTCCAAGTAAGGACTCTTTCTGTTTTCGAGAGCCAACCTAGATTTATGCACTGAAGCTCTTCCTCCTTAGAAAGCTCTAAAGGTCTTCCCTCAGAAGCTGTTTATACACACTTTTCACAAGCTTAGTTATCAGATTTCCCAGTCCAGAGTTGACTGGACACAATGAATGGACAGCAAGAAAGGAGATGGAGACAGATAAACTAGAAAGCACTCTGAGAAGAAAGAGAGGGGACCCAAGGACAGCTTTGGGCAATCAGTCTAAACTCCAACAGACCCTGGGTCTGTACTATACGGTGGCACTGTCCCGTCCAATAGCTCACAATGGTGACCGTGCATTATTGTGAAAAGGTACCCCTTTTTACGAAGACAGAGGTGTATGGGTAATCCATTAAGGAAGATTTCCACTAAACAGCAAAGCATTTGGCATTCAATGGGGAATGCTTTGATTAGCTGGAAAATTCACTTAGTTAGAACAGCTAATGAGCTGACAATGCCAGATATAAAATGTGCTCCTATAGAAACCAAAGAGACTTCATATCGTGTATCTGTCCATTTCCAGCTACCCGACACATGGAAATGGACCAAGAGAAACAACAGCATGAAAATACACTTTAAGTTAGGATCCTAAATGCAATTCCAGGAGAGGCTGTATTCCCAGGCAATCCCAAACCAACTGCATGGCCTTAAATGGCCCTCTGCACAGAAACTCTTTCCGGAGCTTACATTTGATACAAAGAAAGTCAACATGAAGTCAACAGGAGCAGCTAACTTGAACACCCTAATGACATTTACAGGACTAGTAACGAATGCAGAATTAGCCGGGGACAATTCTCTGCACAAAGCAATCACTATGCACTGAATTTAATCCTATGCCATGCAGCACCCTTTCAAGGATGGACAAATAGCAGACTTTAAATGTGATGGGCTGTGGTCTGGCTTCGCGGAGAGAGAGGGGGGCAAATACTGTGGTGGGCGGGGTAGTGGGCAGCAGTATACAGGTCCCACAGCTCTGTCTTTCATTGACCATTTCCCTTCCCCCCATTCCCCTCTCCCCCTTAGAGACTTCCCTGAGTTTGAGGTTCAGTCTGGGGACCCCTTGAAAGAAAACATTCCCAATACCCCTATTTCCTCCTATTTGGCCACCCTCATTCATTCCACCTTATTTAGAACCCACCTTGCCCAGGCATTAAGCTAGGCAATTCCACATAAATGATCTCATTTATGTGACAAATGTGAAAATGACATGTTTCAACTTTGTCTTCATGAACTATAGGGCACATAGAGAGAGAGTATATTAATACATAGACTGAGGTCTGTTTAGAAAGGCTTATGTGTCCCTTGCTAAAAGAAAGAGTGGGAACTATTATTTAGTAATCACCTACAGTGAGCCACATGGGGTGGGGTACTTTGTATCCCTTTGTTTCTTATTTGATCTTTACAATAACCTGGCAAGGAAGCATTATGTAGTAAATGAAGAAACTGTGGCTCTGAGAAATTAATCTCAGTTCAAAATCATGCAGCTAGTTGATGTCTCTAGCTAGAGCCAGGATTCAGACTTGGGTCTGTTGGACCTTGAAGGCCTAACTTACTCCACTCTACCATTTTTATTAAAGAATCAGGACATTTGCTCTTTCAACAATGGGGAGCTAAAGGAAGTTATAAACCTGTGGTCTGATGTGATAATATCCTAAATCAGCCCAATTGGAAATCCTGAGGGACTACAAGGTACCAGCCCCATATGCCTGCCTTACTGAATATTTCTAAAACCTTAAAATCTGGTTCAAAGAAGCTTCAAGAACAGTCCTAACTGGGGAATGTAATCATAGCTCCAGAACCCTGAAAAGGTGTGGAAAGGCCAACTTCAACTTTCTTAGCCATCACTTGTAGAGTGGTCTTCCTTCCCCTTGTTGCCCATTTCTCAGCAGTGTGGGCAGAGAGATTAGGACACTGGCCAGTCTTTCTCCCCAGTTTCAGTATCAACCAATATCATCAATATCAAGCAGAGGACTTGCTACCAGCTACCAGGCTTTGGTAGTCTGGGAAGTAGTAAAGAATAAAGAAATTTTAGAGAGCAATTCAGACTATCACACAGTATCCCCTGGACCTCAGTTTCCATATCTGTAAGATGGGGGAGGGTGGTAAAATTTCTTTCTGTGGTTGTTATAACAATCAAAGAGGTAATGTATATAAAGTATAGAGCATAATGCCTGGCACACTGGAGGCTCTTAATCATTAGTCAGCTGAATTCAGTATCTTTAACATTCTCTTCTTGTGTTGTTCATAAATATTTTGTGAGCTTAATAAATCACAATAATAGCATGAGACAACATTTACTGAGTGCCTACTATGGGCCAGGCACTGTTTCAATTACTTATTTAATCATCACAATAATGTTAAAAGGTAGGTACTACTTTTATTCCCATTTTACCAGTAAGAACACTAAGGCACAGATTAATTTGCCCAGGTTATATATCAAGTTAACTAGGGAGTCTGGTTGGATGTCCCACTACTCCACTTGTTGTAACTACTTTTGCTATTATTTTGTATAATTATCATAGCTCCCTTTAGTTCCAAAGGAATTCTCATCTAACTCCTTGAAAGCAGCTCCTAGGAATACTCCAATTTATCAATAGCATATATCTTAAACTCCCAGAGTCTGAAAGGACATTCAATTCTCTGACACTTAATGCAGTCTCTTCAGTCTAACTTCCTGGCTATTTAAAGATGTCTTGAGCTTGTTCCAAGTTTACTGAGTCTACCCAGAAAACAAAACCTTCTTAATGGCTTTGGTTTTGTAGACTTCATAAACATTCTTAGAATGATAAAAGGATCACATGTGGTGTTATCTTATTGAATAATGGTCTGATGTGTCTTCTCCTAAATGAAATGTTGGAGCAGTGTTTTTGTAGGCCAGTGATATATTAGAATAATACCATATATTTATACAGTGCTTTGCAATTTTCAAAGTGCTTTCCCAATTACTCTCTCATTTGATCCTCACCGCAGGCTTGCAAAGCAAGCAGGGCTACTATTATAACCAGCCCCATTTTGTAGTCAATGTGGTCAAGCAGAAAGTATCCTGGGCTTTGAAGGAAAACAGAATAGGATTCTGTTCCTTGCTCCTCAATATTCTAGCTGTGTGACCTTGAACTAGTTTCCTAACCTTTCCAAGCTTCAGTTTCTTCATCTGCCAATTGGGCAGAATAATTTACAAGGTTATGCAGAGGATCAAATGAGGTCGTCAGTGTAAAACAATTAGAACAGTGCCTGTCACCACTTATTCTATTATCATTATTATTAATTATTTAATTCTTTATTTTTAGTATTATTTGTTACTAGACAAAACATCATTAAAAAGAGAAAACCAAAAAGGAGGCAGCGAGAACAAAGTCCTGAAAACGAATTGGGCAAAGTGGGCTTTTATCCCCTTTCAGGCACTGGTTGCCAAGGAAGGGAGCATGTGACTTCAGTCGCGTGATCCATGAAGAGGACCAGAGGAAGGGAAATGAACATGAGCTCACTTTGACAGCCCAGGAACAGCCCAGGAGCCCTCACTTTGGTGCCAGGGACCTTTGCTTGCTCAGAGCAAACCTGAAGCCCTGGGCCAGGCCCACCCTCCCCTGCCTTCCATCCATTTTCCCAGTGGCCGGGACCAGGTTGAGCCTTCCAGCCCAGCCAGAGGATCCCAGGACCCCAGGCTCTCAAGACACCATGAGGCGGCCATGCATCAGCCCTGTCTGGCAGGTTCTATATCCTGATTGTGGCATTGGATGAACTCCCTTCTTATCAGAGTGGTCCTTTCAGAAGGTAAAAAGGAACACTCTCTAGGTGGGGAGAGGAAAAACAACCCCAAGAATCAAACCCTGCCTTGAAGGCAAGCGTCAATCCTAGCCTCTGGGAGGTCTCACTTAGCCCCACGTGGGAAGCTTTAACCTTCTCTGGGCTTCCAGCCCTAGCCCACCCCATCCTATCCCAGGACAGACTAGACTACTGAGGTTGGAGCTGAACCTCTGTGAGGAAGGAGCAGAGACAGAGGAGCCTGTGGGAACTGAATCCTCTTCTGGCTCCATTCTGGGCTCAGGAGGCTACTTGACCTGATTGACTTCAGTCTCCCTGTCAGTAAAAAACGATTGTCACGAGAATGAAACGTGACCATGGATGTCAGCCCTGAGCACCGTGCCTCCTATAGAGTAGATGAAAAAATAAATGATGGTGGTTGATTTTATAATTACTGTCTCCGCTGTTATTGTTATTAATTACACCGAAGTGATGCAGGTTTCTCTGATCTGGCAACATGAGTGATCCAGACAAGTGTGTATTTTTTCTTCTAATAACTCCCAGAATCCAAAGCCTGTCTGTCCTCCTCTCACAATCTGCTAATGTGATCACTGCAGCTTCCTGGGGCCATGCCCATGATTGCCCTTTCCTGAAAACCCAGCCTGGGGAGCTCTCCAGTGGAGAGGATTTTGTTTGTGGGCAGATAGCACCCTGGCCCCTGCAACAAGCATCCTTTGAGGGGCAAGTGCTGGTTGGCCCCCTTACACAGAGCCCCAGGGTGGCTAAGACCATCCCCACGTCCTTCCCTCCCAGAGCCAGGTGGCTGAGGCCATCTATGCCTTCTGGCTAAACCCAAACCCCATTTTCTAAGCTTAACATAAACCAAGTGAGACGCCTGTTGACAGATGGAAAAGGGCAAGAGATTGAAAGCGACCTTGTAGATAACAGCTGAGGTCTGTGTCTGCCCAGGCCCAACCTGACAATTACCTTGCGGCGAAAATGATGCCATTTACAGAAGATTTGGTTAATGATAGGTATAAGGCCAATGGTGGTACTTTTCTAAAGTAAGTTCTCAAACTCTGAAAGTGGGAGCTTAGTATTTGGAGAAGTATTAGTATTCTTTGCTGGTTGCCAGGCAGGAGCCCAAAAAAGGAACAGCAGCGATAGGAGTTCACACAGGTCAATCACTGCATTACATGGATTAAATGTCTCACGAAGGTAGGGTTATGGCAGTGTAACTTAAGAGAAGGGTCTGCATCAAGGATGTTCCTGGCCTCTCGTTTCCTGGAGGGATCTCCCACCACCTTCACAACCTCGGGTTGTTTCATCAAAATCCGCAGGCCTTAGCTGCCTCATTCTTATATCAGAGAAACTAATACCAACGAGATTTTTTCTTTTTGTAAAAAATTTGGACTTTTGATGCAAAGGGTTGAGTTAATTAATCCCTTTCCTCATTCATGGTTCATTATCATCACTGGTCCAGGAAAAATCCCTCTTTTATTTATTTTTCTGTTTATTCCCTTTAATCCACATTCCTCTCCCCTACCATATGTAGACACCCCACAGACTTCATGTGTATGCTTTTGTTCCCAAACATTCTTGCAAATGTGCATTGTCATTTTGTGTGTATGTATTTTTAATTTTTGTAGCTGGAATTGAGTTTTAGATCTCTTTCTGTTTCTTATCATTTTTACCCAGCATTGTACTTTCAGATTCATCCATGTCATTATCAGCATATCTACTTCTAACCGCTGCATCCTATTTATGCTGGTCTTTTGTCCTTGGTCCTTTCTGGGCTGTTTGGTCATTTTCCCCAAGCCCTGTGCCCCTGAGGCTGACCTCTTCTACCTTGAATTGCAGCGTCAGCTCTTCCCTGGTCTCCAGCCTGCCAGCCCATTCTGCAGATCTGAGACTGGTCAGCCTCCAGAATCCCATGAGTCAATTTCTTAATTCCTCATATATATATTGATATATGTCTAATTGGTTCTGTTTCTCTGGAGAACACTGACTAATAAAGATGTGCACCCAAATTGTCTCCAATTCCCAGCTACCACCAACAGTGCTGTGATGAAGACTCTTTACATGTTCCCTTACAGAAGTGTATGAGAATTTCTTTGGTTTATATACCCAGAGGTAAAATTTCGGGGTCATAGAATGATATCAACTGTATGGTGTTATAAACCATAATGCTATAACAAAATTGAAACATTTTACAATTATTTAGAGAATGTTTACCATGTGCCAGACACAATGTGTGGGAACTAGCAACAGAATAATCTACAAAATCATCCTTGCCCATACTGAACTTTCAGCAAAAAAGTATATAAATGATCTGGCACACTGTTGGTACCTAAGAAATGTGTAATTATCATTGAGACCAAAATTATCTACACCACAGCTTTTTGTCCATATGACTTTATTGTTCCATTAATCTTCATCAACTTGATTTTACTATTCCAGGAAATTCTTGGCCAGGAAGATAAAGGTTACAAACAACTTCCTGAAAACCCCATTTAATAAACATCAAATTGATCAACTTTTCCATAGATAGCATAAAACGACTGTTTATTCTCCAACATTCTCACTGATAGCTGTGTTCACTAATTCTAAACAATTATATCTTGATCCTTACACAATCCGACTAAGTCCCTGCATTCAAAGAACTATCTTAACCCAAATCCCCAAACATCATAAATATCACAGCTTTTCCCTTTCTCCTCTTTCAAGGTAGTGTTCTCCCTTATCACAATAATAACTGCAGCTTTGGGCTTTCAACAGGTCATTAGGGTGGTTCTTTCAGGAAGCCAACATCAACTATCTCTATAAAGCATGTCTTGTATTTCCTCTTCCCCTCCCTGAATGCAGAAATAAAAGAGGTGGTTTGGGATTAAAGTCAAGATCCCCCAATTCTAATCTTACTGGGCTGATCACAACCCCTGGTGTACATCCACCACAGATGGACATAACTTCTACAACATCTGTAAATGAGAGGGCAATGGTTGATGATTCCTAACACACTCCAACACAAAGTGGTATGAAAATCTGTTCAGGGAAATTATCAGCAATAAAAATGTCAGTTTCTTAGGAGGTTGAACTTAAGCACTCTTGCTAAGATCTTAGATGGGGAAGAGAAGATATGAATATTTTCCTTCTACAAAAGAGGTGAACATTTTGGTACAGTGTGCATACCACAACGGTATAGCTTGTGGGGAGCATGTGTCAGAGGCAAGGACAAGCAAGGTAGAGTCACATAGGGATGATGGTGGAGATGATAATATAGTGGAGAGTGCCTCTGCCATGTTCTGGACACTGTTCTGAGTCGTATGAACTCATTTGATTCTTAGAACAATTCTACGAGGTCAATGCTGTTACCGTCTCCTTTACTGTTGAGGAAATTCAGTGAAGACAGGCAATCTTCCAGAGCTTCAGAATGACAGCCAACTTACTAGGTTCATTTTCTTACATACCTTTGAAGGTGCTAGTGAATAAAGCCAAATAGCTGATGGAAGGAAGAAGGGAAAAAAAAACAAGACATTGAGAAAACAGGGATCTAGATTCTCCTCAGGCTGGAACTCTCTCCTAAATGGTGAAAAGTCAATGATGGTGTTACAGTACCACAGTTTGACAGTAGTGTGTACCTAGTTAATGGCATGGTGTTGCCACTGGACTAGAGAGACATGTGTATTGTATTAAATCAAATTGTAGGGCTTCCCTGGTGGCGCAGTGGTTGAGAGTCTGCCTGCCAATGCAGGGGACACGGGTTCGAGCCCTGGTCTGGGAGGATCCCGCATGCCGCGGAGCGGCTGGGCCCGTGAGCCACAGTTGCTGAGCTTGCGTGTCTGGAGCCTGTGCTCCGAAGCAGGAGAGGCCGCAATAGTGAGAGGCCAGCGCACCGCGATGAAGAATGGTCCCCGCTTGCCACAACTCGAGAAAGCCCTCACACAGAAACGAAGACACAACACAGCCATAAATAAATAAATAAATAAATAAACAAATAAAATTAAAAAAAAAAAAATCAAATTGTATGTCTCTGTTACTTCCTAAAGTAATACTGGAAGTTTGATTTTTAAAGTGGGCCACTTCTCCCCCTCTGAGCATCTACAACTTTCTGAAATCCCTAATTTCATGCTTAAACAGTCTTAGAAGAGCAGAAAACAGAGTCAGAGGGCATTAGAAGATCTGCATTCAAGCCCCAATTCAATCCTTTCCTGGCTGTTTCCTAAGGGCTATATTTTTTACTTCTCTGCACTTCAGTTTCCTTATCAGGAACATAAAAGGATTAGACAAGGTCACCCAACCAGTATTCACACTCCATGACATTACCTTTTGTCAACTCTACCAGGAGTGCATTGCAGGGGTATCTAGTTTTCCTACAGTGTTGCTGTTTAAGTTACGAATGCATGTCTTGGCTCTCCAAAGGACTGTTAATTCCTTGAGGGCAAAACCTCTACCATACACTTTGTTCTTGAAACCATATAAAATATATTTTTTTCAAATTCCACAGCACTATTAGCCCAGTGGATGATCAAAAATAGTTTCCAAATGAATGAATGCACCCTTGCAAGTCGTGATTTATGCTTCAGCCAATTAAATGCTATCCTTTTTAGCAATCCTCAGCATGAATTTTGGAAGATGGCAAGATGCTGCATGTGGCTGAAATGATGGAAGCCTCTTTCCCAATCCCATTCACAGGTCCGTAAGACAGACGAGATATCACCCACCAAGGAAATGCCTGATGGAATACTGTCTCAGCAGATTACGCAGCACCAACCTCAGACAGGACTGTGGGATCTCAAAGCCAGGGAGAAATTACATAATGCTCAGAAATGTGCTTTGGCACAGAGTGGGGGCACTGTGGCACCGCTTCGTGTGTGTTCAGCAGTTTCAGCATCCCATGATTTTTCTGTTTCATACTTCCAGGCATGAAATAGAAAGAATTCTGTGTAACTGCTTAACTGGTAGATAGCTGACCCAAAAAAAGTTCATTTCAGAGAACTCACCCAGGCAGCTAATTATGCCATCACAGCTAATTATTGATTCACTTTTTAAAGACTAATCTTCCACTTTAGAAATCCACATTATTGCTATTTCTAAGGCAGGAAGAAACAGACAGACACAATTTAGTGATGGGTCACTCACTAGTCAAATGCTAGCATGATTCATTAACAAGCTGTACAATATTGTCAAAATACAGTACTGTAAACTTATAATCAATTTTTATTCATTTGGGAGATATTTCTAGCTTGTGGGGAATCCAGAGTCCTTGCTCCAGTATCATCTTTTTTCCTCTTCCTCTGCCAGCCATTTGGTTTTAATGTTCATTAGCCCCTCCAAAGGAATGTGAGAAAAAAACCAGGAAGTCAGGCCGCTGGAGAGCAGTTCTGGCCAATCACCTACTGGGCTAAAATGACAGTTAATCTGTGCTTTGACTGTTCTCCTTTTGTTGCAGATAATAAAGAAACAGCTCTGATGCAAATAGAATGTTGGTGCTGGGAGAAACTTTGGAAGCCTTCTACTGCAAACACACTTTATAGATTATAAAACTGAGGTACAATGAGGCAAAATGCTTTGTTGGAGGTCACACTGGTAGCCAGAGGCAGAGCTGAAACAAGAACCCAAATCTTTAGACTCTCAGTTCAGTGCTTTCCCCTTAAACGTTTTAGTAAGTGTGGTAAAGGCTCAGAAAAAGACATGAGAAAATAAGAGTTTCTGTATCTAACACATTCTTAGGAAGATTCAAGTAATGTCCACACGAAAGACATATTCAATTAGTATTTCAGGAAAATTCAAGTAATACTGATATTCAGTATTTCTTGACCGTCTATTATGTGCTCTTTTATTTTACGTTTTCTCATTTACTCTTCAGCATAGCCCAGTAAAGTTGATTTTAATATTTCCATTTTGCTGAGAAAGAAGCTAAGGCTCATTCTCAGAGAGAGAGGCAAAGGGATTTGCTCAAGGGCACACGGCTAGTAAGGATTTAATTCTAGATTTAAATCCAAGTTTCCTGGCTCAGTACAGAGCTTTTTCACTCATTTCAGTGCTTCACAAACTTCAAATATTCATATTCCACTTTCCCAGTATTTTGTTACCAGAACTATTGCTGACTTAGTATTTCCTTAGTTGATACACTGTTTTTACTCAAATAAATTTAGCCTTCACTTAAGATGTAGTACCCATGATATCATGAGTTTAGTGGGTTAAATACATGAGTTATATACATAAGTTAAACATAAAACTTAAAAAATTATTTTTAAAAATTCATCTTTATGGCATCTGAAATTTCAACTGTAAACTGCCAACTACTTCGCACTTTGAGAAACAGGGACCTCATAGGCATGTTGTAAGGAATAACTATATAGCACTTAGAACACTTAGGGCTCTGTGGCCATTTTTATGTCATCATCATTAGTCAAAGCTTCCTAACCCTCGCTCCCATGAGAATCTCCGGAGATACTTTCTTTTTTTTAAGTTTCTAATTTTTTAAATTTTAATTTATTTTTGGCTGCATTTTGGGTCTTCGCAGGCTTTCTCTAGTTGCGGCGAGCGGGGGCTACTCTTCATTGCAGTGTGTGGGCTTCTCATTGCGGTGGCTTCTCTTGTTGTGGAGCACGGGCTCTAGGCACGTGGGCTTCAGTAGTTGTGGCTCGCGGGCTCTAGAGCGCAAGCTCAGTAGTTGTGGCGCACGGGCTTAGTTGCTCTGCGGCACGTGGGATCTTCCCCGACCAGGGATCGAACCCATGTCCCCTGCATTGGCAGGCGGATTCTTAACCACTGCGTCACCAGGGAAGTCCCCAGAGATACCTTTTAAAATGCATATTCTCAGACCCTGTTTCTGGATCTGAGATGAAGGCCAGGAACTGACTTTATAAACAAACATCCAGAACGTCTGCTGCTGATGCTTAAGTCATATTTCTAGAAACTCCGTGCCACGATACTGGGGACTATACCATTTACCGAAGCAGGAGTCCCTTAGCATAACGACCTCCATAGACATTTTAAACAAGCCTTGATATTATTTTGGAGTCACCAGATCACAAAGCTGAAGTGACTCCACAGGTGCCTTAATTTGGACCCTATTTCTATGAAGTGCTCCAGCCACAAAAAATCCCAAACAGGTTGTCATCAGCTTTGTTTTCAGAGGTCCTCCTTTGGCAGCCCCTGTGCGAATCTCTCTTTTCCCACTGGGACAGAGTAGAGGTATCTGGGGGGGTAGAAGTTCACTCTCTTCAGGCCTCACATTTTCATGGGTGGAATATCCCAAAGCAGTGAAGTCATAAATATGCCCCGAGCAGCCCAGGGGGAGCGTTTGATCTTCTGCCCAGTGATCTCTGCTTGTCATCTGCTCAGCCTCATTCATCACAATAAAGACAAGGAGCTAAATTAGAGAGCAAGATCCAGTGCTGGGGATCTCTGCAGAGGAGACAGGACCGCCGTCACCCTGGGACAGGCCAAGAGGGCAGGGGGCAAGGAGGTGGAGTGATTGCGGCAAAGCCAGGTGGGCCAGCAGGTGAGTGAGACCAGGAGAAGAGGAGAGACCCCGCCCATCCTCAGCACGGGCTCCCTGACCACGAATGCGGGCACTGTCGGCTGCACGGTTAGCTCAATACTCAGCATTTCAAGGCAGAAAGTGGTAACAACCAGCTATGTGTTGTTTAGATCTTCAGTCTTTAAAAAAAATTAATTAGCTGCCAACATTGAATAAAAGGAAATTGTACAAGTCTGGATTTCTGGTTTTTCTGAAAAAATGGAAAATCTCATAACACTAGGTCCATAATCCAACGTGTCAACAATTGGCTAGAGTTACATAGTGACCATTTCCATTAGACAAAGTACTGATATCCAGTTGTGATGTCCACGTCATTCTTCAATGGATTATATCCAACCTTCTTCACCCAATCACCTACCTGCCCTGTTGGCACTGGAGTTGGTAAACCACATGAAACCCACTTTACTGAGTGAAATACAGATGTCACTACCACATTATCTTCTTTCCTTTCCCAAACCTCTATGTTTGTAAAATGCCAGGGCCCAAGACCTAACTAATACCTCATAGGTTCAATAAACATGAGTTGATGAATGAAGAAATTTATTGAGCCTAAAGCTGTGCTAGGCATCTCAGGGGATGATACAAAGTGAGCAAGACATGCACAGGACTTCAAAGAGGGAGTCTGGGGCAGAAAAAAGAGCACCAGAGTTGGTCTGACTTGGCTTGTGTCTTTGGGCAAATCACTTAACCTCTCTGAGCCTTGGGTTCCTCATCAGGAAAGTAAGGATATTAGACCTCACAAGGTTGTTTGAAGGGTTAAATGAAAGAATGTATTTGAGAGCCCAGGCTAAAGGGAAATTCCCTGTAAGTACACCAAAGTTAGAAGGTGAAAGTATGCAACAGAGAGGGAAGCATAGGGCAAAGAAGGAAACGTATACAGTAGGTTGAGGGGCTCAGAAAAAGCTCCAGGAAGGAAATGAGTTTTAATCTGGGCCTTGAGATACACACAGGATCAGGTCTTACTGAGAGATGAGTGAGAAAATTTTAGGCAGAAAAAAGGGTAAGAGTGGAAGGGTACAGAGTAGAAAGGTGGGTTTGATCAGGACATTGAGGGTAGCCCACGCATGCCATGCAAAGGACCGCGAACCCGATGTCACACAGTCTACTACCCACCAATTGTGGGCGTGAGCATGACTGAGAATAAGGTTTTATCATCTGCAGACTCTCCTTGCGTCTGAGTTAACTCCTCTTACTCACACCCATCAGGTAGATAAAAGGTCATGATTCCAGTGACCCCCCCACACACACATGTACACACACATGCACACATGCACACACACACGCACACATGCACCGCTAGTCAGGCCGTTCCAGATCCTCCTTTTATAAGCACTGCCATTAAAATGTTCACAATGAAGGGCTTTAAATCAATCTAAGCAGTGAACTTTAAACTTGGCCCAACTTTTACAAGATTTATGAAAACCTTTCATGTGAGGCTTTGCAGATGATTTATTTTTATCTTGCTGGGTGATATATATTTTTAAAGCCCAAAATGAGTTGAAAGAACTGGTAGGTTTCTACATCTTGAATGGTAGTAGAACTACCCTGGTACTTAATAATCAAAGCATCTTACTACCTGTTGGAGTAAATATTAACAAGATTATTTCAATTATGAAAATGCTAATGCAAATGTATTGCTTATTATGTGCCAAGCCCTTTTCTAAGTGCATTACATATATTAACTCCCTTAATCTTTACAACAGCCTATAGGTTATGCAAGATTATAATTATCCTCATTTTATAGATGAGGAAAGTAAGGCATAGAAGGGTTAAATAATTTGTCCAAGGTCATGTACCTAATAGATGACAGAGCTGTGGTTTGGGCCCAGAGTATACTCCTTTACCAGTATGCTACTCTGCCTCTCATGAAGAATATGAACATCTATGCAGGAAGCAAGGAAGGAGTCACAGAGGGCTTTGAGAGAAGGACTGACTCCATCTGGATTGTCTGCATCCAAGGGCAACAACGGATAGTGCTTGAGAGAGAAGAAGACCCCTAATAGTGAATGCCTTATTGCCCACAGACACAGAAGGTCAGAACTAAAGTCCTTTAGACCTCAGCTAGGGAAGCAGTAAGTGCAGTGGCTAAGAGTGAGGGCCCTGGAATCATATTGGTCGAGCTGGTTCCATCACTCTCTGCTCTGTGCCCTGAGGCAGGTTACTTAACTTCTCTAGACCTCAGTTTTCTCATCTGTTCAATGGAAATAATCGTATTTACCTCATAGAGTTGTTGAGAAGATCAAAATAATTCATAAAAGCAGTTAGAATGGTGTCCGGCATATAAGACGCTCTCAACCAAGGTTAGCTATTGTTCTTATTTCGGCATTCCCCTCTTTCTGATCAGAATCTAACAAAGCAGCTCCATATATGGCTAGTTTTATTCCAGTTTTAAGTGTGGCTGAGCTTAGAGTTTAGTCACCCCCAGGCAGGGCCTATGAGCTCATGGAGTGGACCAGCCGGGGTCAGTTTGCCAAAGAGATTGGAGTACCTCTTAAGGGAAGAAAGAGTTAACAACCAGGGTTTGAGCCAAGGAAGGACCAAGAGAACAAAACAATCGTTCTGTTATCATTATTATTCTGATCTTCTCTTTACGCCCATATTAATGTGATCTGAAGAAATAAAAAATTACTTATTTTTAATCAATTTATTAAGTACCTACCATTACCTATTATTGCACTAGATTCTAGAAACACAAAAGGTAAGGGTCCCTGCCCTCACAGAGCCCATAGTCTTCTGGTAAGAGAGGAACCAGGCAATGTCCTAACAGCCATGAAGGGGAGCAATGGATGGGGGGCTATGGGAACAGGCAGCAGGAGTGCCCAACCCACACTTGGGAATTTGGGGAAGATTTCCTGGAGGAAGTAATATCTGACACAAGATCTAAGGAATAAAATGGAGTGGTCCAGACAAGTGAGGGAAGGGGTGGCTGACGCTTTAAGATTTAAGGAAAAAGGGGGCAGGCAATGAGACTGGAGAAGTCAGCAGGGCCATGGCAAAGAGACTAGATTTCATTATGTATGCTAAGGGCAGGGGGGAGCCACGAAGGAGGTGCCATGCACCTGAATGATGATTACATCTGAATGATGTAATCAGAGTTACACAAAGAAAGATTAATTGTCTGGAATGTGAAGAAGTGACTGGGGGCTGGAAAACCTGAGGAAAAGTAGCAGGGATTAGGGTAAAGAGAAAGGGACCGAAATGAACAATGTTTCCATAGGAGGGGTAACCAACAGAATTGGGTGGTTCAATAGCTGTGGACTGAAGAGCAGGAAAGGAAATGGAGGAAGAGAGATTTCTGGCTCGGATACTGGGTGGGCAAGAGGACTCTTCATGGAGAGAGAGGAAACACAGGAGAGAAGCTGGCTGGGTGGGGATGGGGGGAGAAGATGACACCAAACTCAGTCTTGGATAAGCTGAGTTTTAGATGGCTCTTAGACTCCCCATGGGAGCTAACAATCGGCTCTGAGTCTGTAGCTCAGAAGAGCAACCCAGACTGGAAATACAGATGGGAAGCCATCACTCAACAGGTATTGTCTAGAATGGTGGGAGAGGATGAAACTCTCAAGTGAGACCATGGAATGTGAGAGAAGACCAAACCTGGTACCAAACCATGAGAAGCAGCAGAATTTAATGGAAACGTAAAGAAAGCAGGAGTTGCCAAAGAAGTGAAATAGCTTGTCTGTATCTTCCTCCACCCCTGAGGGCATTAAACTTCATAAGGGCAGGTTCTCCATCTTGTTCAGTATTTTATTCCCGGCACCAGGCACGGAGCCTGGCGCAAAGCAACAGCTCAGTAAATATTTCTTGAATGAATGAGTAGATTGTCTAAGTTCACACAACCAGAGAGCCACAGTAGTTGGGATGACTCCAAACAGGATTTCTCCCACTGTGTGCTGAGAGAGTCCAGAATCTGGAGTAAAGAGAAAAGTGATATGGAAGATTCCCCGATAGCTCTATAATTCTAGGATTCCAAGGACGCTCTTGTTTAATACTCCTTGTCACAAAACACTTAATGGGAAATTATTCATTCATTTTATTATTTCCTGGGTCTGCACCACCTTCTGTAAACACTGAACTTTGTGAGTGAATTCCTGCAGACTTGATGGCTATGCTGTCATGGTCACTGGCAGAACGGTTTACAGGGGACCTTCTCTTTCTGCCTGTGCAATGGACATTGATCCCAGCCAGGCAGTTCACCGGATGCTACAGTCAGGACCTTTTAGAGAACTAGTGGATGTGTACAATAAACTTGAGGGTGGGATAGTTTGGTTCATCTCACTCTTTTCTGTTATGGTATTTCCCACACAGCAAAGAAACTGGCACTGATATTTTTAGTGTTCATTACAGAAATATGCATATTTTAGATAAGGTTCTATATTTAGAAGTTTATCTAAATATATAAACATTTAAATAAGGTTTATCTAAATATGTAAATATTTCAATACCTAAATAAATATATAAGTATCTAGATATTTAGACATTTGGATAGGTTTCTATATTTTAGATTTCTCATAAGAAAAATAATAGGCATTGCTAAAAAAAAAAAAAAACCAGAAAGAGAAATGTTAATGAGAGAATAAAAATATTTCATAATCCTACTATCCAGAAATAATCATTATTGTCATTAGGGGTTATTTCCACTCCTTTTCTATACACTGTTTTAAATAGCCGAGATTGAATAAAATATCTATGTACATTTCTTCTTAATATAATATTCTATTTTATGTATATACCAAATTTATAAAATTATTCTCTTATTGCTAAGCATTTATTTTGTATTTGCCTTTTCAGTACTGTAAGTTTGTTATTAATAACTTTGTCCATAAATTATCTACATTCTAGGCCATTTCTCTAGAACAGATTCCTAAAAATGAATTACTAGGTCAAATACAATGTAATTATCATATAACCTTCTTTGACAGAAAAACTTCTTACCATCTACCTGTAAATTATTAACAGATGCAGAAGTATATTATACATAGACATATACTCATGCAGTCATACACACATATACCCTTACCAATTTCTAAAGGCCTAAAGAGTACAAAATGTAATAAGGAATTATGCGTCAGTTGTAAGAGGAGCTTCCTAAACAGACTTTGGCCTAATTCATTTTCCAGGATTAAAAAAAAAAAACAAAAAAAAAAAACTTGTGTTAAAAAACGTGTAAAACGACCTCACCTTCACATGAATGTTCACTCATAACGTGTCACAGCACACCACCAGCCACAGGAACCCAAATGCCACAGAGTATCATGACGTGTTAGGGTCAGGAGGGACCAGAACTAAACTCCCTCTCGCATTGTGTGAGTGAGGAAGCTGAGGACCAGAGAGAAAGGCTGATTTCATCATCCACTTCAGTAATAAAGTCACACAAATAAAATAGTAAATGACAGAATTAGCATGAGGGCAGGTGGCTTTAGGTCACTTCAATGCTTACTGAACTTCTTGCACATGCCAGGTACTGTACTAAGTGTGGAAATACAGAGGTGACTACAGCAGGGTCGATAAAGATGGTAGAAGATAGAAAGAGGAGAACTAACGGGAGGAGTTATTAAAGGGAACTGTGTTTATTTTCCCCTGTAGGGTAGTATCTTTACTACGTTATCTTCCATTTTATGCAGGAATTGTTTTTCTCAACTTGGGTTCTAATGATGTTATTTCTTAAGAAGGAATCGAAACTTACACTTATTCCAAAAATTGGAGACAGGACATAAATAATTATATCCACCAGGTTTTATAAAATATTAGACTAATAACAACCACCTCCACAATTGCTTTGTTTATTGAATAGTTACTATGTGCCAAGCACTATTCTAAGCCCTTCACTTATAATACAGTTGACTGTTGAACTATGTGGGTGTTAGGGGCACCGACATTCCAAACAGTCGAAAATCCACTTATAATTTATAGTCAGCCAAGCCCTCTATGTTCACAGTTTCTCTGTATCTAAGGTTCCACATCCTCGGATTCAACCAACCATGGATCATGTAGTACTGTACTATTTAATACTGACAAAGGTCAGCGTCAAAGTGGACCCACACAGCTCAAACCCTTGTTCAAGGGTCAGCTGTAATTCGTTTAGGCTGAGCCTCTACTAAATCATAGCAAGTCCCCTTAAGAACTCATTTGAGAAAATCCCAAACCTGATGAGGCCAAATACATTAAATCCCACAGAGCTTAGAGAATCCCTTCTGATAAGGCAGCACCAAATCAAAGTGGAATGTAAGCAGGTAAGTGGGAAAACAAGGTCACTGAAAAACAAGGTGTGAAGGCCTCCTGGAAGGTTGCTATCAACTGGCCCAGGAATTGATCTGAAGTAAGAAGCTTTTAGACCAACTGGTTCAATGCTTGTTCATGCTCCAGTTAAGGAGATTAGCCTCACAACATGTAATGCCAGTTCCCTCAGTCAAAGTGGAAACTAAAATTTGACTAACCTGAAACAATACTAAGTTCTCAATTACTGAGAGGTTTTCAGAGGCAGGAAAGTAATTAGAAAAAGTAACTAATTACAAAAAAGAAAAAAAGAGGCTCTTAATCAAGACTGCTTGGTTGAGATGGGCAGGAAGTGTCACTTACAGGGAAGAGTGCAAGGTGAGAGGGTATGGGGCTTGGGCAGGACACCAACAGAGACTCGTTCAGCCTTTCCTTAGCTCACCTCAGACTAGGTAAGTTTTTGAAGTCTTCAGATAGATCACACCTCCATACGAGGTTACCCAGCAAGAAATTTTACAAGCCTAGGCATCTGTTTGTCCCTGTGCAAAACTCAAAGACTTCAGGCTAGAACGGACTGTTCTCATGAACAGCCAAGTGACTCTGTCAACACGCTGTGCTCGGGTGTGTCCTGCAATCCATGAGGAAGCTACACGCATGAGACCCAGGAAGCATATCTTGACATGCACAGCTGACGTTCATTGAAGGGGATTCCAGCTGGCACGTTGACAGTTCTGAGTAACTGACCCAACAGAGCAGCGTCTCCAGTGTGCTTTATGGTTATTTACTTGTTTGGCAACTTCCAAAGAAGCTAACTGGCTTTTACCACATCTGAGACATTACGTGACAGAGCATGAGGATCAGAATGGTAACTGGTTGTGGGTGGCAGGTATCCAGCGTTTATCCTGTGTCAGGCACTGCACTCAAGCTTTACTGACAATAGAGGATCTAGTCCCCCCTAGCAATCCTGTGGGGGGTTACTGTCAGTAATGGTCATGTCCCCACTTTAAAGAGGAATAAACTGAGGCTGAGAAGTTTAGCGACTTGCCCAAGGTCACAGAGCTGGTTAATAAGGAAGATGGAATTAGAGTCCAGGTCTGTCTGTGGTATTCACTGGGGCGACCACTGCCTCCCATGCTTCGTTTAGGAGCACCTCAAGCTTAATTTAGTATTTTGTCAACTAATTTGAAACCCAAGTCTCCAAAAAGGACCTATCCTCTTAATATGCAAATGATATAATAAGAGCTTAGAACTCTCTGTGCTGTGGACTGGATATTTGTGTCCCCCACCAAATTCCTATGGTAAAACCTAATGTCCAATGTGATGGTATTGGGGGGGGGGGTCTTTGGGGGCGATTAGGTCATGAAGGTGGAGTCCTCATGATTGGAATCAGTGCCCTTATAAAGGAGACCCCAGGGAGCTAGCTAGCCCCTTCTGCAATGAGAAGTTACAGCGAAAAGACGGTCACCTGTGAATCAGAAAGGAGGCCCTCCCGAACCTGTCAGTGCCTTGATCTTGGACTTTCAGTCCCCAGACACCCAGGTTATGGTATTTTGTTATAGCCACCTGAACAGACTAACACTGGGATTATACTGAATGAGGCAACAACAGCACATTAGTATAGAATAATCTCTCGAAACACTTGTGATTCTCAGCAGCTGTGACTTACAATTGTGCAAGCCCCTGGGGAAAGAGTCCTCGCATTGCCCTGATGGGTTTTTGGAAGCTCAGGGTTCAGTTTTTCTTCTTTTAAAGAAAATATTACAAGCTGTGGTCAGTTTGCTCAGATAGGTTTAACACATTGGGTGTTTTCCTGAACAAATGAAATGTCTGGGAAAATGTTATGTGGAGAAACACTGTTATTGAAGTTTCCAATGACAACACTATTTATGCTAATCAGCAGCCAGTAGAGCCACTCTTTCCATGAGCAAGTGCTGAGAAACCAGGTGGTCTAAGCCTTTCTGTCCAGCTTCACGAAGGAAAGAGTGTAAGTGTACACATCTAAAGTCACCAAGGGAGGCGGGAGAGGGCAGTGGGGAGCTCTGGACACATATAGACCCAGGCTTTCTTAACTTCTCCAAACCTCAGCTTCTTTACCTGTAAAATATAGAGAAGGATTCTTCTTCATGGAGTTGTTAGAATGAGATAACTGATGGTACATAAAGTGCATGCATACTAAAAAGTGCTCAATAAATGGTAGCAATTAATACCAGATAACTTTCGATTTCCTGGTACCTATGGGGGCAGAAAGACCATAGGGAAATTTGAACACAAAGTTAACCCCTAAGGGAACCCTTAATAAACCCGTTCCCTAGGTTTTCAACTGTAAGCCTCTTCATGCCCAGCTGAGAAACTCACCCTGTTTTAAAAAGAGCTTCAGGTCATGCCTCTAGCCCATACATCCAGGTGCTCAGACTCAGGAGGTGAAGTGCACGACCACACATCCAGAAACCAGGAATCACAACCGAAATCAGACCACCATGTGTTACTGACACTGCATGGGTGAACAATCAAAAGTGCCCCACTGCTGAGGGTCCAAGCTTTCTGTGAATTAGCACAACTAATTTCACACAAACTGATGAAATCCACAAGTTGATTTACTTCACCTCAGAAATTAGGAAAGGAAGGAAATGTTTCCTTCAGAACCCTCAAAGATCAACTGTAAGTTCCTTATGGGACAAGAAGTGTGATTTAATTATTTTATTCCCCGTGCTCCTGGCATAGCACTGAACATCTAATAAAACTCAAATATTTGATAAAGAATGGGTGAAATGAAAAACTGAATTCAGACTGTAATGTCAGTTTTTACAGAAGGGACCCAGATTCCATCCATCTTATTGCTCTACCATCCTTAGAAGGATGGATACTGGTACTCCAGGCACTGAATCTGCATTCTAGATAACTGGACGGAAAAAGCAGATAGTGGAAGGGAAGGAATCAAGGGTGCTTCCTCCTCTTAGAAGTCTTCCTTTAAGTTCCAAGTAGCACTTACACTTGGATCTCATTGGCTAGAAATTAGTCACATGACCACACCTAGCTGTAAAGGCAACTGGGAAATGTAGATTTTTTTATCTGGGAGGCAACGTATGCAGTTACAAATCAGAGTTCTTTTTCTAAAAGAGGAAAAGATACTGGGAGGCAATTAGCACTCTTTGACACATACAGTATGTAGGTTACTATAATTAGATAATTAATTAATTAAAGCATTCATTACACAAACATTATTGAAATTTAAACTTTACTAGGTAACCAGATACTGATCTAGGTATTAAGGGTATAAAGATAATACGTGGCACCTATTATTAAGAAACTCACTGTCTAGTATGCAAGGCACTATTATCTAACCAGTCAACCAATGTGATTAGGCAACAAGTCCCAAGATTTCTCAAATCCATCCCCTCCCTCCATCCTCTACCATATCCAAGTTTGGGTCTTCACCTGGTTTTATTGAACCATCTTATTCTGGTCTAATGAACAACCTCTGAATTTTCTTTTTCTCCTCAAAGACACCCTTGAGCTTCCTGCTTTAAATCCGTCACGTGTCCCATCACATCCAGACAGAACCTGCATTCTTTCACTTGCCATATATCGTGTGGCCCCACTGACCTCTCCAAGCACCATGACCCACCACCCCTGCCCTGGACCTGCCCACAGACAGCACAGAGATAGTTTGGGATCACAGCCTATGTCACGATACTCTCACCTCCACGTCTTTCCTCCTGCTTGGTCCTACCTAAGGCACTCTCTCCACGCACGTATCTGAATGTCACTTGACCATGATTCAAGACACAGTTAGGTCATCACCAACTCTAGGAGGCTTTTCTGCCCCCATCTCCTTCCTCCTTCCACAGCTAGGAGTGGATGCCGCGCTCTCCTGCTCCCTTAGCAGCCCCTGTGTGCACATCTCCCCGTGCTTATGTCTCTACGTTGAAGTGAACTGTGTTACCTTTCCCTTCTCCTTTATGTCTTTCATTTGAGTATTCCCAGTGCTTGGCACACTTGAGCAGCCATTCCTTCCTTCATTCATTCAAGAGGACCTCTATTAACAAGTGAGATCCATCTCCTACTCTCACAGACCTTAGAATCTTAAAGGCACCTAATAGGAATTGAATTCAGACTGTAACGTCAATTTTTTAAAAGGAAAGAAAGGAATGAAGAAAAGGAGGGAAGGATTGAAGGAAGGAGGGAGGGAGGAAGGAAAGTAAAGGAAGAAAGGAAAAGGAGAGAGGAAGAAAGATGAAAGGGAAGAAAGAAAAGAGGGAGGTAATTAAATGCTAACTCGGCCCTCTGGTGCATCAAATGGCTTTGCCTCCAGACAGTCACTAAAATATTTGAAAGCTGTTGTCACATTCACATTCATTCTTCTCTTTTCCTAACTTAAAAAAGTATTTTTAGACTTTTTTCCCCAAACACATTCTCTAATACCACTTTTAGGCTAGCCCCTTCATTTTGAAATTGCCCCACTTTCCAAGCTTGATTCTCCTAATAATAAACATTTCTCCTAGAAGATCTAATCCTTTTTTGTATTTTTTAGAAAAATGAAACGTAAGCATATCAGTAATTGGCAATAAACGGAAAGGCTAGAAGTTCAAAGGTTTAAACCAGTCTTTTGAGGGGCTCTCTAACACAAGCCCCTTTAAGGAGCCTTGACAGGAATGTTAATTACTTAAGCAAAGTCAAGCACGACAAACACTTACACCAAGTGTCTGGTCAAACTTTAACAACAAATGTAACTTGAGGTCTCCAGCTCATCTTTCTGCTAAACAGAGCCCCAGGATTCAAACAGGATTAGTGCTACAGACCTATTCCTATTCAAAAATAAACCATTATAGAAAGCCCAGCATTTTATTCAAGTGGCTGATGGAGTTTCACGAATCCTTTCAGCTGCACAAACTAAGACCTTCTCCCCTGACAATCTTGACCACAGAGACACCATTAAGAAGTTTAATATTGCAGCAATTCCAGGCATGCTTTGTGCTTTGATGAAGCAGGAAAATGCCACCATCATGATATGGTTGTGTGACGATCTCCCATCAACAAAAGATCTCTCCATCAAGGAAATTCATACTTACTCTCTCTCTGGATCAAAGCACTGAACGTTGTCATTCATTCATTCGACAAACAGTAAAAAGGATCCTTCTAGACATAAGAGGTGAGTGGTAAATTCACTGCCCTGCCCTCAAGGAGCTCAGCATTTGGTGGGGGGAGGCACCCCATACATTAACACTGATGACTCAGTGTGATAAACTCTGACAGCGGGGCACTTGAGGGACTCTGTGAGCTCAGACAGGAGGATATTGACGCCAAGGAATTAGAAAAGGCTTCTTGCAGGAGTGATGTTTGAATTGGGTCGTTTAAAATGAGCAGTATATGCTAGGGACGGGGCTGGAGAAGGGATACAGGGATGAGGAGGACACTTCAGGCAGAAGAGGCTGTTGTGCAAATGTCCGGACTCATTAAAGGATACAAGGAAGGGGATTCAGCACCATCGGAGGGTAAGAATTTGGAAATGTAAGGAGGGCATTGGGAACTGGAATTGGAATGTTCAACTACTGATTCCTAGCTCCTTAGCTCATATTGTTTCAGTTAGTAAACCCGCTGCCTAATTGTGCCCAGCAAAGAGGAGACACAGAACATGTAAGTTTTGAAGGGAAGGTTGGGGAAAAGAAATTTTGAACGTGTGATATGCTTCACCAGAGTTCCCTGCTCATTCAGGAAGGAACAGTTTATGATGAGATCCTTAGGAGGAACAAGGCAGAAACTCAGATGACAGGAAAGAGCAAAGAAATAAACTTAAGCTACTTCACATCTCTGCTGTGAGCAGCAACTACTATTCCATGTGTCAGCACTTGGTGAAATGAGAAATCCAAGCCATGGATCAAACCACATGAGACAGAGACAGCAAGCTGCCTATCCAGTATCAACTCTTTCCTTGTTCCTTACTAACAGAACCCCAGTGCGGCTAGGTATAGCCATATGACAAATTTTGGCCAATGAGATATAAATATAAGTGTTATGTGGGATGTAAAGGAAGCTCCTACAAAGGTAGACAACTGACACATGCCTCATTTGTCCTTTACCTTCTACTTTTCCCTGCCTGGAACATGATGTGATGCAGGAAGCTCCAGCAGCCATCTTGTGAACCTGAGGATAGAAACTACATGCTGTGGGTGTAACATACATAGATGGAGCAGAAAGTCCTGATAACTTCATGGAGCCACCATATGAGCCTTGGATCACCACCTACTTTCAGACCTTTTCTATATAAGAGAATAACACTTCAAATTGTAAAAGCTACTATACTCAGGTTTATCCTAACTGATCAGCCACATAATTCTACTCTCCTCCCTTTTCTCTGGGCAAAGAAGAAGAAATGTTTATCCTTTCTGAAAATGTGCTTCTCTTACTTGGGACACAGAATATGCATTAACTGAAAAAATATGCACCTGGGGATTTGGACACCCATATGACATTGCTGCCGCTCCTTCCCCTGAAACCACAATCCCATGTTTCTGTTGTCAAAATAGTCAAGCAAAGGATAACAAGTACTATAAAGGAAGAATGGGCAGCAGCTAGCAGCTGGAGGAAGGACTCACAAGGAAAGAGAAGCTCTTGACCGGCAGAATGTTGCTTATGTACTAGGTGACAAGTAAAGGAATTTGCAAAGGAAGAGGAAAGAAAATGTGAGCAGAGAGCGTGAAGTGTTTTTCAGACATAGTTACGCAATCGTAAATAATCTATTCAATCAATAAGAAAATGAGTAAAGAAATCTTGATAGAGCCATACAACAGAATTAGAAGGGATGAGGTAGATACTCTTGTAAGTTCTGCAATGGAAAGATTATCAAGGGCTATTGATCAGTGAAAAAGCAAGTTGCAAAACACTTCGTAAAGTTAAATGAATGAATGAGTGGCCAGAATGACTGACAGACAAACTGACTTATGCCGTGGATACAATGTTCTGAGAATATGCTTTCCATTTCCTTCCCAGCAGCCATTCCACTACTCTGACCTCAGGTGATGGGAAGAGTAGGGCACGAGGAGAAGAGGAAGTAAGAGGAGCCCCACCCACCCTGCTGCCTTTGGGGAAGTATGAGAAGGAGAAAGAAGATGCTTGTTGGCATCATGGGTTCTCATCCTCCACACTGGACTGAAATTCCACCAAGGTGAAGGACGACAGAGCTCTGCCCTTTAGGGGGAAAGCAAAAGCCGCTCAGAGCAGGCACTACACTTCCCGCCAGGAACTCTTGGAGGGCAGGGGGACGACCACACCCAGAGGCTCTGTCGTGACCTGAAATTGCGACAGCACAGTAACACTGGCACACCTGAGCTGCAGGAGGGCACTCCAAGCTGTCCTTGACACTCAGGAAGATGTTGCAAGAAGCAGTCGTGACAGTAGACAGGCGACAGTAGACGTGTGTCGTGATTTATAATCTGGACCACGGTTCCACCAAGAGAACTGCCTACAAGTTCACCAGCCACAGACTTCGTCAATAAACACCAGCCCACAACTGGCCCAGCCAAACCCAAAGCAGAGAATGTGAAGAAGCCAGGGCTTGAATCCAAGTCTATTTCCCCCTCCAGGAAGGAGGCAAGGCGGAGCAAGACTAGCTAATTAATAAAAAAGACATTACATTTTCTAGCACATCTCAGAGGCGGTGTTTTCAACTGCATTACATTTGCATATGCATTTTTTAAAGTTCTGGAAGGAGAGCCAAGAAAATGGTAACCATTTTGACCTTTAAGAAACGGGACTGGGAATTTGGGGGAGAGTGGGAGGAAGCCTTACTTCTTAGCTTTATACTTTTCAGTCAGGTTTGAATTCTTTCACTACAGCCTTCTATTAATTTTTAAATGTTTGAAATTAGTTTTAAAAGTATTTCTCAGTGGAGTGGGTTCCACAGCTTTTTCCACAAAGTGTCAGGATGTTGATGAGCGATTCATACAGTAAATACTTGATAATGATACAGGACCCCTCAGATACACTGAATTGGTGGGAGTTAAGGGAACTGGGGTGGAATTTGGGCCATTGCCTTGGGCCCATCTAATCATAAATAGCAGCCAATGTTACTGAATCCTTACTAATGTGTTAAGCACCACGTTAAGCACTTCACCTGTATTGATTCATCTACTCTTCAACAACCCTGTGAATTAGATTCAGGGACTCTGGGTAAAAATCTGGGACTCTTTGTTCTTGGGGCCCCTGTTTACATCCACTTTCCTCTTCGGCTTCCTGAGAGTTATGCTCTGTTGATCAGTGATCCCCTGGCCGCTTTAGGAATGAACTTTGCCTTTGTGATGCTGGCAGTGATCAAACTGGAGGACCAGCCATCCCGCCAGAGTGATGCAGAAAGAACTTACCCAGAGACAGGGACTCATTCTGCGCCTTGGTCTAGATACCCTCTTCATGCCTTCAGAATATCGGTGACAGCTCCTCTTCCTAAGGTCCAGAGTATGCTAAAGCTCAAAGAGGCTTCAGATATCATCTCATCCAAGCTCTACACCACACATGCCCCAGGATGGCTGGCATCACCAGTCCTAAAACCATCATCAGGAGCCACGGTGCCCATGGGGCCAGGACAGCAGAGCATTTCACAAGAATACTGGGACCGCTGGAGCTGCCCCTATGCCTTCTTTTACAGCACAAGTACTCAATGACCAAAGCACACAGGCCTAGGACTCAGATGGGCTTCAAGACCAGGCTCAGCTGCCTTTCTAGCTGAGAGAGCCTCTGAGCCACAGTTTCCTTATTGTTGAACTTGAGATAACAGCAAGAAGTGAGGCTGCCGTGAGAAAGTATGTAAGCCCACAGCACACTGTAATGCACATAGTAGCATGCAGGCAAGAGGAACTACAATTACTATAGCTATTAGAAGTATGTACGACCAGCTTATCTCAGAGTCTTCTTGAACGCCAAGCTGTTCCTCTAAATCAGATACGGCAGAGGGAAGGGAGGTAGAGGTGGAGGAAGGAGCATGAGAAGACCACACCATTCCCCAGTTTATTCCAGGTCTGTTAAGGATGTAAGCTGTGTGAAGCTCTCTTCTAGTCCTGAGGGAAAGATGGAATTTTGGCATTTTTAGTTTCCCTCCAAAAAAAGAAAAAGAAACACAAAAACAGGAAGTCAGCTGAATTTATTCCTCCTCCTTTGATTTACGCCCCCTTTTAGCTCACAATCATTGTTTCTCAATTAATAATTTAACTGTCTCTCTCGAGAAAAAGGAGGGATAACTTATCTGTTTTTAAAAAGAAAATAAGTCCAAAGGGTAAAGAATCTGCCCTCGTTGAAATAACTCTCTTTAGAAAAGCTATAAATAAGATTTCTGACTCAAAACTGAGATAAGATTATCTGAGGGAGATGCGAGGAAAAAAAAAAAAAGAACTGCCAAAGAAAAAAATGTATGCCTACATTAGCAAACTCCCTAAAAGGATCAGTCCTTTTCAGTTAAGAGAATTTTTTCTTTCTTTAAAAGGCCACTTCTCAATTCCAAAAAAAAAAAAAAGTAAAAGGATATCTGTAAACTCTTTCAGACATGCGAACTTCATTTCACTTAACCTGGCTGGCCCCTGGGGTTCCACCTTCTTCCGAGGTCCTTCTAGCTGCCTGCCAAACCTCTCCAGGGGGACGCACACCCACTGCCCCCACTCGTCCAAGCCTTACCCCTGTGGAGGCTGGCGTCTACTTGCCCTCACCCCTCACCACTGAGAACCTTCCCTACTGAGTTACTAATCACCAATCCGATTCCCTTGGACCCTGCAGGATCTGACACAGCTGTCCATTGTCCCATCCCTCAACTGACACCAGTCACCTTTGCCTGCTGGTCTAACCTCTACGGTTTTTTGTTAACTTCTTAAGCCCTCCCATTGCCATAACAGAGAGTCTTCCTGAAGTCCAACTCCTAACTCCCCTCTCACCCTTTTTCTCCATGATCTCACCCATCCTCAGGTCTTTATTTAATACTGCTTTGGCAGAGATCGCTAGCCACCCTGAACACCTCTTCCAAAATAATAGAATGGTAGCTAGGAATCTGGTTTCCCAGAAGAAGGCTGCATCTCCCAGACTCCTTTGCAGCTAGGTGTGACTCTATGACAAAGTTTGGCCAATGAAATGTGAGAAGTGGGTATGCCCACTTTTACCCTCATTTCTCCGTCCTTCTGGATGGAATGCAGGCATGCAGATAAGCCATCTTGCACCATAAGAATGAAGACTACACATTAGTAAAGATGGAGTAACAAGATAAGAGACTGGAAAGCCCCGAATGACTTCTGCTCTGACTTCTCTCTTACACAAGCCACTGTTCCTTGGGGTCTCTGTTATAGCAACCCAATTTATATCCTGACTAGTACTTTGTCACAGCAATGATTATACTAAATGCATTTGCTTAGCTCAGGTCTCACTCCTGAAATCCACTGTAACTCCCCAAATTTAGAGACTATCTCTACTTGGCTACTACCACAGATTCAACCTAAACTGTGACTTCTTACCCAGTCCACTTTCTTCCCATGTGTGTGTGTGTCTGTTGGGGGTGCTGAAAACCTTCACGTTATCTTTGAATGCACCCTGTCCTTCCGGTCACAAGTTCTATTTAAGGTGGTCTTCAAAGCCTCTCAAAACTATCCTCTGCTCTACAGTCCCCACCCTCACCCTAATGAAGGCCCTTGTGGCAAATCTCTGCTGCCATAGTAACTGCTTCCTGCCTCCAGTGTCCCCCATCTACTGCAAACCAGTAGGAGTTACCATTTGTTGAACACATAATACTAGGTGCCAGGCTCTGGGGTGGGCAGTGGATACACATTATCTCTAATCACAACAACTGCTAAGGTAGATATTGTTATTGTTATTTTAATGATAAGGAAACTGAGGTTCTAGGAGATTAAATAAAAGCTGTCCAAGGTCACACAGCTAGTAAGTGTTAGAAATAGGATTTGAATTCAGGGATATCCAAGTTCCATTCTGCCACTTGGCCCATTAGAGCAATCAATAAATAACTGTCGAATGGATGGATGAATGAATGCCTCTCCACACTCACTCTTGTCAAACTTCCTAAGTCACAGCTTTCATCATGTAATTTTCATTCTCCTAAGACAGAGACAAGGGTTAAGCCCCCTACTTTTCATTGTCCCCCACCCCTTAAGAGCCCCAAATAGAAAGTCATCCAAGTAAGAACAGTGTGGTTGCTACACGATGTAGCTTTAGGGCAAGACCACAAATCTTTACCACCAGCCCTACCCCAAAGTCACCCTCAAGTAAACATGCAATCTAGGTAAAAACTTTTGCTTGCTAGCTCTAAGACACACCCTCAGCCCCTCTCCATCACTCCTATCTCTGACCAGGGAGCCATCCCCAAAACATTCCTAGACAGAAACTTTGGAGTCATCACTGTACTACTTGTGGCATCCAGGAATCCACATTATGAACATCAAATTCCTTGGCCTGGTTGCAAGGCTCTCCATGATTCAGGCAAATCTTGCCTGTCCTACCTCGTCCCTAGCACTCTCCCAGAGTAGAACTCCAGCTCCAATCAGTGCTCACCTGTCACCTGGCCCACAAAAAGGGCTCCTTTTACAGCTCCTCGCCTGGGCTCCTGCTGGGGCTCCTGCTAGGTCTTCTCTTTATGCTAAGCTCTGCCTATCCTATTGGATCCTTACAGGCCCACTTTGAAGTCAGCTCTGAGACCTCTGATACCCAATGTTCTCTCCTTCCCTAGACTCCTGAAGCACTGGCCGTCCAAAGGCTGCCCACTGCTCTTAGAATGAAATCCAGATTCCTTACCAAGGGCCTCCATTACCTAGCCCTGCTCTCCTCTATCTCTAGGACCTTCCCCAAAAAGACCAAGCATGTTCCTACTTTGGGGTCTTTGTATTTGCTGTTCCACTACCTAGAATATTCTTCCCCCATATGGCCCACTCTCTTACTTCCTCTAGATCTCAGTTCAAATGGGAACTGTGAGAGAGGCCTTCCTTCCTTACCCCTGATAAAACAGCAAACCCTCCAACCTCCCCTCACCCCCGCACACACACTCTGTTTCCCCCTTGGCTGGCTATTTTTCACCACTGGCACATTTTATATGTATTTCTTTATTTTCTGTTCCTTTCCACTAGAATGGAAACTCCATTAAGACAGGGACTCAATTTCTTTTTCTTTTTCTTTTTTCTTTTTTGGTTGTCAGTGTCTGTTACCCAATGAATTAATGTTGAATGAATGAATCTAGTACCACACTCCACCTTGGTTCTAGCTCTCCACACCAATTTTCTTTTTTCCTTTAGGTCCTAACGAGTTCCTCCCTACTTCAGCACCTTTGTACTCCATGTTGCCAGGGACAGATCTAGGTTTTGTGGAGCTTGAAGCTTATATAACAGGGGTGGGTAGATATGTGGGTTGTGTCTTTAAAAAAAATTTCACACGCAAAATAGCTAAGGCCCCCTCCCAGGCAGAAATTTCATCAAAGCTATGAATTTAGTTGGGGGAGATCACCACTCATCATGGAAAGGATGATGAGAATACAGCCAAGAGCCCTTATCAAACAAGCGAACAATAAACATCATTAAATTTACCAGAAAGTCCTAGCATCTCCAAAGATAGTATGTGAAATAAAGCCCTAGGACAGAGCCCAGAGGATCACCTTCAGTCACTTCCGGAGAGATCCTGGATCACATTCCCTTCGCCTGGATCACTCCGATCTTCAGATGGCACTTGCCTTGCCAGCCAGGCCTCCCTTCAAAGTTGTCCTTTCCTCAGAGAAGTGTTCTCTTCAGTTCCCTCCATCACCCTGTTATATTTTCACGTCCCTTCACATTCACTGATATGATCTTTTTTATTTTTAAATGATCTTTTAATATTTCTTCTACCTATTTCTTGTCTGTCTTTCCCACAAGAATGTCAGCACATGAGAGCCTTGGTCTCGTTCAACAGCGCATGGGGCCTGGAACGATGTCTGCCACATAGCTGTGCTCTGAAAAGATCTGCTGCGTGATAAAATGAGCCCAACAGCCACCTCTTACATTCTCTGAAAACCCAAATGATAAATGCGATCAGGGCAAGGAAACTGGCTGGTTAACTGTCCTCTTTTCCATGACTTGTGACCCCTGAGAAGATGGGCCATGACCATCTTATGGCTAATGACAGACAGCAAATCACTTCGTGCCTCTCACTGGGTCCCTTCTATTTCTAACCTAAAAAAGCTCAGCAGAATAACCCAGAGAGAACTTCTTGCTCAGAAAGGATGCAAAGTTTGGGGCTTTATTTTACATACTGTCTTTGGAGATGCTAGGACTTCCTAGTAAATTTAATGATGTTTCTTGCTTGTTTGTTTGTTTGATGAAGGCTCTTGGCTATATTTTCATCATCCTTCCCCATGATGAGTGGTCATCTCCCCCAACTCAGTTTAAGGCTTTGATGAAATTTCAGTGCCATTTTCTGCTTCCTTCGGTCTGGTTTCAAAATAGTTTAACCCCTGTAGGGCATCCCTTATTATTTCCTTTGAAAGTGTAGGATAGCCTACTGGTTCCCGTACCTGGCTGTCTTCAAATTCACCTGTAATGCTTGTGACTACTATACATTTGGGGTCCTTGACCGAGATCTATTTAATCAGAATCTCCAGAAGATGGCAAGGCATTCTGTGTGTTTAACAAGTACCTCAGATGATTCTGATGGGCAGCCAAGTTTGGAAACCATTATGCAGATTCCCAGAGATTCAGCTAATGAAGGCATCTTCAAGATATCTACAGGTCAAAGGTCAAAACGACTGGACCAACTCAGGAACAATAAGTACTTTTACAAATGTTGTCTAATGAAAAACAAAAACATCCACCACCACTGCCAACACACACACACACACACACACACACACACACAAACACAACCAATTTTCCTTGATCTGTACAAGTTAGGACACTGGCTGGACGGGGGTACTGAAGAAGGAGAAAATTACTAAGATCCTTAAATTCCCAGGTTATCCCCTTTAAGAAACTTAAGCACTTCTAGAAGTGATGTGAAATCTTTCCATTTTTAAGAGAAATAAACGGATCACTGAAGGAGTGAACCACTAAGCCCTTAGCACCTAGAAGAATTCTAGCAGATCCTGGAAATGTTGTCTAGCCCATGGCGGAGTGTGGCAAGAAGAGAATAGTGCCATAATCAGAACACCTGCTGCGTGAACATGGCAAGCTGCTTCACCACTCTGAGCCTCAGTTTCTTCATTTATAAAATGGGTGTAAAACCAGGCTACCTCACAGAAGGAAACAAGTTCGGATTTGTACACTAGACCAGGGGTCCCCAACCCCCGGGCCACAGACCGCTATCGGTCCGTGGCCTGTTAGGAACCGGGCTGCACAGCAGGAGGTGAGTGGCGGGTGAGCGAGCGAAGCTTCATCTGTATTTACAGCGGCTCCCCATCCCTCACATTACCGCCTGAGCTCCACCTCCTGTCAGCATTATGGTGAGTTGTATAATTATTTAATTATATATTATATAATCATTATATATTACAATGTAATAGTAGAAATAAAGTGCACAATAAATGTAATGTGCTTGAATCATCCCGAAACCATCACCCCCGCCCTCCAGTCTATGCAAAAATGGTCTTCCATGCAACTGGTCCCTGGTGCCAAAAAGGTTGGGGACCGCTGCACTAGACGCTATTCAAACATGTCTATTCCCCTCCCCACCGATCCAAAGCCAGGCTCAAATCTTACCTCCTCACTGGAACCTTCCCCCATTACCTCAGCTTAGCCAAAAGCCTTCTTTTCTCTGTGGGGATGTTGTGGGCAAAAAGAAAGCAGTTCCTCAGCGGGCAGGAAAAGAGCAACAGGTGATCCGTGAAAATCACTTCATGAAACTGAATTTGGATGTGATTTCATTTATTTTGGCTTTCCCTTCTCCTATGCTCCATGCTCCTGACTCATCATAAGCCCTTTCTCTACTAAAGCCCTCACTCCTGCCTTCATTATGCGGAAAGGTTCATGCTTGTGCAGGGATTGATGAAATCATACACATTCCCTGCAGTTCTGCACAGAACCCTGGGTTCTGCATCATTAGTGAAGGATGATTCATTCACACACCGTGCGATACCACTGAACATACCATGTGTTATAATGTGATAGCAATAACCTATTCATTGTGTGTGTTCACCTATGTTTCCAGACTTCATGGCCACCTTCCATATTGAATGCCAATGAGGCATTAGGTCTGGTACTGAGAATATGGCGGTGAACAAATCAGGCAAAAATGTCTGCCTTCAAGGAGCTTACATCCTCTGGAAATATCAGATTTCCCATGATATTAACAATATCAGCTACTTATCAGGAAAAGAAATTCTTCTCTCAGTTGGACTTAGTGGTTAAATGCAGTGATCTCCAAATTTGTCTGACCTACGAGTAAAAAATATTTGACCATGATTCTCCATTAACATGCATATTAATTTATTCAGAACTTACATACATGTAGTTCTGTACTATAATGCTATATTTTATAAAACATATACGTAAAACAGAAATGAGTAAAGGATGAGATAAAAACTAAGTATAAATATAAGTTCTAATATTTCTTTTTTGTTTTTTCCTTTTGTTATCCCAGTGGACCATCTTGCACAGGTCTAGGGCATGATTTTCAAATTCCAGGTCAGCCATTAACTACCTGTGTGATCTTGGACAATTTCTGCGCTTCAGTTTTCTCTGTAAAATTGAGAGTAACAGCAACACCTATCTTGCAGTGTTATTGAAAGGGTTAAAATGAGATCATTTAGTTAAGAGGACTTATTCCTGGCATATTATAAACACTCATAATAATAGCAAGTATTATCAATATATTATTATTATTATTTCTAAGTGGTCTCTGTTCACAAGCACAATTTTATTTTATTTTTGATAGTTATTAAATATAAGAAAGTATTTTATTGGAAATGCAACTCAATGAGATTAGTGGAGCTTTATACAATTTTTATATATTCATGGATGAATATTTTTATTGTTATTTTAATTTTTTTCCTCTTTTGCTATTTATTTTGTTTGCCAATACTTCTATTGGATATTCATCTATCTGATTTTTAGGAGCTCTTTGTATATATTTTTTAAAAATTTTTATTGGAGTATAGTTGCTTTACAATGTTGTATTAGTTTCTACTGTACAGCAAAGTGAATCAGCTATACGTATATATATATCCACTCTCTTTTGCATTTCCTTCCCATTTAGATCAACACAGAGCACTGAGTAGAGTTTCCTGTGCTATACAGTAGGTTCTCATTAGTTACCTATCTTATACACAGTATCAATAGTGTATATATGTCAATCCCAATCTCCCAATTCATCCCACCCCCCTCCTTCCCCCTTGGTATCCATACATTTGTTCTCTGCATCTGTGTCTCTATTCCTGCTTTGTAAGTAAGATCGTCTATACCAATTTTTTCATATGTGTTAATATATGATATTTGTTTTTCTCTTTCTGACTTATTTCACTCTGTATGACAGTCTCTAAGTCCATCCACGTCTCTACAAATGACCCAATTTCGTTCCTTTTTATGGCTCAGTAATATTCCATTGTATATATGTGCCACATCTTCTTTATCCATTCCTCTGTTGATGGACATTTAGGTTGTTTCCATGTCCTGGCTATTGTAAATAGTGCTGCAATGAACATTGGGGTGCATGTGTCTTTGAATTATGGTTTTCTCAGGGTATATGCCCAGGAGTGGGATTGCTGGGTCATATGGTAGTTCTATTTTTAGTTTTTTAAGGAACCTCCAAACTGTTCTCCATAGTGGCTGTATCAATTTACATTCCCAGTGCAAGAGGGTTCCCTTTTCTCCACACCCTCTCCAGCATTTATTGTTTGTAGATTTTGTGGTGATGGCCACTCTGACCGGTATGAGGTGATACCTCATTGTAGTTTTGATTTGCATTTCTCTAATGATTAGTGATGTTGAGCATCTTTTCATGTGTTTGTTAGCCATCTGTTTGTCTTCTTTGGAGAGATGTCTATTTAGGTCTTCTGCCCATTTTTTGATTGGGTTGTTTGTTTTTTTGATATTGAGCTGCATGAGCTGTTTGTATATTTTAGAGATTACTAAGGAAACACAAGCCCAATTTTAGAAGACAGACAGTGTGTCTCCTAATACAAGACTCTAAACGGTGGAGGTCATGCTTCTCAGCCATTGGCATCAGGTATCAGGAAGGCCAAGGGTTCAAGACCCAACTGGGAATCATATTCTCCATTGTAACAGATGCAGGTAAATCATTATGGTACATAGTATTTTTTCCCATTGTAAATCTTCTTGTCTTGACCTCCAGGAGGGATCTCTGGCTGATGCCAGTTCACACAGGTCTCGGCTGTCACCTCCAGCCTACTACCCCATCTCCTTCACAGGCCGCCTCGGTCCGTGGGGAGCCTGCCATGGCTGGCTGGTATACGCATTACAACTTATTAAAGAACATGGAAAAGCGCTCAGGCCCCCGTGCAGATGCACGAGTCATTTTCAAACATCCCTGCATGGATGGGAACGCTTTAAAACTAGCCTCTGTTTTCCTTGGCAGAGCTACCCCACATTGGATGCAATTTCTTCCTGACATTTCACAAATTGTTTTATGTCTGTGTTCCCTATAAAGACCGTCCATGGAGGTCAGAACGGAAATTACAGTTCTAAGAACGCTCACATTAGCATACAGGGTAACGCACAGGGCCCAAGCTAAATATCTCCATCCTGGCCAGCCTGCCAGTGCAATGATTAACAGGTTGGCCTGCCACGCAGGGGACTGTCCTGGGAGCGCTCCCGGGATTGCTACTCCCTGGGCCAATGCGGGTAACGTGTGTTTAGTCTATCAGAGTATTTACTCAGGACGCCTATCACCGTGGAACCGAGACAGCCGTCTGAGAGAAGGCTGCCTGCATCCCCTGCAGGGCACGGGTGGGGCGAGGTGGATCTATTTTTTCACTAGATTCCTTTCCCAGCCTAACTCAGCCCCCTCTGCCAGGAAAGATTTGGTATGTTTGGTCAGTCATGGTGGCCCCAGGCAAGCCTGACCCCCAAAAGAAAGTCTTCAGAAGGGTGACAGCTCTGGTGAAGGCTAACTATCGACTTTGGGAAGCAGGTATACCGCAGGACTCACCACCTCAACCGTTGCCAAGCTCACGCCTGGCATTAGGGCACCCTTTCTACAAGTCTTTCTGTCTTGGGTCAGACATGCCTTGAGGAAGCCAGGACTGCCTGTCACAGATATACGGAGCCCTGATGTGGAAGACAGGGGCCATGACTTAGGCTCTAGACCTGGGTTCGAATCCCACTCTGACACTTAAGAGCCAAATAAGTCACCTCACCGCTCTGAGTCTGTTATCCCCTCTACACAGCGGAAACTGTAACATGTCTCGTCAGAGACCGCTTTAGGCATTAAGTAAGAATAACAGAAGTCAATATGTTCAATTATTATCTGTTGAAATTTGAGTACATTTGATTTTGTGCCATTGTCAAAGTTAGAGGCAATACAACACAAATTGAGCAGCGCTCCCCCACCCCCTCCCCCCCAAAAAGTTAAACAGGCACCAGGAAAAATTTTTAGAAACAGTTATACCTGGAAATGTTCTCTTCCTGCCCAAATCTCCCTTCCAGGGATAAAGCAGAGAGAAGGAACCAGTAGGCATCTGATTAGATTGTCTATTGGCGAGTATGTCCTGGGAGAGAACTCTTGAGCTTGAAGTACCTGCCCAACACCACACACCAGCAAAGAGATGCCTTCAAAAACCAGGGCTAAAGACATGGGATAGAGGCTGACTCTGGGCTGTGACAGCCAAACTGCTAATGAGCGCAGAGAGAGAAGCTGAGAATTCTCTGTAGCTGAAGCAAAGCTACTTAGAACAGCAGGATACACAGAGGAGGAACAGGCATCATGGACAAAGAGGATCTGGGCAGAACAAGAGGGAGATGGTTTTGTTCACCCCATGGGACCTAGGGGGCTCCCCGGTTCCCTAGAGAGACTGGAATTATCATCAGCATCACTTTGTAGCTAGAGCTACCCATTAACTGTAATTTCTTGTATTTATGCTAAGGACTCTCTTTAGCAAACTACCTATAATTCAATTGACCATGTGGGTTGAGCTCGTTTCACAAATTCTGGGTGAGGTATAAAGTGTAATTTTTAACGTAGAAGGTCTACCATTTCAGGGATGAAAATGTGGAAGAGAAAACAGGTCTCCAAGTCACCCAATTCAGGGCCAAATTTGTTTAGAACCAGGACAGCCCTGGTGGGTATGTTTGAAGCAGCAAGTAAAGGTGGAGGCGGGAGGGAGGGCAAGGAAGTGGATCTGAGCACCCCTGAGACTCAACCTGAACTAGACGGAACAAGCATCAAAGAGTGGGTGAGCCTGCATCCCAGAAATACTCTGCTCTTTATCGCTGTTTTTCAAACTACAAGTCAGCACTCATTAGCAGATCATTCAATCAATTCTGTGGCTTTCCACCAGCATAAAAAGAAAAAAATGAAATAGAGTAGTGTACACTGCAATGGAATAGAAAAGAAGAAAAAAATATTAGATTGACGTGCACATAGGAAGGGAAAGCACTGTTCCCTGAAAGTTGTGTTTACATGAGGCTGAGTATATTTATGTGTTACTTGACTGTGTTTACCAGGATGTGATTTTTTTTTTTTAGGTTACACTCCAAAAAGTTTGAAATCCACTGTCTTACAATCCCTTAATAAGTCTCCAGGTGACACCACTTGAAAACTGCCTAGCACCATACTAAAGTGGATGGTTTCAATATTTTCTCGTGCCTTGCATTCTCAGGCCTTCCAATATATTATCTCCTTGATTTCAATGGCTTTCAACCCTGATTCCACAATAGAATCTCTTGGGATATAAAAAATTACCAGTGCCCAGGGTCCACACCCATGGAGTCTGATCTAATTGGTCTGTGTGAGGTCTAGCCAAGTTTATTTCTCACAACCTCCCCAGGTAATTCTAACGTGCAACTGAGGTCGAGAGCCACTGGATTAGGTCATTTCACCCTTACAACATCCCTGAGGGAAAAGCAGAGAAGAGACGATTATCCTTACTTTACAGATGAAGAAATTAAGATTCAAGGCCATTAGGAGATTTAGCCAAGGCCGTATCCATATGTCAGTGTCAGAGCTGAGAAGCCAAGGCTCCTGACCCGGGGTCCAGAGTGCCCTCTTCCCTGTGTCCCACACTCAACACTTAACCCAACATCTTCTTTCAGTTTAAAACAAGTCTACCAATGAGAGGACAGGCAAAAACAATTCAAATCTCAGAATTTCTTTGCACAATCATTCTCTGAAATGCGTCAACAAATACAAGTCCCTCCTTACTGGAATAACGAAATAGACCACTTAAGTAAATCAAGCCATTTGATGGAGGCCTAGAGAGCTATTGATACTAGTTTGCCTGTCTCCAAGGAACAAAACACTGAAAGGCAAGGGCTTAAAATGAATGAAAATGTATCCAATGCACAATCAAATGAAAATGTTGTGGGCCCATGGCCAGGGATTATCTGCCAATTGGATTTCTTTCAGCGCCCTAAATTTAACCAGCTGGGATTCTTTTCTTCTCCCTCCTTTTTTTGTAAGTATCATCTTTTTCAACCTTCTGAAAGGAAGAGATTTCCTTTTAATGGGAAATCTGTATTTCATCATAAAAATGGAGCACAACGTGCTTGGTTTAGCCCATCTCCTGGGAAGTAGGTTCTTTGGTTAGCGTATGCTTGGCATAAAAGAAAGGCTCACATTCCAGCAAGTTTATTTCAGGCATGATGGAACTTAAGGTATAAGCTCACCTCCATTCCTAACATATTAATAATGCTTTACATTTGTAGATCACTTGGTTGCTTTTACAAATCAGTATAATCTCTAAATTTCCAACCTGTTCCAAAACATGATGAATAAACGGAGGTGAGGCTATGGTGTGTGTGTGTGTGTGTGTGTATTGGAGGGGAGAGAAAGAGAGAGAGGGAGATAGAGTAAACTCGGGTATTTACAGTGGTTATGGCTGAGTGGGGTTATGAGTATTTCTTTTCTTTTTGTTGGTCTGTATTATCATAGCTTTTCTGTAACAAATGCTTTAGCACTTTGCTATCTTAAAAGAAAAGTATTTTAACTGAGAAAGAATAATCATAAATCACAAGTAAAAAGGAGAAATGACTACCTGTAGTCACATGACGAGGTCAAGGTTCTCTCTGCAAATGTGACCTACCAGCTCGGGTCAATTAACCACAGGGCTCCAGCCTGCGGAGCAGAGCTCTCTCCTGGCGTCCGCACTGGCAGTGCTGGCAATTGCCCAAGTGAAGTTCTTTCCCTTCCTGCACTTGGAGATCACACTGGGGAAGCGAAGGGGAAACCTGTTCCTCTGTGCACATCTTAAAGACCAAAGCTGTGAAGCCTAGGGGCCAGCCCTGAGCTGCATCCATGCAGAGACCATCTGTTCTGACCTGGGAAGGGCCATTTGGGATTGGGTACTGGTGCCCCAACCTGGGTTTGGGCCTCCACTGGGCTTCTGCTCAAAGGCTGTGGCAGAAGAGCAACCATCTTCACAGTCAGACTAAGAATTTAAGGAAGGGAGAAATCCTGTGGCAGCATTATTACACGTGAAAAGTCTGACTAAGAAGATAACGGTTGGGCTCTTCTCTGGCTGAGTCATGGCCGAGAGGGGAAAGGAACCCAGGAAGGGATGTGTCACCTGTTTGTCTGTTCATTCGCTCATTCATTCAGCAAACATTTTCTGAGTAGCCCATAGGCGTGGCTGCTGCAGACAGTCATTACTTTGTGGACTGCACAAAGTGCTCAGGGGCAGGGAAGAGTGGGGTGTGAAATACGGCTCCACTTGCCAAGCTGTGCCTCCAGCAGAGGACTGTGGCCGGGGGTCTTTTCTTCATGTGGAGACTGACCAAGCCTTATGCCTGCAGAGCTGCACCTGGCCAGAGGGCATGCCTTTTCTAAATTTCACAAAAGTGTGATAGGAGTTAGCAATGGCTCTGCTCCCAGGGCCATGCACGGTGCTGGGCAATGATGATATAAAGAAGAAAATAGCATGAGTCTTTGTCCTCAAGAAAATCAATCTAAGTGAAGACAGAAAGCGAATAACTACAATAAGGTATCATAATTACTATAAAAATGGTATGAAAAAATCATAATAGAAGCAAGGGAGAAAGACTGCTTGTTTAAAAGCAATATTAATGCTGTCCACAGTGAAAGGTTCAGAAAGAAAGAGAAGAAGAAAAAGGCAAAGGAGAAGGAGGAGGAAGAGAATCGTGACCATTTAGTGCATGCTCCCCGCGTGCTAAGACTGTTCTTATCAAACACGGGACCTGAGGCTCAGAGAAGCTGAGTGTAGCTAGTAAAGGCAGAGGGAAGACTCTAAGTCAGGTCCTTCCATTTCCAAACCCTTGTACTTTCCAAAACACTCTACTCCCCACTAGTCATTCCACAGACATGTATTGGGTCTATGCCAGGAAGGATGCTGGGCACAGGAGAGGCAGATTCAGTAGAGGATCCCAGCTGAGAACGTAAACTGAGGGTAGACTGCCTGGGTTTGAATCTCAGGGCCATTGCCAGCCCCTATCACACTTTTTAGAAAAAGGCACTCCCTTTGTTCAGGTGCAGCTCTGGGTTTGAATCCTAACTCTGCCCTCCTTCTTGTCTCAGTTTCCTCCTCTGTAGAATGGAGATAACGGTACCTACCTACTAGGGTATTGGTAAGGCTTACATGAGATAATACATGCAAAGTAATTGGAAAGGTGCCAGGCACACAGAAAGCACTATACAAGCTATAGAGAGCTCTGCAAGCATTAGATATTAGTAGTATTATTAGTGGTAGTGGTGATAGCGGTACCATTATCTCATAGTTTAGCGACAGAGGGGCTATGTTATAAACACGAGTAGCCAGTATATAAAGCAGAAGGAGCCAAACACTTGAGATCGATCCAGAGCCCTGGAGGCAAGGAAGTGTGTAAATTAAAACATCCCAAAATCTGTCTACAGCTCTTTGCAGTTAGAAGGCCTTTCACACATACAACCCTAAAGCAAAAAAGACTGGTATTATGTTATTCCCATTTGAAAGGCAAGGAAACTGAGGCTCAGAGATGATAAATGACTTGCCTAAACTAACACAGCTAAGCAGAGGCAGATGGCTGGGCTCCACTTCTTGACTGTATTGCAAATACTTTTTCTAGAGAATTCCCTGGTGCCCTTTTTTTACCCAATGGGTCAATTTTCAGCATTTCACCACAGCTGCTCTATCGTGTGTGTACTTATCTATTTCTGAACTACTGAAGAGTATGGGCATACATCATGCCTCAGTATGTATTTTTAAGAATAAGAATATTCCTGCGACTAGAAGATGAATAAGTTCTGGAGATATAATGCACAGCATACTGATTACGGTCCACAATACTGTGTTATATACTTCAAAGTTGCTAAGGGACTAGATTTTAAATGTCCTCACCACATAAGAGAAATAATAGTATGTTTGATGTGATAGAGGTGCTACTGCTATGGTGGAAATCACATCACAATATATAAATGTGTCCAATCAACACCTTGTATGCCTTAAACTTACACAATGTTACATGTCAATTGTATCTCAATATTTACAAATTCTAAAATAAGTGACCAAATTCAGAAAATTTCATACTGATATATACTTTCATCTAATCCAGAGGCTATATTCCAATTTGTCAACTGTCTCAATAATGTCCTTCATAGCATTTTTTCCCTCCAGTACAAAACCCAGTCTAGGATCACTTATTGCAATTAATAGCTGTGTCTCTTTCAGTCACCCTTAACTTGGACAGTTCCTTGTCCTTTGTCTGTCATAACACTGGCCTGTGAAAAAAACAGGCAAGTTCTTTTATAGAATGTCTCTTGCTTGCATTTGTCCATTTCCTTTTGGTTCAGGTAATGCACTGTTGGCCAGAATACCACCTAAGTGATGCTGTGCCCTTCTTGGTGTGTCACATACCTGGATCTGGATATCTGGATGCCTCATGATATCTGTCTGCTCCTCACTGGTGATATTAGACTAATCATCTGGCCAAGATGTTGTCCCTTTTTTCCCATAGTACAGTTACCATTTGCCCACTAATAACCAATAAGCTATATGTGGGGAGACACTTCAGGACCATACAAATATCTGTTCCTTATCAAACCTCCCCCTGCCCCAGATTTAACATCCATTGATGTTTCTTGCCCAAGTGATTCTAGGGTTGCGAAATGGTGACTTTTCCAATTCTACCACTTCTTCCACATCAGTTGGCATTACACTGCAAGGAAGAGCCCTTCCCTTTTCCCCACATACCTATCTATCTACCTACCTATCTAACTATCTATCTATCTACCTACCTATCTATCACAGAACTGACTCATGGATTCCTATGTCAATCAATGGTTTATAATCCATTACTGTCTTTATTTATTTTATCACTCAAATTTCCCTAGATTTGGCCAGCTAAAGCCCCTTCAAACTGGTTCTTGTATCTTCCTGACATCACCGATTAGTTTGCTTACTTTCTAGCACAACAAAATGTTCCAGGCTTAATTTGTACCTTCCTTGCCCCAGCAAGGGAATCAGCCTTTTTTCTCAAGGATCCCTTGAGAAAAGGATTCTTTGTAGGGGGGAATAGTATATAAGCTGACACTTCTATTTTTAGTCTGGTACGTAGTCATTGAATGAATGACTGAATGAATGAAAATCTGCCTTCCCTGCAGGGTTCATGAATCACTGCAGAGCCAGGAAATTGTCATCTGACTTTTCCTGAAAGATGGTTATATCAGAACGGAGCCTATAATCCACTCCTGCCTGCAGGACACACAAGTCTAACTCTTAACCTCTTCCCTTCCCACTCATGCTTTCACCCTTTACAATAAAAAGGGTGCAGAAACTCACTGAATCATCCCTGGTAATTCAGAAAGCACTTACATAATTGACTCTCTCTAAACCTCAGTGATTCTTAGAGACCTGTTACAGGTGAAAAGGTTTAGGAAAGAGAGCTGAGTCCACCAACTCAAAACATACAGGAAAGTGAATGGGAAATGGAGTCAACATTTGGCACCAGACCTTCTAAGGACATTATTTGTAATTTTTACCACTCTCCCCAGTGCAAGGTATTTTCATCTCTGTTTTCGTATATGCAGCTCAGGGAGGTGTAATGTTCCCTGTTCAAGGTCACAAAGCTGGTGAGCTGTAAAATCAGAACTCAAATCCAGGACCACCTGACTCCAAAGCATATGCTTCGAGATACAACACAGAAGCTCATTTGGTAGATTTTCCTCCCATTTGTATCTTTACTTTTAACCTACATTGGTTTTTTTTATAAATAATAATTTTCTGATATTCTGAATAATAACTTTACATCTGGACATTTTCTCTTTCATTAAAGTAAAATGCAGAATGTATTCCCCCAAATTGTTTATTTGATCTTTGTTTCTCTGGATTTCAGGAAAAAAAGAAAAGTTTTCACTCCTTAGTTATTTACCTGATAGACCACCTTCATAAAAATAACAACAAAAAAACCTATACACTAGTATACCCTAACTTTGAGACACACTGGGGTCTCCTAGGATCTTTAAAAATGCTGACACTCATGTCCCCAGGTGTCTGATTTAATTGGCTTGAAGCTGAGCTGGGCAGCGTGATTTTTAAAAGACCCCCAGATTATTCTAATATGCAGCAAAGTTAGAGAACCACTGCCAGACACAATGAAAATAAAATGGGAAAGGCAATAACTTCTCTAAGGCATTCTGGAAATCAACCTGACCCTTTTCCCTCAGGCTATGATGATCCAGGATATTCTAGAAAATGAAATTAAGGCCAAAATTTATTTCTTAATAAAATCATAAACTTTAAAAATAAAATGAAAATTAACAACATACAAAAACCTAAAACCTAGTTTAATGAAAGAAGTGATTAAAATTATGGGCAAAATCGAGATTTCATGGAAAAACAATCCAAACAGTAGTTGTGGAGCAGCTCAGAGCAAGGCATCAGTCAGGGCTCTGGGAATACGGCGGAGAGCAGGTGGACACACTCGGGGCCTCAAGTACCATTAATGGGGGTCACTGGGGAAAGTCACTAAGGGGAGTGCAGGGGGCTCTAGGAGGACCAAGCAAGGCATATGCCCTGTGGGATATCATGGAAGGCTTCCTTGAGCAGGTAAAATCCCAGCTGAGGCTGGGAAGAAAAGAAGGAGTTAAGACCTGGGAGGAGAGATGAATAGAAGCTGCTGGCGGTTAGTATTTGAGCAGAAGAGCATTGCAGGAGACCAACTGTGAGCCTTCTGGGTGTTTGGGCCACACTCTACCTGTCTAAATGGGCTCTAAGGTAACAGAAACGACTTAATTACTAGAAGAAGCAACTAATCAAAATTCAGACTTAACAGGTTCCTTTGTAATCTGTGTCACATGAACATTAAAAACACGCTAAAGGAATACTAGCTTCCTCCTCTGTCATATTTCTTACCTCTAAGTTCAGGTATCTCCCACTTTCCAAGGACACCTTAGGACTCTGACTTACAACTGTACTGCCAATGTGGCCTCTCCCTCTTCCTAGTCAGGATTAGGTTTACTCCCTTCCCTGAGTAAGATGCCCAAGATGGCCATCTGAGGCAGCTTGCGCTAGAAAGTGAGAAGTGATCGCTGCACATGCGGAAGTGATTTTTTAAAAAAATCTTTGGTAACATCTGCGGAAGTTAGAAGAATGGGCTCTTGAGTGAGCAATTAGTGACTGTATAACAAACAGGGTGCAGCATGTGGAAGGGCCCACCTAGAACAGTGTTGGCACCTGATAGGATATTCCTGAAGGGGGGGAGAAGGGCATGCCCACAAGCCTGCCAAGGTTCTGCACGAGCTTCAAATCCCAATCCAGAACAGGAAGTGGGAACAGGGCCGAGACGGCAGGAATGGATTGCCCAGGGCCATCAAAAATTCCATCCAGGAAATACTTCTTGCTCACTGACAAATGCAAAACATTGTGCTAAGCCTCAGTGGCTAAGAGCTAGAAAGATGAATGACACCTGATCCTCGCTCTCCAGGAGCATAGAGTCAAGTGAAGGAAGCAGAGAATGAATAACATCTTCGCTCATTTCCTTGGCCAATTAAGAGCATCTCCTAATTCAGAGACCACATCATTTGCCCTAGATAAAACTATCAACTAAAGGTTCAGACACGAAACACACTGGGCATGTAATAAAAACTGTGCCATCAATGAGATAAAGCTGTCCAATGGCTGATCGCCTCAGTTATTCCACAAAGGGCCCTGTGCTTGGTAACAGGGATATAGAGGGGTCTAAATCAGCTACAGTCCTTGCCCTCAGAGAGTCTACTTTCATCACCATACATGCTTGGTACTTTACAAATGGGCAGGGAACTACATTTGATCCAGATAAGAACCTTAGTAAGGACCTAAAGTAGGTGCTTATCAGTCTCTGAGGCTGACAAAGGTTATAGCACTTTCGCCAGATCTCTAGCTGGAAGTGGCATTGGCAGGATGTGTTATTCCAAGGCCAGTTCTCAGGTCGCTGTCTCCCGTTGTATGTGGCATGCATGTACACCAACAGTCAAGGAAGGAAAGAAGAAATATTTTGTACTAAATAGAGTTAATTACAATTTTTTTTCTTCCTAATTAATTTCTACTTTTCCAGCAGCCATATACATGTGTAGAAAAACAATTCTTGACTTAGTCATGTATCCTCCAGAAGGCTAAAATTCCAGCATTTGAGGTAAGGGTATTTAAAATACAATCCTTATTTCCCCCCTAAGCATGTACCCTATTGCTAAATACAACAATGAACTCTCTGTAGGGAAAAAAAAAAAAAAAAGACTTCAGAAAGCAGCTGAATCTGAGGTGTCTACTTTTTTTTGCTTTAGATCACCCTCTTTCTTTCTTAGCTTTGATAAGTCAAGGCAGGAAACTAACAGATTATAAATGCTTTGTGATGATGTCTTTGGAACCAATTGATTTTTCTCACTTATTTCTAGACAATACTAAATCAGCTGGAAAACACCAGTAGACTTTTCCATAGTAACTCATGACACAAAAGACATCCAATCGGAAGGCTCAAGGCATTAATCTTTTCTCCATGATGGTCGCTTACATTTCTTTGGACTGTCACTTTCAATCAGCAGGTAATGCCAATGGAATTCCAGCGAGTACTTAAATGGACTTTCCCATTTTATTCCTGGCAAATCTTGCTTTCCCACTGTCAGAAATGCCAGCAACATTCAACTGGGGTTTGTTACCAAAGTCTTCATAATTTACAGGACTGTTTTTTTTCTTTTACATTTGAAACCTTAGCTACCTCATAAATAACTCCTTTTTATCACAAGTGTGGATGTTCCTGTAATGCTACCTGCAACTTGTCAAACATTTCAAAAGTTATCTCATGTGCTAGACAGAAACTGCTTCTGACCTCTGGGTTAACCGAAGTTAACCAACAAATCTGACTGCTTTCAAGCTCCCTCCTGCTCCAGCTGCCGTTTCAAGCTGTAAATTACTGCTACTCATGGCAGTGACAAGACAGGATACCAGGACCTTTTCTGACACTGTATAGTTTGTGATTAAATATGGTCTTGGCTTCCTTTCTCAGTGATCAAGTATGTGAACATTATATATAATCCTGAGAAGAGGCCTTCTCAGTAACCAAACCATAGAATGAAAAAAACACGTGGTAAATGATTAGAATGTTTTAACCACATTGGAGGTTTTAGTTAGAGAAATTTGATTTTCTCTAGTCCAGTACGCGTGGGTCTGATTGCGCCTTCCTGTACAACGAAGCTGACCACTTCCCTGCGGTCCCCACCCCGCCCAGTGTGCCACAACTTCCCATTAGCTGTGTCTCCTACTGGCAAAGCCTTCTTTCCCTTTCCTCAGCAGTGGAAACACCTACTCAATCACCCCCAGACCCAGCTCCAGTGGAACCTCCTCTAGGAGACCATGCCCAGCATCCCAGGCAAAGGGGAGTCTCTCTCATCCATTTTCCCAAAGCACCTCGGATACCTCTGCTTTAACACACACCACAGCACATTCTAGTGATCTTCTTACACATCTGCTTTAATCCCTGCACAAGTGTAGCATCCTGGTTTCAAGCACAGTCTTTGAAAAGGCAGATCCAGGTCCGAATCCAAGCTGATCTACTTGTTCTCTTTGGAGACGACCAAGTTGCTTAATATCAGGGAAATTTCTTTACCGTATCTATTACATGAGGTTAAAAATAACCTCCTTCAAGCAGGCATTTGCTGTTATGAGATGATTAAATGAGAAAAGGTGCAGAAAGTGAGCGGCACAGATGCTGCGTGAACGGCGGCTGCTGCAACTGCTGCTTTTCCTCCATCATCATCATCTTCTTCATCATCATTAACATCATCATCAATATTATTAAGTTCTAACGTCCCATCAGGAACCACGTCACCACATCATTGTACTTTCACCCCCTAGAACTGTGAGAATATAGGTACTCAATTATTTGCACTGAATTTTGAAGACGAAGATGATTTTACTAGTAGCCAGCACAGCCTGGACTTCAGAAGTTGCAGAATTACGTCTTTGCCCACCCGATGCTAGTAAATGATCTCCTGGACTGGTAAAGCTAAGTTATAAGCATGAAGTTCCTCCACTCTGTTTCTCTAACCAAAGGCTGAAAATTACCTTTTGCTGTCAAGGAACATGTGTTATTGGACTCAGTGGGTCCGTCACTTGGGGTGCATAGCCAATGAACACACCAAAGTATTTTAAATCAAAGCAGAAGCATTTATTACCTGTGACAAGTACGGAGACAGGGAACGTTGACTACTTGTGATGAGTAAGGAGACAGGGAGATAGCTTTCAAAGCTGTCTCCCCAAACTGCTGGACCAGGAAAGTTTTACGCATGCATATTCATGAGAGGGTTGGCATGATCATTATAACGAGGTGAAGGTTACTCTAGGCAGTCAAAAAACTGCAAGCAAGTGGGTGCTTGGTTGTTTGTTTGCACTGTGGTATCTTGTTGACTGGAATGCACGGTAACCTTTTCAAAACATCAAGTGTTTGGAACTTTTGGCCATTTAATGGTTAGTTTCTGCCAAACAAAGCACACTTTGTTGTAACTCCATCCCTTCCCTACTACAGTCTAGCTAACACATGGACAATAGTTTTGGTAGCGGTGTGAGGAGGGGGTTGGATGGATAATTGGATTATATTTTACTTTTCAATGAAAAAACAAACAGGTTACTCTTAAACATTTGCTTTATAGAAATTCTCCCAAATCACACAGAGCTGGAAAAGGATGGTAGATTGCTAAATTCTTGCCCAGTCAAAATGTAAAAGAATCATGACAAATTGCTTCTTGGCTCCCTTGTTTTTCCTTTGAAAAAATAATTTACAATGTGGGATGGGTTAACTCCCCTTTACATCGTCTAAATCACCAGAAGGTCTATGACAGGCTCTGTCTGAAAGGCCAATTTGACCCCGTGGGCCTGACTCTTACTAGATTTTCTCAGCCCCAGACATTAGACACAGTCTGTCTGTCACTCAAGACACTGACACCGCAAAAACAAAAAATTTTAAATAAACTTTTTAAAAAAGGAAACCCTACCAAGGCCAACCCAAATGTTTTCTTTCTGTGAAATTTAAATATGTGTTAAATTGGATTCTGCCCAGCAGTTCTTGTAAATCTAAGTCAGAGGGTAAGAATTCAGTAAACAGATGTATCTGTCAAAATCATCCCACAAGATCCATTCAGGAAATAAGTAAAGTTCAGGGTAGAATGTGGCCTTTTGGTCAATGATAATACCTAACATTTCTTTATATGCTTACAAGAGCCAGATACTGTGTTGAAAACCGTCAACTCTACGTGACAAGGCGATGAGGTTGATATCATTAGCATAATACCCATTATACAGATGAGCAGACTGAGCCTTGACCAAGGTCACCAGTGAGTGGCAGGGCTGGGTTCAAACCAGGAGGGTATAGCTCAGAGTTAGGACCCTCAATGCAAAGCTCCAGGGCCCCTTGCTCCATGGCAGACACCCAGTTCATACCACGGTAGGTCACCCACAGGCTCCTGAATTTGCCCTTATCAGTGAATCCTTTATGTTTGCCATCACTGCCTCTTACTCTCTGTGACATTGCTCCTCACCAACAGCCTGAGCCCACACTGAGTCCTCTACCTGCAAAGCCACAGCTGAACGGAGGCCGGAGCTGAGATAAAGCCCGGCTCCCGAGCACTGAGGTTCCAAACAGCCCTCGCCCTGCTTCTCTCCACTTCGTCACTCATGGCAGCTCACTGTACAGAAGCCACACCTACCCCATGTCCAGATATTGAAATGTGGAACTTGTTGTGGGTCTTGTATGTTCAATTCAAGCAGATGGCATGTCTCACCTGAGATACACAGGCTAAACACTCTCAAGGGCTTGGTGGGTGGGAACACAGGATTTGGAATCAACTCTGGATACAGATTCCAGCCCCACCACTTAGGTTGGTGACTTTGGCTTTCTCACTGAACCTCTCAGAGCCATAATTTCTTCATTTAAAAATAAGCATAATAAAGTTATTCAAGATTGTTGTAATTAAATAACATGGAAAGCACTTGGTGGTAGCTGGTGTCCAACAGTCGTTACTATCTTCGCCCCTTAAAAGGTAGCACCTTTTAATGGCCTCCTAACCCTTCTGTGATCTAGCTAAAAGCCTGGAAAGAGAGCAGAGCAACCACATTCATCAGTCAACCAATACTGAGCACCTATGATGTGCCAGACATTTGAATGAAGGTTTGAAACCCACACTAGGCTATCAAGGCTCATTTCTGGGAATGTAAAGGAATATTGATTAAGTTCCTGCCTAACAGCAGGCACTTAAATGGAGAATCTCATTGACCCTCACAACCACTGAGGCCAATGTTATCAACCCTGTTTTACACATTAAAAAAAATGAGACTCACTTGGCCGAGGTCCAACAGCTATGAGAGGCAGCGCAAGTCACCACTACAATGACTCTCTCTCAGGATTCTTGATCATTTCCCATCATCTCATCCTTCCACAGTGTTTAATTTAGGGAAAATTAAAGGGAAGAGCAGTTCTTGTAACTTTCAACACAAGTCAATTAAGTCTGGCACAATCCCTGGTCTTGCCACTGGGCAGGGGAAAGGCATCTTTGGGGACTGCTGGTGATTACTGCTGAGATACAGAGATAAAGGGCTTCAGGGCAGGTGGGCAAAGAAGGCTCTGAACAGCCCTGCCCACTCTGCCAGTTCTTTCTGGCCCCAGAACCTGTTCTTCCACCACCCAAGTCCAGTCTTCAAGCTTCAGGTAAAAATCAGTGGATTGAATACCCAGCAGATGGCCAGGTTTCCCCAAGGCGGCTGGGAGATACCCATGCACAGCCCCCCTCCACAGCAAGAGCCCTAGAGTCAGCTGGACAAGGGTTCAAATCCTGCCTGACCTCTAAGCCCACCTCTTTCCACTATTCTACACAATCTTTGAGCAAGGCTGTCACTTTATCAGTGATTTACTTCAAAGCCCAGCAGTACTGATGATGAGATGGACACGTACGTTTCTAAACTAAATTTAATCTACCTCTGAGGGATGGAGGGTTATTTACATAGCCTAAACAGAAGTCTATATTCTCGGGGGAGCAGTTATTAACATTTCAAGTACCCTAACTAGGAGTTCACACTGAGAGGTGATTAGTTGGAATGTAAAAGATGCAACTGTAAGCACATCAAATATTGTCTAAATCTGCTTAGAGGAGTCATTCACGAACATTAATTAATAAGGGGCACTAGAAAAAAATTTTCATTGATAAAGTGAGCAACATTCAAGAAATGTGATTGGCTTGCAGCATTGTAAGGGCATCTCTACTCTAGCAAGAAGAGGACTTGGGAGTAGCGCTTGGGTCCAGAATTCTGTAAGCCCTATGTGCCCGACACAGGGAGTCTATCACCCGATGCAGTGATCGTTGGCCAGTTGGCCAACTCTGACATTAGAATATTATAATGCTGGTCTCAGCCTGAACTTTTTAGGCAAGGGGATGGTTGGTTGACCTCCAGGACAGAGAGAAGGGATTTCATGGAGCCTAAAGGAAAGAGATTTATGAGTATTTTTATGCCTGCTGGCTAAAAAATGCTAATACTTGTGGAAGATTTAGCCTATGACCTGCTTTCATTGTAACATAGGTTATTGGGGAGGGGATACAGTTCCCAAACTAACCAAAAAAGAACCTGACCTCTACTGAATGGATAAATTGCCTTAGCTCATTTGGCAACAGAGTCCAATAAGCCAGAATCCCTGCTTTCAAAGTGAGAGAGGGGAGGACCCATAAAAAATTCTAAAACTCTTTCTGAAGTCTCTGAAGGCAGTTTAGTGTAGCTGTTAAGAGGCCAGGTTCTGGGTCAGATTGCTGGGTATGAATTCCAGCGTGAGTTCCCAAACTTCTACGTGCCTCTGTCTCTTCACCTATAAAATGGCAACTAATTATACTTCCTCGTAAGGCAGTTAAGATGATCAAATAAGCTCCTGTAAGAAAATTGCAAAGAGCTAAAGGAAGCCCTCAGTAAATGTCAGCTACCATTACAGTACAGAGGGACTAAGAACTGCTTTTCAAAACACACTCAGTAAGTGTTAGTTATTAGTTTATTATTTACCATTTACATTTGTTTACCATTTCATTCGACAAACATATACTGAGTGCCTAAGTACTAGAGGATACAAAGATATATAAGAACTACATAATATCCCTCTAGATTGCTTCTGTGGTCTCTTCTCTCAAGGGACGCCCAGTCTAATATATGAGTCAGACAAGCAGACAATCACAATCTTAATAAGGTTAAAGTCAAAGTTTTATGGAAGTAACCAAAAAAGAAAAAAAGAAAAGAAAGAAAATTGTTAACTGTGCAAGGAGAATTCTAGGAAGGCTTCCTAGATGAGGTGATATTTGAGATGGGCTTTAAAGAATGAATGGGATCTGGACAGGGTAAATGTGCTCACATGTAAAAGCATATATTTTGACATTGCAAAATTTCCCCAGGTTAGCAACCACGACTCTCTTATCACACCTGCAATCCACAGGACAGATGCCCAATATTTAGTGCTTAATGACAGCATAGGAAGCAAAAATTATATTAAACAAGAAAGAGGAAGAAAGAGAAAACATACAAGGGGCCAGGAGACTGGAAAAGGTCAGGTCACAACCCTGCATCCCAGATGCAGGAAGTGTCAATCCGCCTATTTGTACGTTTGCCTGTATAAATTGTAATGGGTCTTTTAAAATGTATCCTTTTCATCTGGGATGCCCAGCTGTGTTAAATTTCCAAACCCTTCCCTCTGACTTTTATGAGGTTTAGTCTATAACCGGGGCTGATCCGAGGGTACACTGTGTCCTTTCATTGTTAGGGCGAGGTAAAAAGTAGAGGGCCACATGGCTCAGATTCCCAAGGAGTCCCAAGGAATCACTTAAAGGCCTGAGAAGCTGAGAGGTGCAATATGGAGATTTAGCTGCAGCTTAATAACAATGAGAACCAATCATCACTGAGCACCTACTAAGGGCCAGACACTGTTCTAAGCACTTTACGTGTATTAACCTGCTTGTTCCTTAAAACAACCAGGTAGATGCCATTAACATCCCAATTTTACAGGTGAGAACAGAGAGGTTAGTCATGCGATCATAAAATCACAGAGCTGATAAGTGACAGGACTGGCATGCAAACACCGCACCACGGAACCTAGGAGAGGCTGACAGCAAGTCTTTCTAGAAGCAAGCCTCTACATCAAGTCTTCCCCCCACATTAGTGAAAGGTGTGCTCTGCCTATTATAATTCGGGAATCCTGTGGGGTGCTGGCTGTATCTGCTCCTCTTACCCTCAGAGCTACATTTGCATATTGAGTCTGCATATGAGGCACTTCTGCCTCGCCTGCTGTAAAATGACTAAGTTGCTAATAAAAGCAATGCTCTCACTGTGACTGGTGCCAACCCCAGTCTCTCAGTGCCAACAGCCTGTTGGCTTTTCCCACCGACTTTTCTGGATGGCTCTATGCAGACTAACCACCCAGACTGCAACAAATGTTACTTGGAGAAGAGCACGTGCCAGGAGCAACAGGAAAGAGGGGCCCACCCTTACTGCAGATGGAGCTTTCTTAAGTAAATCCATCCTCCAAAATAAGTTAATTATTCTTACCAGGAATTCTTATGAAGCTTGCAGTTGCCAAGTACTTCAAGAGCAATTTCATGAGCATTTCCACGACCAGCTCTATGAGACTGTACTGGCCACTTTGCAGAGGGTTTTTGTGACTTGCAGAAGGGTGGGGACGCAGGTACTCAGAGGTAGCCCGAAGGTTCAACACCACCCAGCTCCGGTGTGCCAAGTCATTAGGCTGGCTGGCAAAAAAATGACCTACTTGCATTTTGGTTTCTCACTTGTCAAGAGATCTCAAAGGGCTGTGACTATTGAGACATTTTGTTAGGACTGAAACGAGCATCAGCCAACTTTTTAACTCTTAAAAATCCAGAACAGGCCAAGTGGCTGGGGAAACAAAACCAATAAGATGGAATGTCCTGAGCCTTAAATTCCTCATGATCACAAAGGGGCAGATGAGCCTAAAGGTGTCTAAAGGAGTGCAGGGCTTGGAAATCATGAAAACATGGGCTTAATCTACTACTTACAAGGGGCACGGACTGGACAAATTCCCTTACTCCACAAATTCCCCTCCACTCCGCTGAGGAAGCCTCAGCTTCCTCATCTATAATGAAGATACCAACATCCGTCCAAGGCGGCTGCTAGTATTTACATACGGGCTACTTTATAAATAGAAGTGAGAAACAGGTGTCCTCTGGGTAAAGGAATTCCAAAAGAAGCATCCGCTTTGTTGGCCAACCAGCACAACTCTGTACCTTCCTCAAGGACTGATGATAAGACATTCAAGAGAAAACGTGGGCAAAGTGAAGCATCCTCCAGATTTGGTTTAAACATCACTCCCTTAGGGAGGCCTCCCTAATTCTGCAGGACAGTCTCTCCTACAAAATGCTCCCTGGTCCCCCTGCACTGTTCTCCTTGCTAAATACTTGTTTCATCTGAAAATGCTTGCGCTCAGCGCCAGTCTCCCCTGCAAACTCTAAGCTTGGTGAAGGTGGAGCCTAGGTCTCTCATGGTTAGTTGCTTAAAGCCCAGAATTCAGCACAGAGTCCAGCAGGAAGCAAGCTCTTGCCGAATAACTGAATATACAAATGAAACCATTTGGAGGCAGTGGGCTGAGGGAGGTGGTCTCTTACCATAGCAATGCTCTGAGGATGGGCTGATCCGTCCACTCACTACTTCCCATTAGGTCCACCCATGACCACTGGATCCCAGGCCTCAGGTTGAAGATAAATATTGAAAGCCTTCCTCTTATTTTTTTTTAACTTGTTTGTATTTATTTTTAATTTACAATAAAGATCACATTTATTCATTCAGTCAATAAATGTTTGCTGAGTGCCTCACCTATGCCAGGCCCTTTTCTAGGAGCTGGACATGTAATCATGAATAGAATCAGGGAATTTACCTTCTAGCAGGAGATAAACTACAGATTATTAAACAAATGAGCAAGAAAATTTCAGGCTGTGATGAGTACATGAAGAAAATTAAAACAGAGTAGCATGAGTGGCATGTTAGAAAGTAATTGGAGGAGGGGACCTGGTGACTTTCTATTGAGAAATTGGGACATTTCTCTAAATGATAAGACATTTCCAGCCATGCAAAGATCTTGAGGAACAACATTCCTGGCAGAGAAACAAACAGCAAGTGTAAAGGTCTGAAGGCCACTGGCCTTGGCCCATCCATGGAACAGAAAGAAGGTCACCATGACTGAAGCACAGTGAGCCTGGGGACGAGGGGCATGAGGTGAAGGTGGGGCAGTGGGCAGAGACCAGATCAGGTAACAGCTTGTAGGGTAAAGGGTACAGATTGGCCCAACAGGCAATGGGAAACCACCAGAAGGCTTTAAGAAAAGGAATGAATGATACTAGTTATATTTTAATAAAATCACTCTGGATGTTCTGTCCAGCAGGAATATAAGCAAGGGACCAGATAGGAGGCTATTATAGTAATCCAGGCCAGAGCTGAGACTGATCTGGATGACGGTGGGAGCTAGGCATGGAAAACAGATTCAAGGTATAACTTAGAGATAAAGTGACAGAATGTTCTGATGGATTGTAAATGAGAGGAGAGGGAAAGAGAAAAATCAAGGATGATGTGATCCAGGAGAAGGTAAGCTACAATGATCCTCTTTGTTGGTGCTACCAACAATCTAGCGCCACTGGTTCAATCACAAACCTCACAACTTTGAGGGAGGTGCTACCATTATTCCCATTTACCAGATGAAAAAACTAGGGTTTGGAGAGATTAAGTAACTAGTTCAAACTAACAGGACTTTGTTCCTCCAATGATTTGTGCCTTTCAAGATTCCCCAGGGTCTGGGATCCTGTCCCAGTGGAAACTGCAGAGTTACACTGCAGCTCTTTCAGGGATCCAAGCACTCTGCTGGTAAACTAACACTCTGTGAGCTAAGCGGGGCTGAAGCACCATGCTGGGAAATCCAAGGGCACGTGTCACATGCCATCTGCTGTACATCAGTCACCCAGGGTTATTTCAGCCCTGTGATCTCATATGCCCTGTGACATAATGAGATGTGACAGGGCCAACAGAGGAGACCCTACCAGCAGCAGAGCAAGCTGGCAGTTTGTCATTAATATTGTTATTATTATTATCAGTTTCAAGCAGCTCTTTTCCACTGAGAGCCATTGCCAATTTCTAAACCTGGATGGTCAACGACAGTGGTTAATCCATTGGACATGGTTGTATGAGTGTTGCAGTCTGAAAGACCAGGACTGAAGTCCAGGCTGACCTGCCTTGAGGGTACTAGGCCTTGCAAAAGTTTCTTAACTCGCTAAGTCTCCAGCTTCTTCTTCCCTAAAACGTGGGTAACAAAACAGCCAACTTCATAGGGCTGTTGGGTGTTTAGCGCAAAATTCTTGGCTTCACCCTAAACTCATCATATGGACCCTTGGAATAACATGCCCAAGATGAACTGTTAACCAGATCCCAGAGCTTGCTAACTTTAGAGTCTTGTGAAAGTGAAGCAATCACATCTTGAGAGCTACAAAGTTGAGAAGGATACTCTTTTACTGTGAGGGACAAAATGAAACAGGCAAATGAGCCCGGCTGAGCTTTAGGTGTCTCATCTGAGAAACTGCAATAATACCTTCCTCCAAGGAGTGCTGTGAGGATTAAGTAAAATAACTCACATAAATTGCCCAGTAAATGTTACCTTCCCTCCACCACTCAGGGTAGGGAAGGACAAGCAGTGATAGTCCAGAGGTTTCTATCGGTCAAGTAGAGGCTGAGATGCCTGTTCTCAAATCAAAGCTAGCTTCCCAGAAGGTCTACATGTCTTGTGAATACAGAATAAGCTGAGAGTCACTAAATTAAAAAAAAAAAAAAGAGAGAGATAGATAAACCAAAGTAGGAGCCCATGAGACACCTCCTCTTTCTTGCCTACTGCTGAGGACCCTGTAATTTTTAGTTGTGAAAATGCATATTTGGAGCACTCCTTTGGCTTTTCCATGAGCTTTTGCACATCCTACCTCATCTACTAATGTCCACAGCCCTGGGGTGGGCGAGACAGATGTTATTAGTCTGTTTTACAGGTGAGGAAACCAAGACACAGAGAGGCTCTGTGGCTTAACTAGGGTCACACAGCGAGTCTGTAAATGAACTCTGAAGAGAACACAGGTTTCCTGGCTTCCAATCCACCACCTTCTCTGCCACACCTTACAAATCGTGTCCCTAAGAAGAAGAGCTCACACTGCTCCTTTAACTTTGATGTGTGTTAGGAGTTATAAACCGAGCCATTGGGCCTTGAGGGTCCAATCTCTTAGATTATTTGCAGGTGCACAAGAATCTAATGGGAATGACAATAACAATCAAGCTAAGTCCTCTGCTGGGATCTGTGGCCAAACCCAGGTGTGCTGCCTCTTCTTGTGTGAAAGTGACAATTTGTTCCTGCCTTTACTTCTCTTGTGTTTCCTTCTGCCATTTACTCAGGTCTCGAAAATCTTGCTACTTAAAGAGCAAGCAAGATGGGCAGCATCACTATCCCCTAGGAGCTTGTTTGAAATGCAAACCCTCAGGTTCCGCCACAGAGATCCCAAATCAGAATCTGTATTTGAACATGATTCCCAGGTGATTCGTATGCACATTAAAGTGTGAATAAGCAGTGCTCTCAAAAACTCAATATGTGTTCAAAAAACAGTCAATGCAGAATGCTGATAAAATACCCACACAGGCAGTTAGGATGCAATTACTAACTTACTTCAACCTTCAATTGTCTATCCATTCATTTCACCAGCACTGAATCATGGCGCCTGGAACATAACAGACACTATATCAATATTTGTAGAACTAACTGATGATTAATTATTTAATCAGAGCATGTGTAACATCTGCCCATCTTCCTTTTCTCTTACTGTTCTCCATTCTAGACAATTAAATGAATGAGAACACATGAAGGACTTAGAACAGTGCCTGGCACATAGTAAGTGCTCAATATAAGTGTCAGACATTATTATTAACAGGCCATGGAGGTAGCTGCATTCATAACTTGTCCACTTGGGCTTTGAGAAGAAATGCGTAGGAATACCCCTTGAAGGAATACAAACTTATCTTAGGAAACAGACTCTCAGAAACATACTTTGTAATACGTAGAAAAATTATTCCAGTGGATTCCAGGGAAATGATTAACTGTCCAGGAGACACGGGCTGACAGATTATCAGTGTTGCTATGTAAACTATGTTTGGCACAGGAGTGAAAAGCAAAGTACTTCCTCATATCTGTACCTGTCTTACTTTTGATATGAAAATAAGATACCCCGAGGTAGTGAATCCTGGTGGTGGAGAACGGCTTGATGGACAGGTCTACTCAATCCAGTCAGACAGACACTTCAGGTTCAAAGGTAGCCTTAAATGTTGTGAGCCTTCACTTGCTAACCAGTCCCTTCCCTCATTCCTTGTTCTTTCCCACCTTACTGCCTTTGCTCTTGCCATAAACCAATACCTCTAAGAGGCTTTCTTGCTTCTACTTCCCATCCTGTAAAAATCAGCTCAAATCCATCCCCGCTTCATTACCAATGCTTTGGCCTGGGGGTCTTTCCTTCCTTCCTTATTTGAGAGCTAGGTGATTTTTTATTTATTTATTTTTTAACTTCCCAAGTTACACTAAAAATTCCACCAAGGCAGGGATTGCACCTTACATTTCTCTGCCCTATCTTATATGCCTAACACTGTCCCTCGCCCTGAACAGCTACTCAGTGTTTCTGGATCACCCCAGCTGTTTTTATAGATACAACAAGGACAGGAGATTTTGGATGGATTTCCTATCACTTTGAATAACATAACTGCAATTCTATAACATTTAAGAAGCAAAATCAGCTTTCAGCATTTTAAGCTACATTGATTTTGCCTGTGCTAAACTTACACTGGGTAGTTTTTCTAGATAGTCGAACCATCATATTTTCTGTTCATTCCTATTGTTCTCAAATCATAAGAAGGCCTTCTCCGAGGCAAAGTTTTAAGTTATATACGGCGGTGCATCACTAATATTTTGCGGACATCATTAAGGGTCAAGGCTGTGCTGAATGTTTAGGTGCATTAATCATCGCAACAATGTTATGATGCTAGCACTATTATGATCCCCAAATGAAAGAAGAAACAGGCTCTGGGATAGTAATTTACTCAAGGTCACAGAGCTAGGAACTAGTGGGGCCAGTGGAACCTACAACTCCTCTCCCGTAAGAACCTATAATGGTTACCCATAATGCTCTGCTTAAGTTTCCTTTGTCTTTCAGAAACACTGAAAGGATTATCTAATAAATTGATATTGGTTTGTTATCTAATGCAAAAACGCCAATTCAAGAAGGCTGCTCACAGGAAAACTCTACCTGGAGGGCAATTCAGCTCAGGCTATAAAACACACTCTCTAGGCTGATTTTTGGCATAAAATGTCACGGACAAAATAAATTTTTTGCTGATTAAAAGCAAAAACTCTCTGTGGCAGCTATTAAATTTTGTAGCTGAAGAAAGGGGGCATTCATCAGAGTTGGCTCTCTTTTGGTCCTTAATCATAATGCCTAAGCTCCTATTAGTTTTAGAAAAACAAAAAGTAATTTTTTTCTCAATGTGTCGATAGAGTGCAATCCTTCCCAAAACAATGTTAAATAAAAATGAGGCATTTTTTAAAATGCCTGACGAGAACCGGTTCTATCCATTGACCCTGTGCATTAACCATCATTTCAAAGATGTTTCAAAGCATTTTTGTCCTGTTATTTACTCTCTAGCTATTTCTGTCTTTTGTAGGACGTGTCAGGTTTTTTTTTTTTTTCTAAATCAAGATACGTGTTGGCATTAGTTAATATTGATCTTTTGAGACTAACTGGTTTTATCTCCTTGGCAAACTTAACTGTTTTAACATCAACGGGGAAAGACATTTCCTCATGCTGGTCTTGGTCTCCTGGCCGGCTAGAGTCTGAGGCACCTACAGAACAAAGCCCACGGGGCCCCTGATGGCACTGTGTATCCACAGATCTGCAGACCGGGATGAGGCCTCAGGACACTCCACGGAGCCCCGGGATAACTGTGAAACTGTTCTGCACACGCAGCCTTGAGCCTCACTACTTGTGTGGGCAGCGCTTGGACTGCTCTCTATTTACACAAACTCCCTAACGGTCTCTGGCACCACTGACGTCTCAGAGGGAGGCACAGTACATAGAGTGTTTCACATGAAAATCTTTAAACAAAAGGAATTAAAGAAAATCCCTGTGTAATAGTAGAGTTTTCTACCAAGCTCCTAAATTCTCGAGAGCATGTGAAATATTAACTTTCCCCAAATGGAAGCACAGAGCTTGCCTTGTTTCAATTCATACGGTTGGGTCACAAATGCTCTAGAGAGTAACGTGCCTAGGGCTTCAGAACCTACTGAGATTCGTCAGAAGTAGGGGCTGGAAAAGCACAGGGTCTGGAGTCAAACCGACCTGCGTTCAAATTCTGTTTTGACTCCCTCCAAGTCTCAGGTACTTAGTCTACAAATGGGGGATAACCGCGGTAAGTACCTCATGAGATTGTGGTGAGATTTATGTAGTATGTCTACTCATGATAAGCATTCAGTGTGTGGTGGTTGAAATACAGTCAGCCTTCTACTACCCTGACTCTCGGAGGGACCCTTCCACAGCAAGTGCAAAATGGTGAATCTTGAATACAAATTGCTGAAACCTCGTCCCGTTCCAGTCACCCAAATCCAAGCTGCGTCTGGCTTGGTTTACCACAGGCACCAAGACACCCTAGTCAGGGTTAACAACAGGGACAGCCACTAGGGGCGCTAAACAAGAGTCAGAGAGAGGGGGTGATGGTGCTGATTCCTGGCTTTGGAACAACAGTCCCTTCCCTAGGACCAGGTTTCTCATCCTCTTTTTACCCAGCAGTAGGCTAGGAAAGCAGCACTAAGGTATTCTCCACTCACCCTCAGTCACCACCCCTTCAGCCCTAGAAGCTCCCAGATAACCCCAAGGCAGCCATTTTGCTTGCCCGCATCACTGAGCTGGCAGAGATCCCGCCATAACACACTGTGGCTTCCCCAAAGCGATGTGCCTTCCACCAGGAGCAGGTGGAGACTCCTAACAGCCCCACCACTTTCCCCTCCACCAACCACAGCCATTTCCAGTGGCCAGGGCTCTTCCCATGCAGTCTAGAGTTCCATCTGCCATATGTCTCCATTTTCCCAGACAGCCAGTCCCAATTTCACATTATACACTGCTTTTGGATAAGTAAAATGTTGATTGGTTGGGTAACATGATATAATTTTTAAATTATTTTTCCATCAGTTTCCAGGAAGCATAGATCATACCGTCAAACTGGGGTCTAACAATAAGGGATTAATTAAATAAAATGATGGTAAACTAATTTCATGGACATTTCATCCTGTCTACAATATTATTAAGTTGAAAAATCATCATATTATTTTATAGATGAGAAAAAAATCAGAAAAGGAATATGTCAAAAAGTTGAAAGTGCTTTTTCTTTCTTTGATTACCACTGCTTTTTATATTTTTTCTTCCATTTTGCTTATTTGCATTTTTTAATTTATTTATAATACTGTCAATAATTCCTTCATTAAACAAATACTGATTGAGTACATTCCACACATCAGGCTGGTGCTGGGTGCCAGAATTACTATGGAGAACATAGTAATTACCCTCACGGAACCCACAGTCCGGTGCAAGAGGGAGATATTAATCAAGTAATCGCACAAATATATAATTATAAACCGGGACAAGGGCCACAAAGGAAAAGCATAGGGCACCACGACCAAATGTAAGAGGGGATCTGATCTCTTCTCTTGTGAGGATGGGCTCAGGGAAAGCAGCCCTAAAGAAGGGCTATCTAATGCTGACTTACGGAAAGAAGAAAGGAAGGGGGAAAGGGAGGGCAGGGGGAGGGCACTGCAGGGGGAGGGCCAGCAAAGGCCCTGAGGCTGGACGCTGCACATAAAAGTCCAGGAACTAAAAGCAGGTCTTGATCACTGGGGGCCGAGAGACTAAGGAGAGTATGGTGAGATTGGAGGCAAAAAGCAGGCAGGGGCTTTGTAGGAAAGATAGAGTGTTTTGGTCTTTATCCTTAACGCAGTGGGGAACTTTGGAGTAAAATGATCTGCTCTGGCAATGAGCACGTATGACTCCTGGCCGACTCTCTCCCTTCTCTCTGCTCTGTCAGCAGCTCAGGAGTCTAAGACGGGCAGAAGCAGAGGTGACTGAGGGACAACAGCAGGAGGTGAGACCTTCGAGCTGGCCAGAGCAGTATTTTGTCTCTAGAGACTGTTTGGGAACAAAGTGTACTGTCAGTGCAGGGGCAAAATCAAATTACACTGGCACGGTGTTCAAAACTCTATTTTACCTTAAAACCTGTAACCAGCGCTTCAGAGAACAAATGGCAGGTGTATTTACATTAAACATGAAACTCATTCAATCCTGTATTTGTGAGGCACTGGGCTCTTTTATTCCCAGCTTCACTGGGGTTTTGTAGTCTGTTATCTCTTATTACCATGTTATTAGGGTTTTCCTCAATCCCTACCACTCCCCAACCCCTACTCCTTTCATACTTTCTCCACAAGTATGTGCCACTTGGCTTTCCACTTTGATGAGCCCTTGTTGAGAAGTGCCTGACCCCACGAATGCTCCTTTCATCCTCTTCCCCACCACAATGGTAGCCAGATCGGATGGATCATTTTGCAATAATTGTTCACGCTAAGAGGAAGGCTATGAAAACCTACTAAGGCAGCCTTTTCCTTAAATGGTCTCAGCTGCAGAGGATACCGCATGGGAAGAAAAACAGGGTAGGAATTTTTATTTTCAGTTACAAGCTGTGGAAGCAGCGTAAATAGCAGGTCCTGGAGGTTACGTATAGATTGGGGATAAAATTAGAGAATGCTAGTGTATGTGATAGGGGAGGGATGCCAGGAACAGAATCAGGCTTCCCATAGGGACACGGCAGTGGCCAGGGGTGGGGGTAGAGTCTACACACGTACTCTTAGAGAGAGATCGCCCACTGCTTCTCTGTGGGACATACTGGCCTTTGGGGTGGGAGGATTCTTCCTTGGGCAGGACTGATCCACCCACTGCAAGATATTTAGCATATCTGGTTCAGAGGGCACCGAGTAGCGATAGAAGCACATTGCTTCACACGTAACCAACACACCCCACTCTGCCAATCATTGTGACAATCAAAATAACGTTTCCAAGCGCAGGGCAGTGGTACCCCCTCGGGTGAGGACTGCTGGAAGAGCAGCTATTCCTACGTGCTGGCTAGCAACCATCATCTATCTTGACAAAGGGAGGTGAGGGGTGGGTGGGAAATGTTATGAGCCCTAAGTCCTCATAATAACACGTGACCAAGAGACACTCATTCTCATGCTCCCCATCCCCCACACACACTCCCCCAAGCCTTTATTCATGCAATTTCTTCCATTCCCTATTCTCTAACTCTACTGTAAAAACCCTACCCACTCGTCAAGGTGCATGCAGGGGAAGTGAGCCCTCTCCACACAGCCTCTTTTACTCCCTGAAGAATAACTCAGTCACAATTCACCTTCCTAGAACCCTTGTCCCACCCTACACTGTCTCCCAGCTGGCAGTCACTGTCTTACTTCTCCACCCAGACTTGGAAGCTCTGATGGTATACACACGTCTCCTTCCCATCTGAGTTCCCCACAGGCCCAGCAAGGTGGTGTCGTGGGTCAAGACTATGGAGTCAGAACGGGGTTTACATTCCAACTTTGCCGCTTTCATTTACGTGGCCTTGGGCAGGCCACTTAACCTCTCTGAGACTGAGTTTCCTCATCTTTAAAAGGAAGGTGATCCTAATACCTACCTTCCCATGATTATTGTGAGGATTTAATGAGAAAATGCCAAGCACGACCTACTCAGTAAAGGGCAGTCATGACCACACTGGCACATTAGTGCTTTACGATTAACAGATAACCTGCGACATATTATCTCATGAGATCCGGTGCCAGTTCCCCGAGAGGCTCTCCCAGAACCCATCTGCTCCCCCGTGCTGTGACTGTCAATTCGCACAGTGTTCATGAGCCAGGTCACATGGAAGCCACACAGAAGAGCAACTGATTCTGCCCTGGGGAATGATGGAGCAGTGAGAGAAGAAGGGGGCAGATGTAAACCCATTTTTTAAAATGGCTCAGTCTTCACTGATCACTTGAACTCACGCTTGAAGGAGGATTTGGAGTTTGCCAAGCAGAGAAGAGGGGTCTGAGGGTCAGGTTATGCACAAACATTTGCTACTAGGACAGGTTAGTAGAACACTCTGGAAAGGATCAGACTATTAAAAAGCCTTGAGAGTCATCAAAGCGATCTGGACTGTCTTCTAGCTCAACTTACAGATTCTCGGCTCTGCCTAACAGTTAGACCTCTCTCTCAATCTCTTTCTCTCTCTCTCTCCCTTCTCCTGAAAAGTCTTCTGACCCTGGTAGGAACTGGGATGCTGGGGATGGCCACAGCCTGAATGCTGTGTGCCCCTTCCTCTCTCCCCCTGCCTACCCTCTCCCGAAGGAAGCAAAATCACACAAGAAACCAAGCAGGGCAGGTTTCTCCTTCTGACCACACTTGAACATGCTTGAAGCCATCACAGCCTTGTGGGTCTCTACCTGAAATTTCACATATAATTTGTCACGACCAAAAAGCCTGTTTCTAATAAAACATTTCCCTCTGTGCTTGACCTTCCTGAATACTCTGGTTCATTTCAGGGTTCTGGTTATTCAGCTGGTGCTGGAAAAGAAAAATGGGCAGCTATTGACGTCTAATCATTTTTTTTTTTTTAATCTTAGAGCTTTTTTCGAAATCCTGTTTTTAGAACACCTAACACAGCTTCTAAAACTTAGTCATCATTTCTGCACACCTAACCTACAGCCCCAGACACAGGCAGGGAGACTTCTGATATTGATGTTTGCTCTCAGAAGAAAGAACCAGAGCCTTCCCTTGAACTTGAGGCTGCTAGGCTATGGAAGGCTCCCCAGCAGAGGCTGGCATTTACAGGGTGGCCGTGTGAGGACAGCGCTGTGAAGTGCTGACAAGAAAGAGCTCATCGTGTGTGAAAAAACCTTAAAACTGGTCAGTATGAACCACCTTGGCTGTGCCATCCTCCTGAGTTTATTATCGCCTTTTCTCTGCTCTTTTCGAAACAGCCTGGACAGCTTGCTTATGAAGGGCTCTGGAGTGGTCCCTTACAGCACAAAAGGCAATGACAGAATCACAGGGTATTGTGGCCACATGGAGCCCAGCTAAGAAAATCTCAGGGAGAGGCAGGGAGATAGGCCAGGGACTGGCCTTTGGTCTCAAAAATGCCTGCCCAGTAAGGTGTAGCTGGTTGCTGAGTAGCTGCTCAGTAAACACGCATCGACTGAATAAAGAAAGAACCTTCGAAATCTTCACCAATAGCCCAGTAAAAGGTATCAACAAGAGAGGAGCCAAACTCTTTCCAAAACACACAGCCTACCCCTAATTCTATCCTTCCTCCTTCCAAGAAATTTGTTTTTGTTTCTGAGGTTGAGTACAGGGGTTACACTGAGGACTCTTGTTAAAAATATTTAAGATTATTTGCTCTCTGAAAAAAAAAGATGTGGAAAATACAGAAGAAAATTCTGTAACCCAAAGGGCAATTTATATTGTATATGCATATATAGTTTCTTTTATAATCTGAGCTCAAGGTTGGAGATATAGTCTTGTAACCTACATTTACACACTATGCCCTTTATCAAGCATAGAAAAATCCAGAACCTAAATTTCCTTCACTTCTTACCAGAAGTAAAACCACACTGCATCCCTTAAGATGGAGCCTTTTATTTTTTTTATTTTTTTATTTTTACTAGAAATACAACAGTTTTTAAAGAGAGGGGAGAAAACTAAAAGTAAATGGCCCAGCCAAGTTAAAACAAGGAAGATTTGGTGCCGCTATCAGTGACCCCAGCAGAGTTTGCCCATTTCTTATCTGAAGGGCTTCTCCTCACACCAAGGTTAATTTGTTTTGTTAATCTCAACCAAGGTAGAGGATATCTGTGTCTCCCCAAGACTACCAGAAGATTTCTCCTCCTCTGCCCTTGAGTGGCAGCATTCCAACTCAAAAGACAGGGAGAAGAGAAGTATCAGATGAGAACTGCCCACATCATTTCCTTCCTTAAAAAGGTCCCTGGTCTCCCCCAAACTAAAAAGAAGCAATCCGTCTTCTTAGACAGCAATGTCAGGGATACATCTTCGGCCTCATGTCCCACTAACCCTCCTCTCCCATCCCTAACGTGTAATATGCCAGCACAACCAATGTCATGTCCTTGTTCTTTTGTGTCTCTTTGCCTTTGTACATGTGAGCTATCCTTTCTAGAATGTTCT